>NC_056580.1:6732556-7075992 GCF_018340385.1 Cyprinus carpio
TATTGAATGACCAAATGAGAGAGACACACACAGAAAAGCCCATTAACTCCCAATCCTGAAGGCTTCTGCATCTCTGCAGAGGTTTGTGTGTGCAAATAGTAATCTGTCTCTAGCCACAGGCTGGTAATGGGGAGACAGACCTTCTGTTCCTTTTCCATAGCACCCCTGTCAGTTAGAGGCTAAGCAAATGCACCTCTCAAGGCAAAGTAACATAGCTGAGGTCACACAGCACTCTGTCCTGAAAAAATAAATCCAGAGCGGTCCCCAAAAATCTTCACTTTTTAACTGACATGAAAACCCAAGGGAGATGAGGAAAGAATCATCCATTTTAAAAGCCAGATTGTGCCGTTCAGCAATCAACGAGAATGAAATAACTGTAAAAGTCATGGACAGTTAACTTTAGCACTTAAAATGTGTAATTACAACAAAAGCTAGTTGAATAGAAGGCAAATATAGTCATTCACAATTAATTATTGTAAACAGCTCTCTTTAAAAAGAAAAACATTTCCCTATTTCAGCTCATTGGAGTTTAATTAGTATAGCTGCTATATACCTCAGTTATTTAATAGAACTGTTTCAGAATCCAGATTTTACAAGGTGGCCCAACATTAAATTGTTTTATTGTGTAGAGCTAAATAAAAATTGCCATTTTGGTTTCTAAATGTTTCATGATCTTGGTAATCAATAATTCACTGCACATAATCGCAATAAGTATTTCTACTTCAAAATTCAAGTTTAATTCTATGTGTTACTCTTGTTTCTTTGTAATTAATAGTCAAATGTACTAGCAAATTCTGAGTGAACATTTTTTTTCTACACCAAATTGCTAAACAGCAGATCCGGGAGCCATTTTTGGGTTGCGACCCAGCAGATTGACTCTCACTGAAAGGGCTCCTCATGTCCTGTACTAACCCAGCAAAGTTTATTCAGAGATCTGAGAGGCAGCAAATTACATTTCCTGCTCGCTTTATTCTGTGGATCTCCATATAAATTAAATTATAACTTGATTTATTGCCAAGCCTTACTTCGGGGCTCACAGCCCCCTCCAAAGGATAACGCAGGCTTATTGTGGCAGAAAAACCATCCCAGAAAAACATCCTTTACATCAAAGGAGGGTTTTATAACTGCTGCTTTGAGATGCAGAGAGATACATTGGCTGCAGACGGCGAGTGTGACCAAAGCCATTCGGACACGGCACATTGGGCCAATTACAATCTCGTCAACAGCGGTCATAATCATATGTTAAAGTACAGGGGGTCTAGATGAGATAATTTCAATAACAGCTAGTATTGCTAAACTGAGGAGACAGCTGTACAGGGGCCAGCCGAGGAAAAGCATGCCTTGCAGAATAGCATCAACGTCACAGTGTCCTAAATCTGTAAGTGAAAGTGTGACATAAAATATGAGAATATGATGAGATTTAGCAGTTAGTTAAATACACAATTAAAGGAATAGTTCACCCAAACATGAAAATTTGCTGAAAATTCACTCACCCTCAGGCCATCCAAGAAGTAGATGAGTTTGTTTCTTCATCAGAACAGATTTGGAGAAATTTAGCATTATGTCACTTGCTCACCAATGGATCCTTTGCAGTGAATGGGTGCCGTCAGAATGAGAGACCAACAGCTGATAAAAACATCACAATAATCCACAGGTAATCCACACAACTTCAGAGAAAAGCTGTGTGATTGTAAGAAATAATATCACCATTAAGTCATTTATATTCAATCATTGCTTCCAGTTAAAATATAAAAACATATAAAAACATATAAATATAAATCCATAATATTGTTTTCTCCAGTGAAAAAGTTGTCTTGTCTGAATCAGGAGAGAAATATGCAGAGATGAAGCACCATTTACAAGGGAAAACAGTCCAAAACAGTTCTAAACAAATATATTGGTGGATTTTGGTGTGAGAGGACAACACAGGATGGATTTTTTCACTGGAGGAAGCGTTATTATGGATTATGAATTTTGGCCAAAAGTGATGATTTAATCTTAAAACGTTTTAATGATGGATTTGTTTCTTACAAACACACAGCTTTTCACTTCACAAGACATTAATTGATGGACTGGAGTGGTGTGGATTACGTGTGGATTATTGTGATGTTTTTATCAGCTGTTTGGACTCTCATTCTGACGGCACCCATTCACTGCAGAGGATCTATTGACGAACAACTGATGTAATGCTACATTTTACCAAATCTGTTCTGATGAAGAAACAAATTCATCTACATATTTGATGAACTGAGGATGAGTACATTTTCGGCAAATTTCCTTTTTTGTGTGAACTATTCCTTTAAAGAGATTACGTGTCTGCATCCAGAGTGTCTTTGTATCAACAGCACACTTAAGAATATAGCAGCACAGACAGACACCTGGTCTGTACAATTTGTTTTAATTTGGAGGTTCACGCAGTGCCACAAGTAACGGTTAATGAGAAAACCGCCTGTAGAAGAAATATCTGCATTTTGGCCTAATTGGACACTCTTGATCAATGGAAAAAAAAACAACGAATACTGCAAAAATACTGGCCAGCAGTGAGACCTTTTACTCTCACAGATGATTCAAAGATTTGAAAAACAGACTCTGTGGAAAGTATTGGACCAAACAACAATGCCAATCCAGTTACTGAGGATAATTTAATTTGAGAGGGAAGAGATTGTTATGGCATTCTTTTGTAGTATGACTGCATTTGTAAACAATATGAGTGCATGAGGGAATGTTTCCAGGACTCTCTAAAGCTTTGTAATAGCTTTCAAAATTTAATTGTAGTACTATTAAAACAATTCACAATGTGATGCAATGTTTCATTTTCATGAATCTGCCATGAAGTCAATATAGATTGTAATACTTATTTCTAATTACCATGAATTAAGTGCAGAGAAACATGTGCAACATTTTTCAAATAAGAGCAACTACATACAGAGGTGCAATAAATAAATAAATAAATGTAACACATATATTTATATTTACCTGATATTTCTATCAGAGTCTAATTCCATAACTAGTGCATTTAAATCAGTGCATCTCTTTCTCTCTAAACAAAAAAAAGCAGCAGCAATAAAAATGCTGCGACTATAATCAGAGGCTTTTATTTAAGAGGTTTACTTAAAACAGCCGGCATTATAGTACACTTGTTACATCTCCATCTCCTTCTAGAGATCCATCTGAGACGGTCAGTTTTGGGTTTGTTTGCATTAATGGTTTGTTTCCATCAATCTGACTGCGTGTTTATATACCCATTCATACATATATACATGAATTTCAGGCTCTGCCAAAAACAACACATTTTTCAAAATCATTCACTTATAAACAAACAAATATTTCAGTCTTTACATTATATTCACTGTGCTTCACAGAACCAGATGGGGCCCAGAGTGAAATCTCTCGTGCCCGTTGCACCCCAGACTAGAAATATATTATTTATGTATCATAATAAATAGCAACCCAAGCATTCAAAATGTATTTTGTCTTCACAGCTCTTTACTGTTGGTCCTACTGCCAGCTCTGATTAAAGTGTTGATCTGGTTATTCTGTACTGATTATGCGTGTCCATTCATTAAGAACTCTTTTGCTATTGCTTCAGAAACAGTACTTGTTGAGGTACTTCACTGAGCCTGAATGGAATACATGCACGTTGTATTAAACATGCACGAAGTTCAGTGCCTCATAACAATAACAGCCCCTTAAAGATTTCTAACTTTTGTTTAGACTCTAATCAGAATGAAAGCAAACCATTTCCAATTCTCCATTTCAACAAAAGACAGGCTTCTTTGTGATCCATTACATTCTGTAGTACTACAGCTGCATCGCTTGCTCAGAGCAATCAATATCTTTTAAAGCAGCATGCATAACAGCATGTTTGCAAGCAGGCCTATGACATTGCTTTTAAATCATTAGCCACGTTTTTAGAATGTCATATGACTTTAAAAGTTTTGTTTGCATAAGATTAGTGTCACAGCAAACACAACCTTCTTATAAACAAAACAGTGTCACAACAAACATAACACAAAAGTTGATCACCAACGACTGAAATGAAGGAGATGAGAGTGACTCTCTCCATGGTGCTGAAGCGGTTGCCCAGGTGACACGATATCAAGGGCATCGGCGTTTCTACAGAGCCGCTGATCCATCCGACGCTCACGAAACCCCGGCGATTCATAAAACAAACCACAGAAATATGCCTATATTTAACACCTAACTCCTCCAAGCAGAACGCAACCAACCTATGTTCTTTTCAGCCCCTTTCAAAGCATTGCAAAGCTGAGAAACTTATTGTTTGTGGTCGTCTATCGCTTATATGAACGAAATAATGTCTTTCATGGAGTCTTTGCAGCTTTCTTTTCAGTGAACTCTGTAACCAAAACAAAACATTCGCGCGCTGAACTTTCTAAACTGATATAATATTCAGCAAACAGCAGCATATAATGATCATTCTGTCTCAACAATATAATATGAATTCAGTCTCAAGTGTAACCACTCAATTTAGAAAAAAAAATATATATATACAGGGTGTAAATAAAATGTAAATACACCGCTCGTAGATTTTGCTGATGCTTCGATAGGAGGAAAGATTGTGATGGAGCTCAGTTCAGTCTGATTAAATGAGGAGAATGGGATCTAGCAGACGCTCTCAGGACCGGGACGCGAATACACACACCAGCTACACTGAAGAATGAAGAACGACTCTTACCGGTCTGGATCAAGCCTGCTCCGAGACTCTGTGCGACTGGGCGTAATAATCCAGCGGAATAAACGAGAACGAGGCTGAATTGCGAAACGCTGCCCGTCGTCGCTCTGCTCTTCGGTGCTGCTGCATCTGACGACGGCACAGCTGCTGTCTCCACGCGCTGAGAGCGAGAGACTGAGGCGCGCGCGACGCGGATCAGCGTGCACGAGTCCACAGCGAGCTGCCTCCAGTGAGAGAGGACAGTTCATGTGCAGTTTGATAAAAACACATGTGTGTTTTTACGTCTAAAAACTGACAGATAATCTTAAATCACGAGTCAGTAGCCCGATGTGAAGTGTGAGTCAGACTACAGTGCAATGACAATATTTACTGCATGACTTATATTGAAATTATTCACACAATAGTTAGCCTAGTCACAGCATTTTATGTATTTAGTACTAATGCAAATCATATTACATTTTACATAAAATCAATAAGGATATTTTTATATATTTAGTGTTGTGGATTTTTTTACATTTAATTTTTTTTTTTTTTTATGATTTATGAAGAAAGTGTTTAACAACCAATGTTTATTTTTTAATATATGTACTGTTCTTTGGTAAGATGCTTTCTTCTTAAGATTTAGTCTTGTGACCTTAAATGTTTGTGAATCTCACGCAGAATTAGATGCTGATGTGGTCTGCTTATTTGTGTGTTAACATTAAACGAAATTTACAAAGCTCATAATTTTTGAATAGATACCATATGCAATGTGAGAGGTTATTGCATATATTTCAGATCAGAATCAGAGCACCATGGCTGAGCAGGGTAAAGGCAACATCATCTGGTAACTGTACTCCCTCTGTTGGCCACTGCACACACGTCAGTGTTTGCAAAGTATTTTAGTGTTAGCCTAACAACTGATCAACTCGTCGCTATGACACGTCATACAGTTACGAGGAAGTGACTCAGTGGTGAACTTGAGTTTTCCGGACTGACTGGCCTTTAAATATCAGGAGAAAATCAAATGTACCGAGCATAATTTGTCATTCTAAAAATGTTTGCCTTTGTCAAGCGTCAACATCTAATGGAAGCAGGTAGTCTATATTGAAAAACCAAGGCAAACTTCTGAAGCCTCTATAGAGAAACGTTTATGGCAGTCTTTTAGTTATATATATATTGTCATCGCCACACATTGTGGGGTTTAAGCCTTGTCTCACTTAACATGTTGCAGTAAATAAAGTAGTAAGGTAAGACATTAAAAAACAGTTTACATTGATAATAATCATTAATCATATTGTTATTATGAACTAGCATGAACAATGTCATACAAAAGTCATAAGACATTTCTTATAAAAGCCTACTGTAAGGTCAGACATGAGGTTATATAGTGGCCTATACCGTATGTAAATCTTAAAATGAAAAATCCAGTTAATTTATCCAGTTACTGTTTTTTAGTGGAAACCTGCGAAATAACTTTTTTGGAAATGTGATATTGCCTATTATATAGTAAAAAAGAGGCTTTTTACACAACACTCTATACTGAAAAAGGTATTATAGGCTATAAAGGATTTTCAGACAATTTATAATAAAAACACTTATGAACAGTGCAATTCGAATTTTTAGTAAAACATGTATGAACAATGGAATTCAATTCAGTGTTGCTGTTTTTTTTTTTTTTTTTTTTTTTTTTGTTTTGTTTTGTTTTAGTTATTATACCTGAAATTGGCTTGAATGTATTTGTGTTTTTGTTTTGTTTTTTCCATTTATTTCATTTATTGATTTTGTGTGTGTGTGTGTGTGTGTGTGTGTGTGTGTGTGTGTGTGTGTGTGTGTGTGTGTGTGTATTCACTTGTATTCAAAAGCTACAGAAATATAATGATATTGTAATTTTAGTTTGGAGGACAGAATTCAAACGTAAGCATTTTTTTTTTACTATGTGTAATCAGTATCCAGTGCTAAAACAAGAATTTGTGTCCATGTAACGTCAAGCATTGTTCTGCTTAAATGGCATTCTATTCAAATGGTGAAATGATGCAAGAATTTCGGAGAAATACAGCAATAATAAACAACTGCTTGTCATTTCCTGTTTTTTTGTTTTTTGTTTTGTTTTTTCTGGAATCAGTAGAGTACAGTATAAGAAAATAACTTCTAACAACAATAATCATGCAATTAAATACTAATGGGCCATTCATCTTACCATCTGAGCTCTGACTAGGGTTTTGCAGATTTTGGAAATTTTTGGAAATTTTTATTATATTACACCGATTTCTATAATTTAATCAAACAATGAAATGCTGACAGTAGCACAAAACATCACAGAATTTATCTATTGATTCATATGCTTACTGATGTTTGTGCTGTTGTTTTCCCACCAAAAATGTGGTGATGTCACTTCCTGAAAGATGATGTTAGGACCTGCAACCAGTTTAAACAAACCCCTTAAATTAAGACAACACTCTGTTTTATTGCCATTATTGAGGGTTCTCTTAACTTTTTTGCAGCTGTTGGCATTGATTAGATAAAGGAATATTACAAAAGATTAAAACAGGTGAAAGTGAAATTGACAACACAGGAGAAACCTATTCATGTTTTTTTTTTCCCTCTCTCTCTCAACATTAATCATTTTGAATGAAGAAAGGAAACAGTGATGAACCACCTGGAATATTTGCCTGTTTTCCATGTCAGAAGTTATTTCGTTATTCAAGGACATGAACATAAAGTTGAAATGTGTATTATTGTGATACTATAATTTTAATTGGTTTTTATTTAATATTTTATCCAATATTGGACATATATCGTCACCTTGGAATTGTCAAAATTGAGTTTTCACATATTCTCATTTTTGTGACGACTTATTTATATTAAGTGATGTTTTTGTTGTTGTTGTTTTAGTTGTGTACATTTTGGGGCTGATGTATGAAAGAAACTTGTTCCCCATTTCCCACATCACTTTACGGAATGCAAAAACTTTGAAGCTCAATATCTCGAAACTGCTCATTATGCAGATAGAACCTTCCAAGGTGACGATATGACGAGGACATGATAATGTATAGCATTGCAGGAATCGCCCTCATCATGAGCACATAACGCAAGGGTCATTGACAGTGTCGGTCCAGGCTCAGAACAAGACTCTTTATTGGGGAAGTTCATTGAGAAATCTGACAGTCTGTTACAAGTCTGCAAAACAGCCGATGGATACAATGAAAAAGAAACAAACTGTAGCAACCCACTGGAATTTCTGTGTCAGAGAAATGTCACGTGCGATTGTGTTGCATATGTGCACCTGGAGGAACAGCACACGCGAGGCGCTCGTCTGGTGAGGAGTTTCCACTGAGGGCGGCGCTACGCTCTTTTCAGGAAGTGCCAACAACAGAGGAAATTTTATTGTCGTGGTAAATAAAAAAAGTTCCTCGTTTGTGACATTCATAAGCAGGTGTGGAATGTTTGCAGGTCCATATAACCCCAATCCCAGAGAGAGCGAAACGATCGCGTCTGCGTGTGATGACCCGTTAGCAATCAGAGATGTCTGCAGTAACTCTCGTGGATCTCACACACGCCTGCTCTTCACAACATGACATTTGTGTGAAAAAGCGTATCAGCAAGTTCCGTGCATTGGCCGGGAATGGCTCACAAGAGCCGGTCTTCTTCATCGCGGATCCAGAGAGCTCTGTGGGGACGGACAGATTTCCTAGAAGCTCACTTCAGGAGATGTTTATCGGTTTGAGCGGCTCCCCAAAGGTCCTGTGCAAGAGCTCGCTCTCAGCCGCGTTATACTCATTCAAACAGGCTATAGACGAAGAGGACATTAGTAACGTGAAGATCGTGACTTCGAGCCGCGGGAGAGGGGTGTTTCAGGTCTACCAGCAGCTCCTCTTCACTTCTGCGTATAATTTCGAGTACAGTGTCATGTTTGACAGTCTGTCCCGTGACTGCTGTCCCTCGGGACAGTGCACAGCTGACGCTGAACATGAGCTCAGCACGTTTCTACAGCACCTTCCAGCGCTCAAAGGAGACATTACAATTCTTAGATCTTCTTTAGTTTCAGGTTAGTTCAACTCAATTTCATGATCACATTATACGCAGACTTGCTGTAGTAGCCTATGTACAGTTAATAATATTGTGTACATTTGCATATTTTTATTAAAATATGAATACAGAAACTTTGAATCTCAGGGCTGACATAATTTCATTTGGAATAATAAACAGACTTATACATTAAATGCATCTAAAGTTTGGATATATTATTATTATTAGCCTATTATTGAGCAGTTTAGACATTAAACATTTAGAAAAACGGAGAGAATATGGAGCTCACACTCAAGAAGGAAAAGCACATTCGTTTTATTCAGAGGCCCCCAGAATTTGTGTTTTTCTATAAATGTTAGATGAAATTCTGAAAACTTGTAAATAAATTAGATTTTGAGCACAGTATAATAGACTGCTTGCATAAAATGCATATAAACATCAGTTGTCCCTCTGTATCTCTTAACAAGATGATATTTAAATGTATAGTTTTATGATCAAAGCTCTGTAGCTTTAGTTTTGGGGCCAAAACATATAATGCAATACAATGATGATTGCCACATGAACAAATACACTTTTCTTAAAAGCCTGATGCTCAAATTTTAACCTTAAAAAATATGTATGGATAATCAAGTAAACCTGAGTTGCTTCAGTCTGGTATATGTTCATCTAAAAAATATTTATAACAATATAAATGGTATTCTTTTGTTTACAAAAATCTGTTAAGTTTTCCCAGCAAAAAGACACGTGTACCACAATCTGTAAAATGAAATTTTTAGAAATATACTAAAAGGCCTTTTACTTCCTACAAAGTATAAACTATCAGTCAAACAACGGAAGGCATGATTGTGCACAACAGGTTTTTCAGCAAATTTTTTGATCATTTGGATAATTTAGATGCCTTAGAAATTCAAGTATCAAATGTGATCCAGTAGTCTTATTAATGGCTAATTTGGAAAAGATAGTGAATGAAATACAGCCAGTGAGCATTTAGCATATGGGAACTCATTCAATACTGTTTAAAAGCATCCCAGGGTGCACCTGATGTAGGCAGTGTGAATGTCCAGAGTGAGCAGAGTCTCTATTTCTTGTGATTCAAAGACTGCTTCGGTCATGGCTTCTCCACTCGTACTGGAGGTATATCCTACATCAGCACTCTGAGCTCACTGAACCTCTTCTGTAACCCGCGGCGGAAAGACTCCAGAGCCGTGGTGGCTGAGAACCTCCGGCGGCTCGGCCTGCAGGCTGGATTTCACCCTCAACAGTTCAACCTCATAAAGGTACTTTAACACAAAGAAAATATGAGGAAGTCACTCTATCAGCAAGCAGCATATCATAATTCCAAACACATACCACTGCGTTTGCAAAATTTCCTTTTGCGTTTTTTTTTTTAATACTGCCTCACTTACTGAACTTTCACAATAAACCATTCCTGTGCTTGTTTAGAAATTGATTATTCTCATGATCTTATGAATCTCTTGTTTTAAATGGTCATGCATAAATTCTTGAAAATAGTTTAGTACACAAATATAAATAGTATGTACATATAAATTGATTTTAATTAATTGTTTATTATCATTATGACCATTAACCCTGCAAAGCCTGACATAAAATAATAATAGTAAGAAAAATCTTTTTTTTTTTTTTTTTTTTTTTTTTGCAACAGTTTGTTAAACATTTAGAAAAAAATCTAATACATGTGCTTAATGATTTGTATCATTTTTGATACATCAGGAATTGACTGATCTGATCAACATATTGACTGCATGTCTTTGTCACTGACGTCAGTGTAATCATGCCAGTGATGTGTGGGTGATGGGCAAACCCGCCCCCGACAGTTACGACGGGATGGTGACCAATCAGGTGGGTGTTGTCATAGCAGCACCAGGGGCTGATTGCATGCCGCTGCTCTTCACTGACCCTGTAGCAAAGGCCATTGGAGTGGCACATGCAGGTGAGTCACATCACAATGCAAAAAATCTTAATGCTCCTACAAATAGACTAATTTCTTTAAACAAAATTTGACAGGTTTTCATTCACACAAATAATAATGTCATTAATAGATCAGGGTTAATGCCGCATAACCTAATACTGATTCACTTCAAGCTTCAAGTGAGTTCTATGGGAAGTGTATATTCATTGAACTGAAACAGGAAAGGGAAACCAATAGGTGTGTTCCATTCGACTGTAAATTCTCAGCGAAGTGGATTTAGATGAGATTCCAGTCCGAAGGGAGCTGACATGCTCAGTTTGAAGAGCACTGCAGATGGCATAGAGAAAAAGAGAACATCAGTACATCACTTAATAGGAAGTGGAGAAGGAAATTGACCCACTAGGCATTGCACATCACTCTCCTGTACTAAAGGAGTAGTATAAACACAGTGATAAGATAAGTTTAGGCGCCAGTGTTTTATTGAGCCTAATTAGTCCTAGGTGTGTTTTGTATGCAGCTGTTAACTGATATAAAGTGCAAGAGATGTGACAGTTACAGTGCAAACATGATCATGGTTAAAAAAAAAATCTATGTATTATAAATAAAAGATAGTATTAATTTAATCACCGCATATTAGATTGTGCCAAGTTTTGTCTGTGTGATAATATTATACAGCGTTCTAAATATTAAACATTGCATCAGCTATTAATACTCCGTTTAGCGCTTTCAAATATGACAATTTAAATTGGTAAAATTATAATTTTATATATTGATACCTTAATAGCAATACATAGATAATAATAAATAAATATATTTCTGTATTATATTCTGTCATTATATTTATATATTATGTCAAGGTTTGTCTGTGTGTGATGACTAGGGTGTTTCAACTGAACACATTTTGTCAAGTAAAGTCAATTTCAACAGATCTCCTGTGCTCAGGGAGTAGGGAGCAGTAGAGGGACCCTGTCAATCGAAACACAGCTAAAGAGAATATACACACTCGTGATGCACAGACATAGAAAGCAATTCGTTTTATCTGAAATGCAGCTGGAATTGGAGTTTTCCCAGAAGGGTACATGTAATTGAGTTATTCTCAGTGCTGCTGTCATTGCTGTGCTGTGCTTACATAACCCTTGTTTATTTCCATTTCAGAGCTACAGTAGATCATTTTCGGTGTTTTTATGTAATATCTTACAGTAACATTCCAGAAATTATCTTCCAGCTATTGCATAAATGTAATGGTTGTGTATCTGGTATTTCTTGTGTGTGTCCCAGGGTGGAAGGGGACCCTCATGGGCATTGCCATGGCAACGGTGAATGCCATGGTGTCAGAGTTTGGCAGCAGGCCTGCAGACATTGTGTGTGTGATCGGTCCTTCTGTTGGGCCGTGCTGCTTTACTCTGGAGCAAGATTCGGCCCGAGAGTTTCACGCCATACACCCAGACTGTGTTAGACACATCGACTCATCAAGACCTAATGTAGACATCAGACACGCAACCAGGTAAACATCAAAGATCAGCCAGCGGAAGCCTGGTTTGCCTTCAGCTGTACACCAGAGACCTGTTTCATTGATCTGCGCCTCTCACAGAGGTCATGTCACTCCCTGAAGTGACTCACAGTAATGAACACCTTTGAAATTAAGGTGATTTATGTGAGGGGTAATATATATCTATTTCTGTTTTTTGCCCAGGGGAAAATGGGTGCACATGTATGCATTGCAAACTAGTACTCCTTAAAGATTTGTGAAGCACAGACACTTGATATTTTTAAATCGTACCTAAAAAACATTTTTTTTTTGAAAGCCTGTTCTTTGAAAAGAATTTTACATTACTACCAATCATGCTTTGTCTTTCAGAATTCTGCTGGAGAGAGGTGGGATTAAACCTGAACACATCGAGGACATCAGGATCAAGTCTGACTCCACACTCTGCACCTCCTGCCATCCTGAACTATTCTTCTCCCATGTGAGAGATGGACTCGACTTTGGCACACAAATTGGCTTTGTGTGGATCAAATAATCCTGCATTCACCAAGCTTTGATTGAATGTGCACAATCATTACATATGCATGTATTCATTTAGGAGACGAATCTAAATGACAGTACATAAATATATTAATATAATAAATAATTTAATATGGAATTGCACTTCAAATGAACACAATCATTCAGTTACTTCACAAACATCACATCACAGGACTGCAGAAGTAGCTTTACATGCATACAAACAGTGCACTTGTAATTAATAGTAGGAGGTAGAACTTCTTTATTTGCTAACTTAAAAATTTCCCGAAAGCTTACTGCTGGTTGGTGTCCTGATCGGCATTTTTAAGAGATGATTAGAATTTGTCTCTCTTCAGGAGAATAATTGGTGACAGTTGTATAGACTCTTTATAAATAAATTAATGATAAATTTATGAACTCATGATTTATGTAATTTAATGTAATTTTTTATTCAAATAGTATTCATATCCTCATTTTTAATTATGAAACTAAGGGATAGTCATACATCGCAGGACAATTTCCACATTTTACTTGGTAATTGCTGAATTGCTAAAATGTTAAAACTATAAATTATAATAGATGATTTTGTGTTTTGGATAAAATCTGTGATGTGTGCGGTCCAGCTGATTTATAAAAATATAAGTATAATATATATTTTTTCTATAAGGACAGTAAAATGACAGGTCATGTCAACAACACATTTTGGAAGAAAGAAAGAAACCTCACTAAAATACATAAATCAGGAACTGTCTGTTAATATCTGTGATTTGTATTTTTTTTTTTATTCTGTGTTTTCAATTACACAATCTATTTTTAATTAACTATTTTTAAGGGGTTGAAATAGACTGTGAATGTACACTAATCATTTTAGCGTGACCATTCATATATTATAATCGCTAATTCTAATTGTTTAGTGCATTTTTGCACTAACCAAATCATCTCAGAGAAAACAGCTATTTTTTATGTCATGTCAAGCTTGAAACTATCCTAGTGGGATCATATATTTTATTGTAGCTTATAATAAAACTATTTGTAAAATATGCGTGAATTTCACTGTTTAACGTTATTTCATATTAGTAAATATGTCATTAATATCTCTAAATTCTTCACATCTGTCTTCGTGTGTTTGAAGAGCTCGACACTAGAGGGCGCTCGCGTCGCTGCTGTCACTGTAGGCTCACTTGTTTATTTAGTAAGAGACTGATGGTTGGCTGTTGTTCAAGGGCACTTCAGCAGTATCACAGCCAGGCTTTTGTCTTCAACAGCACTTTTGCAATGTCACAAAAACATCTCCGCTATTCCTTATCGCGTGCTGTTGAAATGACAGCACCATTCGCCTATCAAGTCATTAACGGAAGGTAATACTGATGTCCAAGAGTGAGGTCATGTTTTGACCAGCACTGAAGAAAGACACTTAATTGTCAGCCCTACTGTCAAGCAGCAGCGTGTACATGTGCAACACTCAAGGCAAGTGAGTGTTTTTCAGTGTTGACAAAAAATGACTGGTAAACCATACCACAGTCCATACCTCAATAACTCTGCTGACCTACTAAAGCAGGGGTCACCAAACTCGTTCCTGGAGGGCCGGTGTCCTGCAGAGTTCATCAAACACACCCAAACCAGCTAATCAAAGGCTTGCTAGGTATACTTAAAGCTTCCAGGCAGGTGTGTTGAGACAAGTTGGAGCTAAACTCTGCAGGACGCCAGCCCTCCAGGAGCGAGTTTGGTGACCCCTGTACTAAAGAATCTGTCATAGTCAACACTTATACCTTAACTACTAACATAATGTACTATACTATCTATTCCATCGGTTTTGTTTCAGTATCCTACAAAAAACTAAACCAATAAAAACCAACAACAATAAAAAAAAACAATAATTGAAAATACACAGCAATACGGAAATATTTCACTAATGTTATTAATGAAATCCATCTTCTAACCCTTGACTTGACTTTACCCAAATACACTTTAATAAACATATAATATTGATTTATATTTCAGAGCTCTCGGGATGGATTTCGCGGGAAATTAACTACCATTCACCCGTGCGTTTTGTCATATCTCTACACAGAGAAAAGCACAGGTAGCTCCGGCTGTGGGTAGCATGAAGCTGAACTTTTGTTGTCACAACTAACAATAGCACAGAAACCGTTATTTATATGGTCCATCATTTCTGGTATGATGTCCTGTCCATGTGTACACCAGAACCACATTCATCCGCATAAAGTATCAGAGCCGAAGAACAACCAAAACAATGTATTTCCACAGTTTTATTTTTAACCGCTACAGGGCCAGAAGTTACATAAGTGTAGTTTTAATATTCAGAACAGCATAAGTATGATTTCTCAGCCAAGAAACAAACACTTGTCAAATGTTGTATTAATGTTAGCCCTTTTACTAAGTGGTAGATGAATTTATGTTAATGTTGCAGGCAGAGTTTGATTGGGAGCACATCCGTTGACATCAGTAACATTAGATATGGGAAGAGTTTCTCCTTTTAAATGTTGCAAGTATATTATTTATGTTACTTCAGCTATGAACAATTATGTTTAGTGTTATTATTTGCATTTGGTATTATTGGTCCCAGCTGTTTACGACCGTTTCAGAACAAATGTTATTCTTTATTTATTTATTTTTTTGCAACCCACTAGTTGAGAACTACTTATATACAATAGCACTATAATGCAGTTGAATTGAAGTAAACTGAGTGAGTCTTTGATATCGAAATAAACCTCAATTTACCTCAATTCAGTAGGCCTTTCCTGCTAACCTAAAGACTAGAGGTAAAGCAGGCACAGCACCAATTTCATTTCTTCTCCTGTGACTCTCTGACACTTTATTTCACACATATCTTTTCTCCCAAATCAGTTCTTCTCACACTTACTACCTTCCTTGTGCCTTTAACTGGTATTACTGATTAACACCAGGTCAAGTAATTAATAGAATTACCTTTAAAATAATCACAATTTGCTTTGCAGCCTGAAATGAAGACGGACACAGTTAAAAAAACCCAAAAAGAATGGTTCTGTCCTTACAACAGATGGGGAGTTTCTGGATGAAGCTGTGATGTCCTGAAAAGGACTTTCCATCCTTGCAGAAATGCACTTAATTATTTTATGATGTTTTAGAGTACACATTGTCTATGGTGTATTAAAGCCAGAGCCACATTATCATTACACATGCATTCACAGGAACCCTTCTGGCACAGATATTGTGGTTTATTGCACTTTAGACCATGATAATTGTGGATCCACCATTAATGTTTCTGTGGCACAGTTTTCCTGATTTATGACTTCCGATCACACCTCAGTTTTCCTGTAACTTACTGACGTAATCAACACACATATCCTTTGTGCTCAAGGACACACTTCCAAAGAAACTGTGTGTGCAGGCATTTAAACAAATAAGAGCAAGTTAAATCACATTAAGGATACGGGATATAGACATGTGGTTGATGGTAATAAAGAACGCATCTGGGAACCAGGTGAACAAGACTTGGCCTTTGAATGCATTAACTCCTGCGCCACAGTTTGTTTTATTAACCTGCATTCCAAATTAATCTACTTTTACAATGAGGAAACACATACAATCAGTCTTACTGGAAATCACATGATCTGACCATAAAGGTGTAGATATAAGGAGGTGATAGAAGTAGCTTAGGAATGTGCTTACAGTTTGCTCAGATAGCTGTAACTATAACTATAAAGTTTTAATAATCACTCAAAAATCAAGACAGACATATTGTGAGCTATGAGGATGTTTATCGATGGTTTATGCTTTTGTTGAAGCCATCAGCCTGCATGTCAACTACATAATATAGTCTGAATACTGCATATAGCATATATATGTGTGTGTGTGTGTGTGTGTGTGTGTGTGTGTGTTTGTGGTGTGTTCGGTGTGTGTGTGTGTGTGTGTGTGTTTATGGTCTGTGTGTGTGTGTGTGTGGGTTTGTGTGTGTGTGTGTGTGTGTGTGTGTGGTGTGTGTGTGTGTGTGTGTGTGTGTGTGTGTGTGTGTGTGTGTGTGTGTGTGTGTGTGTGTATAAGAGCACATAAAGCGATAGACTACAAAACTGCAGCATGCACTTGCACTTACAATAAACAGAATGTTTATCGGTCATTAGTGTGAGTGATAATATAGTTAGCATTATATTTATGAGTTTTGGTGTGAACTGGCCTTTAGTCACTATTTTACATCAACAGTTAAATTAGGCAGAAATTAATTACCGTGGAATTACTCAAAACCATTAAATGTGAAGATTTCTTGGGATTCAACAGAGGCAGAGAGCAGCATCTTGAACTGCTTTAAATGCATATGGACCTGATGACAGTGTGTACGTGGCTAGTTTGATTTGCCTCGATGAGGGAACAAGGCTTAAAGAGCTTCCAAAATACTGATATGCTAACCTTTTGTTATGGAAAAAATTGCAAGTCCTCACGAACCAGCATCCACGTCTGCACGTAGCCCTGCATGCTGCAGTTATTTACAGTTGTGTTTTACTGGAAACAAGCTTCCTGACCTTTCTAAGTACTCCACCGCAGGATGCATACAAGACATCAGACATTCACTGCTTATATCAATATTATTCATGTTATTATTTGTTTAATATAAAATACATTATTTGTCATCTTTAAATGAATAGATATATAAAGTCGTCTTAGATATACAGAGGAGTTCAAAAGATTTGAGACCACTAGTGACCACTAGATTTTTAATTTAACCCAAACTTCTAAAAACCTTTTTATTACAATGACAACATTTAAAAATGAAATAAAATCCAGAAACATCAGATTTGTATGTGGTTGTACCCCAGAGTATACTGGATCAATGGTGCGATTAAATCTTAGATTTGGAGCTGAGTCTGCTTATGTAACTGTGCCGATGACACTTTCCACCCCCATCATCCACTTCTTTACATCAGTGTTTATATCAGCTCTCTGCTGAAGCAGAAACCACTACATGAATACATATCCTGTCTATGTTCACAGATAAGAAAAGGAACTATAAACATTACAAATGCCTACAATATCCCTGAATCCTCAAAGATTCGAAGCTACTGAAATATTGTCTTATTAAAGAAATGCTAATGTCTAAATATTATCTTGCACTCGAGGCACAAGTTTTAATGTTTCATAAGCCATGCGCCCCTGCCCTCTCCACCCACCCCCTTCCCATCTTTGATGTGGGCGGCTTGGTTTGCTTTGTCATGATTACTCTGTGGATATGAAAACAGGGGCTTACTTGAAATACATGTAGTTTTGGGCGTGGATGGTCTGTGACTGTCCTTTTCTGATTTTGTTTGCTGAATCGTGTCTGTAAACATTACCTTGAGTAATGTCCTAAATAGAAAAGGATAACTAGCAAAAAAAAAAAAATTCTATTCTGTCAGAGGACAAAATCCGGTTCCATCCAGCTCTACAGTTCAGACGGTCATTCCGTTATGTTTTATGTGGTTTAGTGTCTCCCTCCTACATCTTAGGGCATGATAATGTGGTTTACTGGTGCAATATGTTATGACTCAGACATAAGTCATCTAAAAAGAGAACTGCCTTCATATGGTCACCAAATTCTGAAGAAAAAATATTTTTCCCCATGCAAAACTGTTTCCTGGGTGTCACTATTCAGTTGCTGTGGTGTTCTGAGTGGTCATAAGCACATTAATATGCAGTTATTAGGGTCTTCTGGGTGCTTGCCAGAGCGTTGCTGTGCAGTTGCTCTGGTGTTTGTTAAGATGTTTACACATTATTTAAGGTATCGTTTTTGTAAACGTTGCTTGATATTTGTTCATATTTTGAGGTGGGTATAGAGTGAAATGAAATCTGAAGTGTAAGGTGATGTTGCAAGCCACATTTGAAACCCTGTCACTGACATGAGCACCACTGCTGTTGTGTTATCCACTGCACCATGGGTTTAAAAAATTATAAAGAGGCCATTCACACACAACACATTATTTGTCTAAAAACATGAGACACAGAACAAAAAAATAAAAAAAAAAAAAATGCAAAAACCACAACGCCTTCCATACCACATTCAAAAAAAAAAAACAAAAAAAAAAAAAAAAAAAAAACAGTTTCCATTACAACTTGCTACCGTAAACAAAAGCTCCGGGGTCTTCCAATTGGTCCACTGTTTTGGAACTGACATTGATGAGTAGCGCTGCATGTAAAAGTTGAAATTCTCTTAATTTGATGCATGTCTTAAAAATGCGCTCGCTCATGTCTAAATCCTGCAAAAGACAATGGAAAAGTACCGCACTGGAATGGAAAACTATGTTCTGTGTGAACGGCCCCTTAACAGTTTTACAAGCATACATGATTACCTTTTCTGCACTGAAATTATATACACAAAAAAAAAAATAATAAAAAACCACCAATTAGACAACACTGCAACAATATTATTACTACTCCTCCTCCTTCTACAATAGCTGAGTCAGAAGAGGATCCGAGCCCAAGGGTGATCCTGGAGCAGAGATTCAGAGCCAGTGCAGATCTGCAGTGCAGAACAGTGTTGGCTGAAGCGCAGAATGGATCGCACACATTAGCGCTGATGCAGCAGCTTTCTCTCACCTGCAGATGCAGGCCTGCTGATGGAAGAGCTTACAGAGAGACAGACACATTCCTGGCTGCATCCACCCACTGCTGTCAGCACAGAGCCATCACACCCGGCTTCAGTGCCACCGGCTCTATCACCCAGAAATATACTACCAACAATACTGTTCAAAAGTTTGGAGTCAGAAATTAAAAAATTATTAATTCCTTTATTAAGCAAGGATGCATTCAATTGATCAGAAGTGACAGTACAAACATATGTAATGTTACAAAAATATATTTATATATATCAAATAAATGCAGTCGTGGCCTAATGGTTAGAGAGTTTGACTCCTAACCCTAAGGTTGTGGGTTCAAGTCTCGGGCCGGAAATACCGCGACTGAAGTGTCCTCGAGCAAGGCACCAAACCCCCAACTGCTCCCCGGACGCTGCAGCATAAATGGCTGCCCACTGCTCCGGGTGTGTGTTCACGGTGTGTGTGTGTGTTCACTGCTGTGTGTGTGCACTTTGCATGGGTTAAATGCAGAGCACAAATTCTGAGTATGGGTCACCATACTTGGCTGTATTTCACGTCACTTTCCCTTTTTTTTCTCTAAATTAATTCATTTTAAAATATCTTAAAACAGAAAACAGTTCTTTTAAATTATAATGAAATGTAATATTTCACAAAATTACTGGGTACTTGTTTTTTTACTGTATTCAGGATAAATAAATGCAAATAAATGAAAGTGAAAGTGAAAGACTCAAACTCACAACCTTAGGGTTAGGAGTTAAACTCTCTAACCATTAGGCCACAACTTCCCCGTGAAGCCTTAGCAAGCCTTGGTAAACATTTAAAAATGTTACAGACCCCAAACTATTAAATGGTCATTTTCCCAGGTTCGCTTTCATAAAGAACGTTGTAACATCCAGGTTTGTGAACTTACTTACTGCAAAATAATTTTTATTCATGATTTTTGTATTATTTTCCAGTAATATAAACAATGTGCATTTACTTTTGAAAAATTGCATGAGATATTGCGTGAGCCTTATTTATTTTTCTTACTCCACTGGCAAATATTTGAACATTTAAAAAAAAATTAAATAAAATAAGAATCTAAAATAATTTACTGAGATTTATGTTTAAATAATAATAAAACTATTTAGGGGTTAAAATATCAAATATCATATTCATGGATTTTGCTCATATGTTTTTTGCATTGTTGCTTGTTTCTGGCCTAAAGCAGCTCATCTTCATCTCTGCACTCTACTGAGAAGCACGATTGCTTTCATCATGTTAAGAGGGATTATTGACCCTGCACTGACCTTCACCCTCTCTCTGTTTTTGAAACGTGATCCCCTCTCTTCTCTAATCTCTCCATTCGGTCTGCCCGACTCTGAGATTCTGCCCCGAGTACCAAGAGCTCTGGACAGTTTAAAGCATCTCGTCACTTGTTATCATGCTACGATAACAACTAGCACAACCTTTTGAACTTTTGATTTAAACAGCCTGTGTCTTCTTGTTACAGTTTCCTCCTGTGGCTGCTAAACTTCATCTTGCGGTGAATAAAAGCTTCCTTCAGCTCCTTTCTCCTGGCTGTGATCCCGGAGTAATGCTGAGTGTCCCCTTTGTCTTGGGCGGCAGAGACAGCTCAGCGGGTTTCATCTGGCCACCCTGAAACACACGAGAGGTAGAGACAATTAATAAGAGCCACACATTTCTATTTTCAGCGCCAAGAGATCAGCCGCAGTGTCCTGCTGCCAGCTGACCCACTGTCCCACATCCTTCACTTTTATGAGTGATAAACACATCCTAAAGCCTTAATGTGATTGAGTTCAGTTCCAGAGGGGAAAAAGGCCTTCAGTGCCTGTGAGACACCTTTAATGAGCCCCAATCATTTTAATGGCATTGCTAATGGACTGCAGGCTTTGTTAAATTCAGGCAGTGCCATAATGCAAAATGAAATCCAGTGTAATATGAGTTAATAAGAACATTTCTGATGTCTATGCAGATATGAGGTGAAAAAGTGTAAGAAACACTGCTGTAAGTTTTGTTATATTAAATAGCATTAGCATAAAATAACCCTATGACCTTTGTTGGTGTGTTCTGATGTATCCAGGTTGATTCAGTCATACTATATAATATTGTGACTGGTTAAAATAAGATGTTAGATTTTCCCACATGAAGCACATCTGAGGTTATTTATACCTCCGATACTTCATGTGTAAAGCAGCTCTATTTAAATCTGCAGCGTGACAGTAATAATGACTGTGACAAACGTCTTCTGTTCAGTGCTTTCAGTTCTTCAACACAGTCCAAAAATATAACAGTGAGA
The DNA here is from genome assembly GCF_018340385.1 of Cyprinus carpio. Lineage (NCBI taxonomy): Eukaryota > Metazoa > Chordata > Actinopteri > Cypriniformes > Cyprinidae > Cyprinus > Cyprinus carpio. Next base: position 6,754,055 of record NC_056580.1, read on the forward strand.
GATCATTTGAAAATGTATTGTTAGTGTGCATTTGAGAACATAGTGATGCTGTGTCAGGTTGGAAGCAGGTTGGATAGTGTTCTGTGCTTTTTGGGGAGGCTTAGCTTGCTGTTTTTGTGCAATATAAGGTGGGAGAGAGAAAGTATTTCAACAATTTCAACAACAACAACAACAAAAAAACACTTACAGTGTCTATGTTACAAATATAAATCTACAACAGTAACAATGTACAAATACAAGCTGTTCCATAAAATCAGTAAATATTAACGGATGTTATTTTTAATAAGTATTTTATATAACTTATTATTATTGTTTTTATTATTATGTATTTATAATAATTATTGCACAATAATAATAAAAAATATTGCATGTTTCTGCATCACATGACATTGTATTTGGAATTCAAATGTTTTAAATATTTTATAAAAATGCCTCCATTGCTTTTTAATAAAATAATAAAAAAGATTATGCAAAACTATTTTCAGGAATTTAACCCCCTATTAATATATAAACCAATTATTGATCTTCAAAAATATATCTAATCAAAAAAAAATTCCATCTCAAAAAAAAAAAAAAATAAAAAAAAAAATAAATAAAAATACTATAATATAATGTTACGTCATTCAGGAATACCATCTGAAGTGAAGAGAAAAATCAGTTCTCGTGAACAGCATCTCCCAACAAGGTGAATAAATCAGAAACTGATGGTTTTGTAGCCTTTGTAATCTCTAATGAAAACATCTTTGAAAGACTTCTTTGGAATCTGTCAGAGAAACCGGTCTGATCCAGTTTGCTGAGTCTTAACAGGAAGTGAGCAGGGCAGAGCCAGCCAGCTGTTTTGGAGGCAGTATGTGTTTTGAAAGATGAAGGAAGTGCCAGTTGTACTCAGGTGATCTCAGCAGCTGTGCTGAATAGGCTGTCTGTTATTCATGTGCGCTGGCTCAGTGGTTCCTCTGAATCTATGATGAGTGCAAACAAGCCGGGGGATGTTTTTATTCCCTCACATTCAGCAGATTTGCTTGCACTGGGGAAGACTAGGGAGGATCTCTCAACCCGGCACAGCTGACCCATATACCTGCGGCGGCTCCCTCGAGACCGTCTGAGCCCTGTGTTCCTCAAGACACCCTCACAGGGCCTCACTGCTGTACAGCTGCCAACCATTTGGCCAAATATTTTCCTCACATGTGGAGTGTATGCATGTGTACATATGGACTGTGGGAAAAAGCGTGGCCCGCAGAGGGAAAGAGAGAGGTGTGTTTGAGAGACAGAGATGGTGTGTTGTCTGCTGTTTAAACAGGCCTGTTTGGTTTGGCTGCGCTAGGATCTGTTTGATTGATTCTCCTCGGCTCGAAGCGCTGCAGAGGATAAACCGCTCATTGCCTGAGCTTCTTCATTTCAATTCCTATTAGCAGGGATATGCTTGCACAATTGATTCTTTTCAAGAAATATTTGTTGCTTAGATCTTTAATAATACATCAACCTCAAATGTTTTACATTTCAAATATGATTGGTTTTTGAGATCAACGAGGCTCCGAATCATCAGAATCAGAATCAGAAGGAGCTTTATTACCAAGTATGTTTACACACACAAGAAATTTTTTACCACAAGTTGGTTACAGTTACACACACAAGAAATTTGACTTGGTGAAGAGCAGCATTCACAAGTGTACATAATGCCAGGGGCAGGGAAAATTTATTATATATAGTGTATACATGCTCAGTCTGAAGAGCAGCACAGCTTCACAAGTGTACACCAATGTCACCTCACAGGAAGTGGGCACATAAATACCAATATACCAATCAATAAAAACATACTTAACCATATAAAAAGTTAAAAAAAAAAATATAATCAAAACTCAAAACAAAATTGTAAATTAACCACATCACATTTGTTTTCATATTAAACAGTCATTTATCATCAAAATTTAGGGCATATTATGCCGTTTATATTCATTTTATATACTTAACATGCATGCACACAACCATACATGACTTGACGAAATTTGATCTAAAGGTTTATATAAAAGAATGCAATTATATAAAAGTTATATAAAATAAACATATAAAAGTTTGAAATTAATTTTAGTGAAATAATAATGTACTTGTGAATACATTTCTTTACGAAAATAAAATAATTTTTATTTAATAATAATAATAATAATTATTATTATTATTTAAGTATTAACAATGATACTCAATTTTTTTTTACATTTATTTTAAAGAAATATAAAAATATACTCACGTATACATTTCTTTACAAAACAGAAATTATTTTTATTGACTTTATATTATGATTATGATTATTATTATTATTAACAATAAATAATACAATTATTATTATTATTATTATTATTATTATTATTATTATTATTATTATTATTATTATTATTATTATTATTATTATTAATTATTTTCCAACAGTATTTTATTAATAATAATTTTAATATTTTATCAACAAATAGTTTGACTACATTTATTTTTATTTATGTTTTGTTAAACTGATGAGTTGGACTAGACAGTGAAGTAAAAAGCCATCAAAAAGTGCCCAGCATGCATGCAAACACCTTCATTACTGTTTAAATCACATGATGCACCTCATGCAACTGGAATATAGACAAACAAGTTCAAATATTAGAGATATTTTGATTTGTTATGATTTCTAATACTTGCATTTGTGCTATTTTATAACTTGATTACTCTACTATTCCACTGATCCATTCATTATCCAAACCATTTGTTTTACGTAAGGCACTTTACTATTCCAAAATGTTAAAAATAGTAATGTTTTTTTTATTTGATTTTATTTTTATTTTTTTTGAAGGTATGTCCAAACTTTTGACTGGTTGTGTATATTTTTATAGAAGTACATCTGGATGTATAATATGTAATAACGTTTACACACAAGTATATGATGTTGTCATACTGGAAATCCATAATCGGTGTGACACTGAAGTGTTATCTGTGGTGTCCCAAATGAAGAGAAATGCAAACGCAGCATGTGTGTCTCTGATGAGGCAGTCGGTCCAGGCCAGGCTTAGTTAGTCCTGAGCTTATGTCTGAAAAGGTTCTTGGAAATGATTTACGCAGAACAAACAGGTCACACAGATCTCAGAGTGATCACTCCACTATTGTGAGTAATTACCTCGGACACCTTGAAACCTGTTGAGCGTGTAACCCGCAGTACCAGGAAGATTCATTCTATCCTCACAGCCCACATGATATAACCTTACGCTGACAGTCTTAGACTTCCACCAGCCCTCTCAGTGTCAGCTTTCCCCGTCTTGTCTCTTGCCTTTGCACTGCCTGCATGTGGCATGCTTTGAGTCTCCAGTTGTGCTACTCTTCAAAACAAACGGATCATTGTCAACAAGAATGTGGCCTGGAAGATGAAATTGTGCGGATTGAACTATCATGACTTCCCACGCAAGCCTCTCGTTACTCTCTCAGATCGGTGACAGCATCAGATGACACATCAGAGGCGGAGGCGCGGGGTTTACTGGAGGCAAAACAAACACAATCCCACAAAGACCTCAGCCTGTGTGTTTGCTCTGAGCTGTGGCCATGTCACCTATACGACTGAATAACTCTGGCCTGACATAACACGGCTTCGCAAGCTGCTTGCGTGACAAGGTGGCTATTGTGTGCAATACTGAAACTATCAGGTTTAGCAGAGGAACTCGGGATGAGTGTTGAGAACATATGCTGTAAAAGCCTTCATTTTGTAAACATACAACTGCTTTTAAAGAGAGGGACAAAAGTTGGAAAAGGGTTGGGAGTGTATTGTTTATTATAAATTGTATACGCAATGAAAATATCTGAAATATTTGTATTAATTTTGCAATTTCATAATCCTTGTTTTTTTCATGCACCGCTTACTTTTGTGATTGTACCTCTATAATGGATCTTTTTCACATTCCTAGGATTGTCACTCCCACAGCTGCTATATTAACACCCTCGCAGCAGCTAGTTTGTTTTTTCTTTCTTTCTTTCTTTCTAGTTTGATGCAAAGGGAATATAATACAAAGTATAGCATTTTAAATGTACTTTTATTTTTACATAAAAAAAATCTGTAAAAAAAAAAAAAAAAAAAAAAAAAAAATGTTTTCTCAATTTATTTATTTATTTTTTTCCATGCATTGAGCCAGAAATCTCCAAATCAGTTGCATTTTACCGAACTCTACAGTTTTATTCAAAATCAGTGTCATTATTGTTAACTAAAACTAAAGTTATTAAAAATTGTTTTTGGTAACTGAAAACTGAAGAAAAATAAAATACAGATATTAGATGAAAAACTTAACTTAAGCAGAAATTGAGAGTGTTGCCATGGCAACTAATTAAAAAAGGTTTAATTTGATGTACTAAAATCACTAAAACTAAATACTTATTCTACATATTAATGAATACTATAACAGTATATAAATAATACTAAAATAACACTGATCAGAATTGATAAAATCACACAAACCGGGATATTCTGACCACTTCTCTGCACTGATATTCAGCTCTTCTCCTAGCTTTAAGCAGCTGTAATAATTTTTTGTAATGCTTAAATATAAAACATCTCTACTAGCTGACATACAGTATATCATTTTAATAGGAGTCCTGAGCAATCACACCTGCAGCTCTAGAGTCTGTAAACAGCAGAGGAGCAGTCTAGCCAATCAGAAACACTCTCTAACTGTCACTCATGTTGGACTGTAAGTTTTGCTGACATCAGACTGAAATGAGCTGATTGACAAAACAGCTGAAATGACTTCACGCAGGTTTAGGCCATTAGGCAAGCGTGGCATGTCTGGAGGTTATTTGTTGAATGTAAACTGCTGTTGACTTTCACCTGCATTCCTGCATTTTTATTTTATTTTATATTATTTAACATTATTAATGATATTTATTATTAATATTTTCATTCATTCATTCAAGCGTTCATCCAAATTTTGACAAAAACTTGCAAAGCAAGAAGAAGAAAAAAACAACTCAAATAATGGGGTTTATCCTTCCTATCCCTCCTTCCTTTGACAACTTCCTGAAAAAGAAAAACAAACTTTATTTATCATTTCAAACTCAAACCGTTCATGGAAAGTGCCTTCTATTGTATCGATGTGTTTTGAAAGTGAAGGCAGCCCCAAACAGAGTGTGTTTTTGTCACTCCACCTCTCTATGTTTCAGCAGTGCACAATCATTCTCCAGACTGCAGTTTACTTTAAGTTCACTGTGCAATCAGGGAACTCCAGCACCACACCCACAAATCCAAATAAAGTGTGAAAGCAGACAAGCTTCACCTGGCCGTGATGACATCACAAGGCTGACATGTCTTCCTAGAAAGATAAGGTCACCATGGCACATGTTTTCAAAACACCATGGCTGGAGTTTCGGATGAAACTGCAGCACTGGGAGCAGCCAGGCATGGAGACCTGTAAACCCAGACTGTTTGCTTTTTTTAATAGGCAGGGCTGCAGAGAGACTCAGAGTCACAGAACTAATTGCAGTCCAGCCTCGAGTCTCAGAAAGCATCACTAAGCCTTTGCTGCTCTCTCGTTCAGAAAGCTGTTTGGCTTGTCGTGAAGTGACCCACTTTGAGCGGTGACACAGGCTGGCATTTCAGGTCACACTTCTGAACTTTAGTTTGGCTCAGGTTGGCTTTTAAAGACCAGGCAGAGCAAGTGGAAGGAAACCTGACTTGCAGATTGTTGTTGACTTTGGCTAGTCGAGACCAGCTGAGCTACTTTGAAAATAATCTAATGGCTGTGGAGCAGCTGAAAGGCAGCGGTTTTCACATGTTTATCTAAATAAAATGTTTTTTTTTTTTGATTGTGGTAAGGGTGTGAGGGAAAACCAAATGTGTAAATATTGGTATTCACGATCTGGAATATGTCATCTGAGCTAGTTAGGCTAAGTTGTGTTGGATAGCTTCTGTCTGGCTGTCTGTAATGAATGTGTGTGTTTTGTAGGCATGTGAGGGTCATTGTGCAGAACAGACACATGCACACGGCTCTGTCGTGACTGTGTGCCGATGTGAAACAGTGCTGCAAGGACGAGCTGGAGAGCGGATGAGTCTGTGTGCCATTTGATATTCAGGAGGGGTGTAAATCAGCTAAACATCACAGGCATTGCTCTGCAAAGTCATTAGACAAGCAGAACAGAGAGAAACAACAGACTCATTCAAAGCAAAACTGTATGACATCAGATCCATTCTGATGATAAAAAGACTATCTATTCAATTTATAACAGTTTAAGACAAACTGTTCTAATCTGTGCCCTTTCTACAACATGCAGAAAAGATAGATAGACAGACAGACCAATAGACAGACCAATAGATAGATAGATAGATAGATAGATAGATAGATAGATAGATATATAGATAGATAGACAGACAGACAGACAGACAGATAGACAGATAGATAGATAGATAGATAGAAAAAAAAAAAAAAAGATAGATAGATAGATAGATAGACAGACAGACAGACAGACATACAGACAGACCGATAGATAGATAGATAGATAGATAGATAGATAGATAGATAGATAGATAGATAGATAGATAGATAGACAGACAGACAGACAGACAGATGGATAGATAGACAGACAGACAGACGGATAGATACAGACCAATAGATAGATAGAGAGACAGACAGACAGACAGACAGACAGATAGATAGATGACAGATAGATAGATAGATAGATAGACAGACAGACAGACAGACACACTGACCGATAGATAGATAGATAGATAGATAGACTGACCGATAGATAGATAGATAGATAGATAGATAGATAGATAGATAGATAGATAGATAGATAGATAGACAGAAAGATAGATAGACAGACAGACAGACAAACAGACAGAAAGACAGAAAGAGACACAGACCGATAGATAGATAGATAGATAGATATAGATAGACAGACAGATAGACAGACAGACAGACAGAGACAGATAGATAGACCGATAGATATAGATAGATAGATATAGATAGATAGATAGATAGATAGATAGATAGATAGATAGATAGATAGATAGATAGACAGACAGACCGATAGATAGACCGGTAGATAGATAGATAGACAGACAGACAGACAGACAGACAGACAGACAAACCGAAAGAACAGACAGACGATAGATAGATAGATAGATAGATAGATAGATAGATAGATAGACAGACAGACAGACAGACAGACAGACAGACAGACAGACAGACAGACAGACAGACCGATAGATAGACAGATAGACAGACAGACATACAGACAGACAGACAGATAGACAGACAGACCGATAGATAGATAGATAGATAGATAGATAGATAGATAGATAGATAGATAGATAGATAGACAGACAGACAGACAGACAGACAGACAGACAGACCGCATAGATAGATAGATAGCCAAACTAGAACATTTGGTTATATTTTACTGTCTTTTCAAGATATATGTGGCACTTATGTTCTGATGATGCAAATCATTTTTCAGAAGCTTTGCATACAAATCAACACAACATAACATGCAAAAAATCTGTTGCCACTTTTTACTAAATTGTGTGGCATTAATGAAAACTGTCTCCCAATAAATATCCTGCATGCAAAAAATCTGTTGCCACTTTTTACTAAATTGTGTGGCATTAATGCAAATTTTTCATTTATGGCATTTGTGCATAACCATCTCGAGATCAAATGCCACTTTAACCCTTGCACACATACACGACATGGATTACATCCACCCCACATGACATGATGGTTGTTTTCATTTTCATGTACCAGCAGAATCCATATCCTCCATCTTTCTGAATTCATATCCCTCACGGACGACCTGTTGCCTGCCGCTCCGGTGCCCTCGGAGGTTTTCAGGGGTCAGGCCAGCTCGCTTTGTGTTCCTTTTGTCGTTGAGTGCTTTGTCCCTCTAAAGGGTTGATGGCTTAAACAGCGCGGGTGTGCTCAAATAGTTTTGTGTGGGCAGCAGCATAAACAATATGGCCAGTGGCAAGCTTACAGAAGCACTAGAAGTGTTTGACAAAGAAGTAAATGGCAGCGCTAATCGCACACAGTGCTGAAACAATACAGGCTGAGTAACACAGCTGAGCCCCCGCCAATACTGCCCTGCTTCATATTCTCTACACTTCATCCACTTCAGTGATGAGCCAAATACATCTCTCTCAAACACAGAGCCTCCTCCTGCTCATCACACACACACACACACACACACACACACACACACACACACACATACCTCCATCCAAAATAACTGCACCCATTTGCTCAGCAGGCTTGTGTGTATAATAAAAACAAGATTTGTTAACAATTCTTAAATCTACATGGCACTCCCTCAACTATATCCACTAAGAAACTCCCAAGTATGATGTATTCCACTGCAAAAATATATTCCACTACAAAAAAAACTTTGCTTTCAGTAAAAACAAAATGCAAAATGTAAGTGTAAAATAAAATGTTCTTTTTAAGAAATATTTACCGATAACATTTTATTGCATGAATAAATTATTATAAATAAACTTTTTAAAAAGTAATGACTTGAATACACATCTTCTATGATTAACATGTTTTTAGTTTTGAATTAAAATTAATTTTGATATTTTGGGAGGACATGATTTCAGAAATGTCAGGGTGTCTTCATATCATAATAAGAAAATTCTCAGAAAAAGAAAAGTAAAGAAACCTGGAAGTTTGGCATAATCATTTCTTATTGTTTCTTATTATTTATTATTTATTATCATGTTATGCAACCAGCATGCAGCAGAAAAAATGATGAATGAGTAATTATATAAATATTTAAATACAACAATAATATCATATTCATGTATAATTTTTAAAATATTAATATTTATATAGTATGATAATAAAAATATTTTTACCTTGAAACAAATACATAAAACATTTTAAAAGGTTAATATCATTCATATTAAAATGAAAAAACACTGTTATATGTACATATAATAATCAAAATATTTATATATAATATTTATGATAGAAATATTTATATATAATCTAATATTTATACCTTAAATATATTTAAGAAACTATTAAAATTAAATATATGTAAATATTTCAAACAATTAAGATCATTAAGGTTAAAAAAAATCTTGATATTTTATTACAATTTCCTTCTCATAACTGAAGATATTTTACCTCAAAACAAGATAGCAATACTGTTTGAGAAAATGATTTTGCAGTGATAATGACGTTGGCTTATGCCTCATCATTATCTAACACAATGACTGCATGCTTTCCCTCACTACACCATTAAATATTAATCTGTTATGCATCTGCTCTGCATTTTCTGTTGCCTAAAATATGGAAATTTGGATTTGACTGAAACACCTTCTGACTGGATCTGCTTTGTGCTGTCTCTTATATTACAAAACACACTGGCGATAAGAATGACTCCTTTCATCAGATGCTATTGTGAAGGGCATTTTTAATGTTTTGGTATGAGACGGGTCGGATTGTGTTTCATGTAAAGGTAACCCGTCAGGTTCCTGAAAGGGTGTGACTGTGAGTGTTAGCGTGAGAACTCAGCCGCGTGCATTTCTCCAGATTCAGTTCAGTGAATCAATTATGAATGACCTTTGAGCAGAGCATGGTCCTGTTGCTCTCTCAGAGAACTGCCTGTCTGTTGTGTGTGTGTGAGAAAGTGTGAGTGTGCAGGTCAACAGACTTTCTGTCAAATGGACAGAGGTACACCAATTAACATAGAGTTTGTTAACAGTAATAAATCTCAATGAGACCAGAAATGAACTCTGTTTCTATATGTGTTCTGCTGTATCTGATGCTGTTTATTCACTATGGCAAACAGTAAACAGTCTGAGTGCGCTGCTTTAGCTCAGATCATGCAACCTGTTTTTTTTCTTCAGAGAAAACAAGTATACTAAAACACTTCTTAATATATTAATCTCTCATATTTAGCATTCAGATGGTCAAAATAAAAAAGTGAGCATCTTTGAAGAGACAATGTGCTAGCTGTAAAAATTTAACTTTTATGTTAAAATATATCCAACGTTAAGTTAAAATAGCAAACTAGTATTAGCAAGAGCTGGACCAGCTTAAAAAATACAGTTTTTGGCAAATAAGTTACATTTATGATTGACATTTGTGGCGCGTTTTTAAATTAATTTCAGTCTTTCCCCATTCAAGCTGAAATGTTGTGCTTAAAAAAACCCATGCATGAACTGACTTAGGAACATTGGTTATGCTCATAATAGCATACTATTACACTCTTATTTCTGCAACATTGTATTGAATATGCACTTGTACTGTATTTCAAATCTCAAAAGTACATTTAAAAAAAAATTTACTTGCAGATAATATAATATTACTGAAATAAAAGGCCACTTAAGTGTACTTTAAGAAAGTAAACTTTCATGACAGTGTTTCTTAAAGGGATAGTTCACCTAGAAATTCTAATTCTGTCAGCATTTACTCCCCCAGTTTGTTCATTTTCTCTCTTCTTTCTCACATACAACAGAGCATAAGCTAGAGATTACAGTTCATAAAATTCTTACACAAACGCATCAATTCACTTCAGAAGGCCTTTATTAATTTCCTGGAGCCACGTGGAGCACTTTTTATGACGGAGGGATGCACTTTCTTTTGCTTCAAAATCTCGACCTAACTTCACTGCCATTATAAAGAGCCAGGATTTTATTTTTTTTTTTTTTTAATATAACTCTGATTGTATTCGTCCAAAAGAAAGTCATATACACCTATGCAGATTGATCAGTTCAGCAATTCAGTGATGTCTATAATGTGATTGGTTAATTTTTTTTTACCATTAAATATTAATTTCAGATTGATCAGTTCAGCAATTCAGTGATGTCTATAATGTGATTGGTTATCAAGGCACATGTGATCAAAGTTGACCATTTCTTCAATGTTAGAGTCGCAGTGGTTGCTATCACCTTCCTGCATTGTATCTCTCAGTTTCACCGTCTATTTCCATTGTAATGAACTGGAAGTGGTTCCAGGTCATTTTACTTAATTTATATTTTATCATTTGATCTGACTGCTAAATTATACATCTGTACATGGTGCAATATGAAGTAGATACTAAGTATCCTCTTCCAAAAATAACCTGTGATTTTGATGCTTCAGAAGGTCTGTCCGCTAGTAAAACACTAACTGATGTTTTTGGCAACAACCCAACACTCATAACTGAAAACACTTTGGTGAGATACAGTACATGTGGTCTTGACTAACATCTCCAGCTTAATATAAGGTCAACAAAGCATGTTTCATTTCTTAAGTTTGTTCAGTTCATCCCCTTCAGTCGTAGCACCTGAAATACCTGTAGGTTCACCAGGCCGACAAGTGGCCTCTGCTTCCCGGTTGAGTGTGTATCAGCTCTCTCTCTCTGGCTTGTTTGTTTCCTGCGGCGGGACGCCCAGACTAAACATCTGGAGGCACCGAGGCATTCACTTGACAACCACAGATAAATTCCACTAGTTTGTGACAGCTGCAAAACAAATGCATTAAAGGACAAATGAAGGCAAGGCTTGGGGAAACTGGAACAAAGTGTAACATGCACGCACACACGTGTTTCTGTTTTTCAGGGGAAGATAAAATACAGACAGACAAAAACAACAAATTTGACTCAAAATACATACAGTACATTACTGTTCAAAATCTGAGGCCAGTTTTTATCTTTATATTCATTTTAAAAGAAACTTTTAAAGGACACATTATAATAATGACACATTAAATTGATCAAGACATTTATAATGTTACAAAAGATTTATATTTGAAATAAATGTTGTTTGTTTGAACTTTCTATTCAGCAAAGAATCCTGAAAAAATATGTCACTTTTTCCACCAAAATATTAAGCAACACAACCATTTTCCTTATTCCCACTATATTATAAGAGACATAAATGCTTGATGTATTAAACATGATACTCTTTTTTTTATATTTTTGTCTAAAGGTTCAATATATATAATATATAAAATTTGGACTATTATTTCATATGTCAGGTTTTATGGGGTTAAGGGAGCTGAAATGAGGACATTACTCTTCGTTCTTCAACAGGTCAGCTGTAATTTGACTGTCCCAGAGAGGCGGTCATAGCTCCAAAAACCCGAGACAGCACAGCTTTCCACAAAAAAGCGGTTCATAGATGTAAAGGGTCTCTGATAGGCCCCTCTTGTTCAGTCTGCTCCTGAGGGACACATATACAGTGTCAGCTCCACAAAACACCGGCACAAAGCTGGCCAGACAAAGACCTGGGATGTGACTTTTGAGGAGGTGTGTCGGGGGTGAACGGAAGTACTTTTCATCATGACCTACATATCTACCGCAGCCCCATCTGAGACATGTGTGCCTGTAATTCATGGGCTGCTGGAGGGGGAGGGTGCTTGACTCTGATCTACATCTCAGTGCTTTTCAAATGCTTTTGCTCCAACAGACATATTTTACAGACACAGACTGAACCAGAATACTGACAGTTTTGTATCTAAATGTCTCAGTGGTATTAGAACAGACCAGATCAACACGCACAAACAGACTGCATTCATGTATCAGTTAGGTTTGAGATTAGTTATTATTTGTATTTTGAGATGCCATGTTTGATGCTGTTTTTTATTTAAGGTAAATAAATGCTACCCACAGCAGACACCACCCACATATGAGCAGTGTTTAGATGAGTATTTCATTGGAAAAATGTGCCTGCATTGCTATTTCTGCAAATTTATATTGTGTGCTTCTTGCATTAAGTGAAATAGCCAGTGACTCAGTTTTATCCAGGGAATGTGGCAACGTTTTGTAATGTTGGTGGTTGTACATGTGGTGGAAGTTAGGGAATTAAATGTCCAATGAGTGGCGGTTAATCGTGCTTGAAAAAAAAAACACAACCTACACTAAACAAAGGCAAATATGACATAAAAACACATTTGATGAAGCAAGCATGACATTTTAGCTTTTATGAGTCTCTAAATGCTTTTATCGAGAGTCGTGTATCACAACAAGTTTATTGCTGTACTGGGTGAGCTACTGAGCAAGTTTACTGTGTCAAAAAAACCAAACATATGGAGCTGGTTATGTGATGCAAACGAGCTCTTTCAAACCACCAAATTTAACTCCAAAACACCTTTGTTTTTACTAATTTGTTTGAAATTACCTCTCAGCCATTCATTTTTCAGTTATGTGCCGTTGAGAGGAAAGTTTCCACTGTCAAACTGTTTCTAACCACTGAACTGAATTTCAAGCACCTAAAAAAAAAACTACATCTTACAAAAAAAAAAGGACATCTGACCCAGTTATTTGTTTATCAGGGCCTTTCATTTTCAATCTGTTGACAATACAAAATGATTGTGCATCTTTTGCATATCAGAAGTCTTTGTATATAATGGTTGAGTCACATGGATTCATTTTAAATTAGGTTTGGAATAAAATGAGGGTGAGTAAATTACAGACCCCATTGACTTTCATTAAGTGTTGTTTGTATCCACCTGCAATTTTAATACCATTGGAATAAAATGAGGGTGAGTAAATTACCTAATTACCTCATTGTTGTTTGTATCCACCTGCAATTTTAATACCACGTCTGATTAATATTATTTATGAGACATACGTGTGATTCAAGCAATCCAAGAAAATTACTTTGTCTCTCCTGTTTTCCATACCTAAATATTATGGAGATTTAGAGCATAATTGGACCAGTAATTTAGGGGTAAACAGATCTAAATCTAGGTCAGACATTTCCTCTCCCTCTTTTGGCTTTGGGATTTAAAACGTAGCTGCACTGGCACTGCATCGCAGGGCAACGGAGTGTGCTTGGAGTGTGCTTAAAAAATAAATAAATGAGGACTTTTTGTTTCTCTTGGTGGTTAATATTTGAAAGCAAAAGCATACCTTTTTTTCTGCCACTTGACACAGAGAGACATTGTGCTGAGGACACACGAAGAGGAGGAGGGAAAAGAGGATGACCAGTACTGAATTAGGTGAATACAGAGAGTGAATACTCCAATTTGTATGTATAAATGTGCGTGAGGAAAAGCAAAAGAGAGGGGGTGGGGAGAAACCCTTGTGGTAGATAGAAAGAAATAGGATTTGAAGCTCAAACTGAGGAAGTTAGAGCAGCTGTTGAGGTGAATCCTGGGTTAAGGGTTTTACTTTCTCAATATGGTCACATAAGTCGCCTCTATACGTCCTATTTTCTTAGCTATTTAACCATCACAAATCAGAATCCACAATGCATCTTCTGTCCTTAAAATTAAATGAAAAGACTTCTTATAAATGCTGCCTGCACTCTGTGATCAAATGTCTGGTGAATTGGTGTGCTTTACAAGCAGGATTTATGTTTTATGGATCAGTTTCACTATTAGTATGCATCTCAGTTCTCCTGTGTTGTGGTATGTGTTGTGGTCATATTAAAAGGTAAAGCAATAGTGGAATGCAGAAAGTCAATGCAGAGCTGCTGTGAGACACAGCTATTACCCAGCATGCCCTTGAGTACACAAGATCATTTGTGATATGTAACATAACAGGCTTCATGCTTCCAAATAATCTACATTCCAGAGGATGGAAAAACTTATGGCTAATGAAAGTAATATTCCTTGTATTAAAATTATGTTGTGGTCTTTAATTAGCATATAAACAATAAAATAAATATATGTCTGTCAGAAGATCTCAAAAGAACGTCAGCCACAATATCGCATAGCTATATGCACAATGTGGCATTTTTCATGGCTAGATGAGTCTTGAATACAGCAGAAACAGGAAAGTATGTGTACCATGGATCTGCATCACAACATGCATTGTAATGTGAAATGTGAGCCAGAACGCCTGAGCTATCTGCTAAAGCACTGAAGGTGTGCGCTGCTTTGCACAAACCCTCTAGATGCAGTTGCTAAGCAACCCCTTTATCGTCTTGTAGGACCTGTGCCGATTGCTGAGGCAACCTCGTATCTGATTTACTGGCACCAACTCAAAAATACAGCAAAAATAGGGCATTGTTTGCCTTGACAGTTGGGGGAAACTCAGTGGGAAAGTACTGCACTCCCTAAAGAATAAAAAATAAATAATATAACATTGCATTCTAGACAAAGCAGCAGATTGGAAGTATTGGAGGAATTCGCTGCTGGAAAATCCAGCTTAAAATGGTAGCTGGGTTTTGAAACTTTATAGCTATTAGATGGGTTTTTAGCAAACCAGGTAGTCATAACAGATCAAGATGTGTTTTTGCAACAAATAGCTGGTCAAACAACTAATGACCATCTAGCTAAGGACCAGCTAGTGACCATCTTCAGTCCAGCTAGTTAGCCATCTTGGGGTAGCTTATATCCAGCTTGGACCAGCTAATGACCATTCTGGAAAAGTCATGGTCAGCTTGGTCCAGCTAGTGACCATCTAGGGCAAGCTAATGACCAGCCTGGAACAGCTAGGACCAGCTTGGTCAATCTAGTAACTGTTTGGACTAACATGGTCCAGCTAGTGACCATCTTGGGCCAGCTAATAACCAGCTTGGACCAGTCAATTGCTATTCTGGAACAGCTATGGTCAGCTTGGACCAACTACTAAACATCCTGGAATAGCTATGACCAGCTTGGTCAATCTAGTAACAGTTTGGACTAACCTGGTCCTAGTGACCATCTTGGTACAGCTATGACCAGATTCAGCCAACTAGTGACCAACTTAGACCAGCTAGTGACCATCTTGGATTAGGTAATAACCAACTTGTACCAATGTATTGCCAATTTGAACTAAATAATGACCAGTTAATGGTTTGCATCAGCTGATAAACAGCTAGATGGAACTTTAATGCTCCAAAACAAGTACCAGTTTCAGACGGATTTCCCAACAGGGAACAACATGTTTATTTAGTTTCATATTATTCATTATATTATACAATCACTATTATTTTTTATGTCATATTAACCTTGGGCCAGATAATAACCAGTTTGGACCAGCTAATGACCATTCTGGAATAGTCATGGTCAGCTACCACCAACTACAAACCAATGACCAGCCTGGAACAGCTAGGACCAGCTTGGTCAATCTAGTAACTGTTTTGACAAATTTGGTCCAGCTAGTGACCATCTTGGACCAGCTAACAACCAGAACAGAACATCCTGGAACAACCAGTTTTTTGACAACATAACAACCAGTTTGGACCAACTAATAACCATTCTTGAAAAGCCATGGTCAGCTTGGTCCAGCTAGTGACCATCTCGGACCAGTTAATGACCATCCTCAAACAGCTAGGACCAGCTTGGTCAATCTAGTAACTGTTTGGACTAACTTGGTCCAGCTAGGGACCATCTTGGACCAGCTATGACCAGCTTCAGCCAACTAGTGACCAACTTAGACCAGCTAGTGACCACCTTGGATAAGGTAATAACCAGCTTGTACCAGTTTATTGCCATTTTGGACTAATTGATGACTAGTTAATGGTTTGCATCAGCTAAAAAACAGCTAGATGGAACTTTAATGCTCCAAAACAAGTACCAGACACTGAACAACATCGTTTATAGTTTCATATTATTTATTATATTAAAAAAACATATTATATTATACAATCATCATATTAACCTTTTACCACATAATAACCATTTTCCACAAAATAACCACCATTCACGAGCCAGCTATGACCATCCAGTATAACCAGCTTGTACCAGCAGCTAGGTCCAGCTAGTGACCAGATTCAGCCAACTAGTGACCAACTTAGACCAGCTAGTTACCATCTTGCATTAGGCAATAACCAGCTTGTACCAGTTTATGGCCATTTTGGACTGGTTAATGACCAGTTAATGGTTTGGTTTAGCTAATAAACAGCTAGATGGAACTTTAATGCTCCAAAACAAGTACCAGTATCAGCCGGATTTCCAATCAGGGAATAACATGTTTATAGTTTCATATTATTTATTATATTATACATTTTATATTATTATTTTTTTTATGTCATATTAACCTTGGGGTTTAATAAATCAAGATTTTAATTAATTTGTAAATACAAAACTATGAAAAAAAAAAAAATATATATATATATATATGGGTAGTTTAATGGAGCTGGGAGATGGAGCTGAGCTAAATAGGGAGCGCGTCCCTCTAGACGTTATTAGGCTACATGGAGGCGCACTTCCGTCCCGCATAATTCGGTTTAGGGGAGCAGGAGCAGGGAAGGGGACTGAAGCGTCACCTCAGACAAAGCAATATATTTGATTTACTGTAGAGTTTAATTTATACCTGGACGCTGGGTCGGAAGATGGTAGCAAAACAAAGAATCCGCATGGCAAACGAGAAGCACAGCAAAAACATCACTCAGAGGGGGAACGTGGCGAAGACCCTGGTAAGACCGTCATCTGTCGTCTCGATGCATGCAAATGAACGACGATCTTGGCTTCTCTGTGCATTTCGTGCGTGATTTGGGGTTATCCCGGCTCATTTCGAGCCCATCGTCCGTTTTTAACGATGCTGTTTTATTCAAACCTCATACGAGGCGATTGTATAAGTCTAATTCTTCACCTAATTTTTTTTAGATATCGGGGATCATCCTAAATTAGGCTTAAATTAACGTAACCGCGCTATTGTTTTACATAATCACGATCTGCTCAGTAAGCTTTATGAGTCGATAAGCATGATGGAAACCAGATTTAGTTAACGTTGACGCCTATGTTGTTACCATGGCCACAGTTATACGAGCTGATGACAGATGCACTGAACTAATCTGACCACTGCTGACCCTCCTTTATAAAGGTGCAGTGTAACCGGGTCACAGCATCTGCCACAGGCGTCAGTGAAATCATGTACTGTGTCTGTGGTATATTAAATTGTCAAAGTACAGGAAAAAAGAAAACACACACACACACACACATATATATATATATATATATATATATTATATGTGTGTGTGTGTGTGTTTCTTTCTTTATATATATATATATATATATATATATAGCAAGCTATATGATTTAATAATGCAAAAAAAAATATATATTTTGTTTATAGACAACAAAGGAAAAAGTCTTCAGGTGTTTGTTTTCTTTTTGTTACTGTGACACTTATTTAGACATTTGTGTCATGTGTAAAGAGATTTATCTGCAGAAATTCCCAACCATTTTTTGTTTACGAAATATATTTTGTTTATGAAACACTCTTTGACTGTTCCAGCGACCGCAGGAGGAGAAATATCCAGTGGGGCCATGGCTTTTGGCACTCTTTGTATTTGTTGTTTGTGGATCAGGTAAAATTACATTTTGATATTATATGTGCTGATGGCTATTAAGCTTCCTGTGTTTTTGTAATATGTTTTTTTTTTTTTTTTTTCAGCCATCTTTCAGATAATCCAAAGTATCCGAATGGGAATGTGAGTCCCAGTGTTCCTCACACACTCTGTCCTTCATCTGAATGAGATTTTTTTGGGTGACTGGATACAGTCTGAAGGAAGAGCGATCGGGGAAATCCTGTTTGTGGGTCAGAGGCTTGTATGCTCAGCTGGATCTAGTGTACAACTCTACATGACATTGTCACATGTTTACAGTGTCCCTGGTGGAAGGGAGCACATGCTTTTCTACAAAACCACAGTTGCTGTCGACACATCTTATCATTTTGGTCATATTTATTTGTGATTGCTGATTGCCATGATCTATTTCTCTATTTAACCGTTTGCGTGAGACTTTTTCAAATAAACGTCAAACACATTTGGATAATGCCTCATGTCAGTTTTGCTCTTTCAAAACAAGTTCACGTTTGTGAACCATCATGAATGTTTCAGTAAATTTAAAAATGTACATTCGTCATGTGAAATCAGCAGACAGTCCCACTGGAGCAGATAACAATCAGAGATCTTTCTGAAATGTATGGGTCATCTGGATGTTAAACTGCAACCAGTCTTGATCCTGGTTCATTGAACAGAAGTGTGTTCTAGCTTTGCAGTCTATAAGAAAACATGGATGGAGTGAAGCAAGCAAAAATATTTTAAATTCAATCAATGTTTAAATTTTTCCAGAATCATAAAGAGAGACTTGTTTAGATGCCGTTCCATATATATGCTTTATGCATTGTAGAGTTTAAATTAAATTACGAACACTACTATCTTAGTGCACCATTGATGTTGAAAAGACAAAAAAATATACAAATCCAACTGACATCAGAAACTTGACACAACGTTGATTTGATGTAAACTGAACGTCAAACATAATGGCATACATATACAATAAACCAATGTCAGTGTGGGATAAACTTCTTTCTTTCACCCCTGGAAGAAACTCCCATCCAAACTGAACTTAAAATGGCAGCTTGATCGAGTCTTGACTAATATTTGACATCAGATTGATACCAAGGTGCATGCTTGTATGGAGACCAACAAAACTTTTGATTTTGATGAACTTTTCATAATAATGCTATGTCAAAACTGGCATTTTATGATCTTATTGTGAATGATTCCTCCATAAAATACATGCATTTTATTTTTAATATATATCTTCATATATCACTTTAATTAATATATATAAATATAGACCTTTTAATTTTTAATTAAAATACAACTTGATCTTTTTTTTTATGATTACACTCAGATGTATGCCACAATACAAAAAAGATCTGTCAATTCGTCGGTTTTAATCGTGTCTTTAAATAGATTTTTCAGGTTGCTACAGAAACATCTAAACTAGAAAAACACAGCCATCACAACACGAGGATATGGCATAAATACTTACCAGTCTGTAGAATCGCACCATAAACCTTACCCACGACAATCATATCTACAGTTCATCCGATGAAAACATCTGGCGCGTCACACAAGCGGAAGCATCAAGGGTTTTTCCCAACGGTGTTCACAAACATGACTTTATTGAGAGTTGTGAAGTGCAACTGGCAAGTGTGCAATTACAGCATTTTACAACTTATCTCCTGGTTTTGAGAACATGCACAGAACATAAGCATACGAGTTGTACACAATGCAAATCCATGTCAGCTATATGATAGTCGAGTGACTGTAAGTTCAAAGATTGATCCAGAATACTTCACGGTCCAAACTGAAAACAGAAAATCACATGGGTGTAATACTTCAAAATCATCTCGAGGGAACAAAGTAGTAGTGTACAGTAGGAGTTAGAGGAGTAGTTTCCATCTGTCAGATAAATATCGCTTAACAGCATTAAAAAAAGAAGGATGATGTCTCCTGGGTAAGCCAACTACCTTAAATCTGTACAACCTATATAGTGTCTCTTTAACCGCTTCACATGATATCACTATTTTACAAAATACTTACACTAATCATACAATAATATACAGCCTGTCCACCTCGCAATTCAGCTCATCCGCCATTCTCACCGCACGGAGAACGAATGAGGATTTGAAGCATCATCCCTCCTGGTTTTCTTCATTCCAAAAAGAGTATCATGATTACACCAATGCAACTAAGGAAGTCAACGCGTCTGCCTTCCCCATGCCAGCTGGGGCACAGATCGGCAGCTCTTCAAAGTTTCGTCACATTCGTCAGCATAAAAGTGCTTGCTTTAGAAGACGCTCGTGGCCTAAAAAGACCGCGTCAGCATGTACACTACAAAGGGAAGGGGGGCACGGAAAACAGCGCTGAGTGAAAGCCAGCGGGACTTGAGACACAGGCACATTGATTCTTTATATGATGTCCTCCGGGATTGGTTTCCTGACGATCACATTCCGTGGATTTTGGCAGCGTCCCGCCTCAGCCAACTGGATTGTCACTGGAGCGTGTATCGCCTCGGTACGACATTGTCAAGTTTTGAAAGGAGTGCAAATTTCGTCAGTCTAACATGTGAGTGAGGCATGTGTGTTCAGAAGCTTGGGTCCGTTTCGAGCCACTCATGGGGCCTTAAGAGGAACTGTCCTGTGGTGCTACGCCGACGGGCCTGAGCTCTGAGCTGAGAGTTGGGCCGGCGGGGCGGCGGGCGGCGGCTGCGCTCCCTGCGTGGATGACGACCCCGGCGGAGGCGAGCCGCTCTGGACTTGCGCCTGGAACTGAGCGAGCTGCTCCGGACTGGCCAGGTTCTTCAGCAGGTTGTTTTCCTGCTCCAGCTGAGAGTTTCTCTCAATCAGTTCCTTAATCTGCTCTTTCAACACCTCCACCTCTTCACGGACCGCGTACATCAGGTGACTCTTCACCAGATCCTGAAAGAGCACAACAGAGTGTTACTTTCAAACCTTTCTCCTGTTCGTTCAAACCAAAACATCTGTGCATTAGATTCATTTTATTACATGCATCATAAAAACACATGTTAAGCTGCCCAGCGTCACCAAACCAAGAAAATGTCGTCCCTCAGCGCGTCAGGCCAATCAGAACCCGAGATATTTATAACTAGGTGAAAAAGATTTGGGGTTTGCCTAGCAACAGTAACAAGGCGCACGGATCGCGTAAGCACGCAAAACAAAAACCAAATCAAGCAAACAAACAAACACTTCGCTCGTTTTCTTATCAGCTTTTTACTTTAAACTAAACTTAAACTAGCGCGAATGAGCTTGAAAGACTTAGTAATTCACAAAGCGGCAAAACACTGACGCTGGGGCGAATATCATTCGATGACGATTACATAAGACCCATCACTGACGCAACTCGACAGCCTGCTTACGGCATGTAAACAAAACATCTGCTCGAGTATTTCATGTTTATGATGAGAAAAGCGGGATGACTTACCATCGCTTGTTCAATTTTGTTGTCTATGGCCACAACAGACCCGACGAGCTATGGAGAAAAAGAGAGAGAGAGAAACGTTTAACGTTATGTTACTTCACTGCTTTAATACACAAAGATACCATGGCGACGCCAACCAAATATCGTCATAAACGCACAAACCGTCGAAAACCGTAAAGTAATAGCACATAATACCATGTTTTCTATGGAAGTCTCTAGAAGACGTCAAACGCTGCTGTATTCTCTCCGAAAAACACATTTGATCTACTCATCTTTCAGAGACTGTGAGTGAACCGAAAGAGCAGGAGAGCTGCTTACAGCTTCTGGTTTTTAACTAACCCAACCCAAGCAAAAACCAGCGTTAAAAACGTTAAGCTGTAATATAAGACGACCCCGGATTGTCCAAACACCGCACCGCGTCGTTTATCTTCACGTTCAACACTTGTGTTCTGCGCTGAACGCGGGCTCGTGCACGAGCTTTATTCCCAACACAACTGTGACATCTTAACGTTAAGTTACCTATTGTCGAGCTTGACGGACGAGGTCTCAGTCCCCAACAACGACGAGAGGAACGATATTGAGAAATTTCTGAGCTGACAAACACCGAGATCCATCGCCACGGAATAGCACGGAGAATTCATGCTATCGCGTCCATGAGAAATCGCGCAGGGGAGCGAACGCGTGTCCTTCCTACAGCCTCTGGAGCGTTACATCCTTTGTGTGCGTTTGCAGGAAGACTGTGCCGTGACTCCCCAGCAGAAAAGCTCGCTTTATCAGGAGACCGTACATCCAGTGCCGCAGCACAAAGAAACTCCAAGGTCAGCTCATCTCTGCGCTGGGGAATATCTGCAGCCTGCGCTATTTGCATAATTTATTTCATCCCAACGCTGCTCGGCGCGCTATTGGCTGAGAGCAAGAGGTATTTGACTAATCTATGCAGCCACGCCCCCTTCAACGCTCTTCCGACTCGCTCTGGATAATTTCCTCAAACTCGACTTGCCTTATAAGACGATCCGGTTGGAGCGAGTTGATGTTATTTCCATCAAAAGTCTCAAGGCAAAAGCTCTTAACAGCCCAATTCTTTCACCGTCTACATTTAACCTCAGAATCAGAGCAGAAATAAATCACCGCTTCTTCATGATGTTGTTCTTGCATAACCTTTTGGGGGAAAATTATTATTTTTAAAAAATACTAATTTCACCAAAAATGTTTTTGTTTTTATTATATACACGGGTAAAACATTATCTTATGGGGAATGCCTTTGAGCACAGTGTTTACATGTCGCCACTCATCGGCGAACAGCGGAACTGCAGCGGAGTGAATCCCTAAAACAGGAGATTCAACCTTTAAAGATGCAAGGAGACCCAACAGCACCGTCAAAATAATTCGGTATAATCCAGATGAAATCATTTTTTATTTTATCTTTAAATCCTAAGATTTTTTAACAATCAATTTAGCAGAGTATTTGTACACTTTTGGTTTTCTGTGTTCTTCAGGGGTACGTGGACCCGTGGCTCTAGCTCAGATCTTAAAGCAGAAAGCATCTCCAGCATGTTTAGATGAAACTCTGTTGCCTGTGATTTAGGTGCAGCTAACTAATCTCATGTGAGCTTTAATTAACATGTTTAACTACACATCAGCGTGCTTCATATTATTTGAGCGTGCACGTGTTTGGTTTGCAAGGCACGGAGTGCAGAAGAGACAGAAATGATCAAGCTAAACCCAAGCACAGGACGGTTTTATCTCTTATCTATGATAAAACTATAGAATTTCTCAAAATGAAATCTGTATACCTTTAAATTATGACATGCAAACTGCTACATATGCAGCAAAAAAACAATCTATTTTCAAAATGCATGTCATAGATCCATCACAACAGGGGAGATCTGTCGCTAATTTTGTTTTATTGTGACTAAATTGTATTTACAAGCACTATGAAGCAGACTAGGTGGATCAAATAATAAAAAAAGAGAATCTCCAAAAATAACTATAAACTTAAACAGGGTTTCTGCAGGGTTTTAAAGCTCAAATTTAAGACCTTTTTTAAAACCTGCACAAATAAAATTAATACCATCTAAGCAGGAGTATCTATGGTAACATTAAACTATAAAATGATTGTAAACAGCATGATTTACAGTTTAGATACAGTTACCCCAGTGAATTTTGGCCATTTCCACCGCTGTTAGTTTAACCATGGTGTTTTTAGTAAAACTATGGTTATACAAATGGTAGTCAATATGCTAAAAAAAAAAAACAACAACAAAAAAAACATGGTTACTACACTTGTACTATATTAAAACCATGGTTCACTTTTGTAATGAAAAGCTATAAATTATTAATGTAAATATTTGATGAAATTAAAATGATTTTCACATTGGTCCGATCAAAAACAGCAGCTTTGCCCGCAGGGGGCGCTTCTGAAGTGGCAGAAATACTGCGATTTCCCCGTTACGGCAAAACACAAAGCAGTGCAGCAACTTTGAAACTGCATGTTTATTTAATGAAATCATAGCCTTCTGAAATTTAATCTCACATTCAGCCAACCTCTTGAAATCATAATTAAGATTTTCTGGTTCCACTTAAGACTTCTAAGGCCTTAAATTTGATACAACTAAATTTAAGGAGAAACCCTTTTAAATCTAGAGAGATGAGGATTTTATATTCAGTTTTTCAATAAGCTGGATATGTTCACAAAATAAACAGGGTGATCAGGTCATGTATCACCTTGAAATGGTTTCTTTTAATCATGTGATTGTATATTATTCTGCTTACTAGACTGTAACCTACCAAATAAATGACATACTGATGTTTGATATTTTATAATGTGAAAAAAAGGTCCCAGAAAGGTAAGAGTCAGTTTAGCAGTCATGTTTAAAAATATCTGATAAGCAGATGTGTAATATTCCATACCTTGCATATAAAATGTGATTATTTCAGAGCACAGTTACAACAGCTTTGTGATTTCAACATAATGTCGCCTTGAGTCATGATTGTGGTTAGGTAGGTTTCCACATAATTTCTGTCTTGTTATAAAGGTGTGCACCCACATAAATGCCAAACCATTACTAAGGTGGTGCGACACCCACCCGGTAAGCTCAGAGGAATGCTTCATTACACTCACTGGAGCGCATCATTTCCAGCCAAATGACAACTGATATCCTCAGTTCTTCTGAAACATCTCTCAAGTCCTGTCCACGATCGACATAAACCTTTAAAAACACGAGTGGGGTTCAGCACCGCTGAAACATTTAAATGAAGTGTACACTTGCGTCGAGTAAAAATAGATCACTTATACTAATTAAGTGCAGCACACCAAATGAAGCCCATCCTAAGCAGCTCAGGATGCTGTTAGCTGTTCCAGGCCTCTTTGACTGGAAATGGATTTAAGCAATTACGGAGTCCAAATATACCTCTGCTGTCCATGACCTGACACACACTACCACTATTCAGAGCGCTCAAATCAACACAACCTACTTATTCACTGACGTCTTTGTGCGCCAATCACAGTTCACCATCTTTCTATTGAAACTGTCACAATTAGAAGGCCATGGCACGCACTCCAACTCCAGCTATCTACCTGAAGCTGACTATGACTCAAATATCAAGAACTGATTGGACCAGGAACAGGTTTTCTGGACAATGTGTACTCGCATAATGAACGTGAAGAACAAGTTCTAACTGATAAAGAAGCTTCTGTCCAGAAGCCTGGTGCAAAGGTCAACAGAACAAATCATCCATCTACCATTATCACCAGTTTCACTGTAGCTCAAGCAGAGCATGGAACTAGAAACATGGGTTCGATTCCCTGGGAACGAATGAACTGATAAAACAATATACCTTGAATGCAATTTAAGTGGCTTTTGGATAAAATCATCTGCAAAATGCATATCAAATCAAATGAGATCAAATGACATCTGAAAGGAAACATTAAAATACTGGAGATGCATAGCGATGTCAAAGCACCAAATATTATTTGGAACTAAAAACACTTTCTAAAAGCACTTCTCTTCTCTACACGTAATGTACAAAAATAAAAAATAAAAAAAACGACTTAACATGATTTCCTCGTTAAAATGACCAGATTAATCTGACACGTATATGATGCTCAGAGGAACAAAGACCTGCTGAGACTCTCCAACAAATCTATACCTTTCATTCATGATGTCAAATGCATTTGCATGCAATTTTAATCTTCCCACATTTAAAATATCTTCCAAATAAAAATCTGAAAGCATATGAATAGAAAATGACGTATAAGGATTTAAGACAAGGCAGTGTAAAACACACTTTACCTTTTCAAATGCTGCTCTAACTCCCAGAACAATAGCTTCATGGCCATTTCCTCTCGGCCGTGTACTCGGAGAACTGTTTCTCTCATTGATGTGTCAGTCAGCAGTCCTTCAAACACAGAACTTGCTCCTCTATTCCTCACAAGGCTCAAACACGCACACAAGCACATGCACAAAGCGGTATGGCCACTGTTTGGCTCCCTTTATCCTCTCCAGCAGTATTAAAATGCTAAACAATCACAAGGCCTGGTAAAAGCTCAGTGGTCCTGTCCCCGTCGGTCTCCACTATACTGCCTTTGTGCATCTTACAGGGAGATTCGTGAACGATTGAGGGAAAACAAGAGTAGCGCTAGCTGTGATGTCACGTCACTGATGGATCACGTGACTGTTACATAAACCAGCAACGGAGATTAAAATATTCCCAGTGATCACTTCTCGCACGCACCCGTGCACTCGGGGAGCCTGCCGTCCTCACAACCCTCAACGGCTATCCTGTGCTCATGTTGTTTTTTTCTTCTTTTCTTTTCCTTTCACAGAACAAAACAATTCACCCCTCCCCTGTGGAGAGAAGAGACGGGCCCCTGCACTTGAGCCGGGACTTATCTTGTCACTTCTCATCAGTATCGTAGCCCGATTCAGGCTTACAGCGTGTGCGGCTGGTGAAACATGCACACACGTCTCTCCAGCTTAGGCTGCTCGCAGTAAAAAAACAAAAACAAAAAACAATACGGATCCCAACAATGGCAGGGATTTTACCTGTTCATATAACACTCAGTGAGAGCTCTGAATGGCACGGAGGCTCCCTTGCTTGCGTGTCTTTCTGTGGGCTACAGACAGCTGATCAGAATGAATACAGCCAAACAACTTCAACTTGACGGACTGAAACTCACAGACATTAAATCAAGC
Source organism: Cyprinus carpio (assembly GCF_018340385.1). Taxonomy (NCBI): domain Eukaryota; kingdom Metazoa; phylum Chordata; class Actinopteri; order Cypriniformes; family Cyprinidae; genus Cyprinus; species Cyprinus carpio. Next base: position 6,780,848 of record NC_056580.1, read on the forward strand.
TTTCATAATATTTCAGAATCTTAAAAACAATCAAAATAAAAATAACACTTACATTTTAAATCAACACAACATCATCACTCACAATACAATAGGCCTGTGGCTATCATTACACAATCAGCTGATCACAATAACACTAAAATAGGGAACACATTCACTTTCTAAGGGTTTCCCCCTCAATAAACTCCTTATTTGCTGCTTATTAACAGTTAATAATAAGGTAGTAAGGTTTAGGTATGGGGTAGGATTAAGGGATCTAAAATATGGTCATGCAGAATAAGGCACTAATATGTGCTTTATAAGTACTAATAAACAGCTATTATGCTAATAATATGCATGCTAATAAGCAACTAGTTATTAGTGAGAATTGGTCCTTTTAAATAAAGTGTTACCAAATTTTGTAACAGAATAAAAGAAATCTTAAATGATTTTTAAAACTGTAAATAAAACAGATTATTGGAGTGTCTCAATATCTGTCCGGTGCTGGTAAAATGATTATAATGCTGAAGGTGAGGTACAATTCATATTTTTCACAAAAACTCAAAAATATATCACAAAAACAGCGAGAGAAAAACACCGCACACACCACTCTTTCCCTCTCAAAATGCGCAAATGGTTTCAAATCACCACACTGCGTCTGCACGCTGCACAGCTGACACAGGAATTGTCACTTGCACAATCGAGGCAGTTGCATCGTCACTAAAGTTTATATTTTGCTTTTCTTTTTTCTTGCTTATATTTAAACATGCATGAAAGATTGTATTACTGTACTGCATGCAAGGTGCTCAAAAAGCATTTTCAGAAACAACGTTTGGATTTGAAATCAAAATGGATAAATGTTATGTTTGTGGTAAACGGCCACAGATCAGTAGTGGACTCCTGTGTGAAAGCACAATGAGTCCGTGCTGCTTCTGCACTGCTTACGTACCGCACATGGACTGCATACGCACTGCAAACGGAGAAGACTTGCCCCATTATAAAACAAAAATGCACTGCATGATCAAACATTATATATTTTTGAAAAATGTCAAAACAATGCCCCACTCCATCCCTCAAATTAAAAGTGTATAAGTTGAAAGCTGAATAAGTTTTCCATTGATGTATGGTTTATTAGGACCAGAAAATATTTGGCCGAGATACAATCATTTAAAAATCTGGAATAAAAAAAAAAAAAAAAAAAAAAAAATCTAAATATTGAGAAAATCGCCTTTAAAGTTGTCCAAATGAAGTTCTTAGGAATGCATATTACTAATCAAAAAAAGTTTTGATATATTTATGGTAGGAAATTTACAAAATCTTAAATTGTTTATATAGAACAAACATTAAAAATGATTTTTATCCAAATCATATTTAGGCCAGTGTATCCAGGTTAACATTCATTTACAAAGCCTTAAAGGACATCATACATCCTGTGCATTTAACTTCAGTGTAAGTAAACTACTGTGTATGTGTGAAAGCTGTATGTGTACTAAGTTTTCACTGACTACACGAGTGACCATTAATCGCCAGCAAGTTTCATAATCATGACAGCCCTAGTCTGAGAACTGGGCAGCCTCAATATTTACATGTAAAATAGGCGAACATGATTTGAATAAGTGCTTGGAGAGTTTCGTAGAGAGTTGGGCTGAAATGGAGACTGTTTAAACAGCTGTGCTGGAGCTGCTGCTGCAGATGAGGACGGCTGCTTACAGAAGCCCTGCCGTCAGCAGCTCCCGAGACTCACAAGTCACAAAATTTATAGAAAGGTTACGCGTTTCAAGTAGTGCATTTAGACAGGCACTCGGCAACCAGCCACCCTCGGTGTCTGTAACTTATCTGAGAGTCAGAGTGCAGATGCCATTCTCCTCAGTCTTCAACATGAAACTAGCTTATGATTTTGTCAGATTTACGACACTATGCCTGGAACTGTCCACCAACTTAACACATATTAGGGCTCTGAATGTGTATCCTGCTATACAAGTTTTATAATAGGAATTATAAATTGACAAAAAACAATCATAATTATGCAAGAACATTGAAATTTGCATGACAGCGCGCTCGTCGAGACGCACATCTCATGAATCTGTGGTACAGCTGGAAGATCTGTGAGATCACATTGTGGGATTTCAACACGAACAAATGAAGGCCACGTTGCCACGCTGCGTGAGAGAAAGTGGCATTTTGCCAATTGGGCTGACAGCAGCAGGTTGCACAACAGAGCTTCATCCTGTATTCTCCAGCTCCAACTCTGACAGTGCAGCACACACAGAATAGACTGGACAACCTCAGCAAGTTTCACTCCATGAGCAAGAAGCATGTGTGAATTTACTGCGCAGTATGACTTAATACGGCAGCGCTTTTCTAAGAAGAGACGGCAGTGCATTTAAAAATCCCACCTTTCACACCTAATGAAATGTTTTTTTTTTTTAGCAGTGATTATAGGCAAGTAAAATGTGCCTTTAAAATGGAAAACGCAACAGTAGTTTGCTTCTGTTGGTCCCACAGGTTTGTGAGTATTTTCCGAAGAGTGGCGTGTTCCTTCAGCGTTTAGGGAAGTGTGAATGGTCGAAGGCCTCCTCACGTTAACAGTTATGTAACTGTGCTAGTAGTCTGCACACAGAAGAAACAGGTATAAGTAATGCGGAGTGAAATCTGGAATTTTCAGGATTAGCCCAAAAGCAAAACGGGCACAGAAAAGACCACGGATGATTCATTGAAGTCGTTTCCACTACAGAAAGCATGAAGGCCTGCGGCTAGAATAGTAGAAGCCTTCTTCACTTGCCGCAGTTATATGCACCAAACCTGCACCGGTCCGCCCTCTTCTTTTGTCTGGAAGCACTGTAGCTTTTATATAAAGTGACAGACGAGGCACTGTCAAGACGTTAGACTCTGGGAATTCACGCACCCATTTTATTGAGCATTGTGTGGTACTTATAGCACCTTTGCACGCAATATATTGTATAATTTATGGATTTGCACCGCTTTATAAGAGCACTTTTCTCAAGTGAACACTTCAGAAGTAGTACACTAAAGACTGGTGGAGACAAACAGCCATTGATGGTGTGTTTGATCTCCAGTTCGTTGGGGCTGATCAAGTGAGACAATAGTGGGGATGTAGGGGGATTTGAGAGGGGGGTTGTTTACACTGTACACGATGTTCTTGATCCAGACGGCCAGTCAGGCACGAGCATTACTTCCACTCGAGCTCATGCGATTTGTGGACTTCACAGTAAGTTTGCGGACACCGTCTAGATTATGTCAGACTGATATCATAAATGAAAACTTAGTGTCAAAGTTGCTTTTAAGGTTGTCAAAAGGATTCATTTAAAATAGCAGAAACTCAAAAATTGTAAAAAAAAATAAAAATAAAATTCCCACTGCAAAAAAAAAAAAAAAAAAAAAAAAAAAAAAAAAAAAAAAAAAAAACACGTTTTTTTTTTCTAATTTATTGATAAGTAATTCAAAATAATAGTTTGTGTTTCTTATTAAAACACAATAGAATTGATAAAAGTGCCTTGAGAGTAAAAAACAACAACAACCAAAAACCACATCAAACTTGTGCTTTACCACAAAACTTTAAATACAACAAAAAATCTGAAATTAATTTTGAGGCTTTAGCAAAAGACAATACAAAAAAAAAAAAAAAAAATCTTATAAACAGTTTTTTCTTCCAAATGAAACAGCTTATCAAAAGCACCCAGCAGCCCTCTATCTTTTAATGGAGCGTTAAGGCTTCTGTGAATGTTTGTCTTTGCTTTATTAAACCACTTTTACAAATGAGACGTCTCATGGCATGCGGAGAAAGCAGTGAGGCTGATGCCTGATCTAATTTAAACTGCAGTATGATCACTGGGATAATCAGAGAAGGTCCTCGCACCATCTCAATCCATCCCACTGGGATGTATCAGCCTAAAAAGGAAGAGGTATCTCCTCGACTGCACTTGGGAACACAATGTTCCTACTGCAACCCTACAGAATATGAAGTGTGTGAACAACACGGGACCAAAATCACACGGTTCTCAGGTGAAGCAGGGTTCATGTTCACAGACGGAGCAGCAAATACCCTGATGTAACAAAAGAGATAACAGGCCTGCCCTCAGCGCATGAATATTGTGGTTCAATCTAGATTCATGTGCAACCATGTACCAAACCAACACCAAGCAAGCTGATTTTAATGACAATTATCTTGTTTTTTTTTTTGACAAAGAATTGGCCATATTATAATTTTTTTTTTTCTTTTTTTTTTTTTTTTGACAAAGCTGAATTTTCAGCATCATTACTCCAGTCTTCAGTGTCACATGATCCTTCAGAAATCATTAATACACTGATTTGCTGCTCAAGAAACATTTCATATTATTATCAATGTTGAAATCAGTTTGCTGCTTAATATATTTGTGGAAACTGATACTTTTATCCAAAAATATTTGATGAATAGAAAGTTCAAAAGAACTGCTTTCAAATGAAATACAAATCTTTGTTACGTTATAAATGTCATAAATCTTATTAATAATAATAAAAATGAAGACACTAGCAAAATGAAGACACTAGCAACTCAAGTCAAAACATTACCGAAGAAAAAACAGTCCCCAAACTGTTACACTACCAATATATAAAAGGTACTAATTTGTACTATTTTGGTATTGAAATGTACCATTAGGAAACTAATATGGACCCTTTTGAGGTGCAAAAAAAGAACAAAGGTGTACCTTTTGAAAGGTCCCTGCCCTAGTGACAGGTTTTGTACCTTTTTTCTCCCTGCTCTCTAAATAATGTGCATCTGCCATTAAAAATCCATTAAAATTTGGATTAAAAATCCAAAGTTTTGACCACTAATCCCACATATTTCCATGTTAGACACCTATGGAAATGCCTTATGAAAACGGACAGAACTCAATAATTTGCCCAATAATTCACCATCTCTCTTTTAGATCTTTTTCTTTCTAAACTCCACTGCCTGTTTTTCCAGATTCACTGAGCTGACTCCCCTGCCTGCTCCCTCCCTCCATCTGTCATGTCAGCCTGTGACGAGGCCTCCTCTCTCTGCTCTGCCCTAATTCTGAGAAGAATATATACGCGCCGTGCCAACCGGCAGAATCCAGTTTGCTTATGGAAAAGAGCCTGTGATGAGAACCACGGAGTCGTCGTGGCAATGAGGTGGGACGCATTCCAAGCCCTCCCTCCAAGCACTTGAAAACATCAGAAGCATCTCTGCAGTCGTGTGCTGGCCTGTGTGAGCAATCACACCTGCATTAGCGCTGGAGCCGCTCTATACGTTTGGCAAAAACAAAAGCGTGACTCACTGTATGGAAGCAAACTGACTAGAGTCACAGAGACACATGAAGCAACTGCCTAGAAGCATGAAGGACTAGTTTTCATCACAATTACATTTCTAAATGATAGCTGGCAGTCATAGTAATACATCTGAAGTAAATGGTTTGGATTTACTTTGACTTTGGTAGGTTTAAAAGTTGCATCCTTACAACACAATGAGCTGTGATGCTCAGGAATTTGCTTTTCCAATGTGGCCGACAAACAACAGACCTAAAGACATGCGATTATATGCGAATGTAGAATGTTCAGATCCGATTTGAGTTTTTGAATGCTGAAATTTGAAATGTGAACATTTGCGACTAGACCGGCTTTAATTTCATCAGCACTATGACTACTAAGTGAGAATTACCAATTCAGTAGAGGACATTATATTTTAGTGAATTTCTCTGAGAACTTACATGTCACAGTCACAGTTCTAAGTCTGGATGTCCTGTACAGAGCACATTCAGGGCTTTTCAGAGATACCAAATGATTGGAAGCTTCACCATGACCACTCCCTCTCCTTGGGTTATTTATAAGAATTTAACACTTATAGAAATATGATAATATTTTGTAATTATTTAAATCTGACTAATTTTTAAACTTGTTTGTCATAAATCAACAACTCAGGAAAATGTTATTAATCGATTTTACACTATGTCCACTGTAAAGGATAAAGCATGTTTATTACGCATGTGTATTTGATAAATATTAAAATTTAACAAAATTATTTTTTAATTACATTTTTACCTTGATTAGCCTTAGGAAACCTATGTTTTGTCATATATATATATATGTGTGTGTATAAATTAATTTAAATAATCAACATACACACATACACACATACACACACACACACACACACATATATATATACACATATATACACATATACACACACATATACACATATATATATATATATATCCATATATACACATATATACATATACATATACACATATACATATATACACATATACATATACACACATATACATATACATATACATACATATACATACATATACATATATACATATATATACACATATATACACACATATACATATATACACATATACATATATACACATATACATATATACACATATACATATATATATATATATATGTACAGTACAGACCAAAAGTTTGGAAACATTACTATTTATAATGTTTTTGAAAGAAGTCTCTTCTGCTCATCAAGCCTGCATTTATTTGATCAAAAATACAGAAAAAACAGTAATATTGTGAAATATTATTACAACTTAAAATAATAGTTTTCTATTTGAATATACTTATATATACTTACCTATTTGAAATAATTTATTCCTGTGATGCAAAGCTGAATTTTCAGCATCATTACTCCAGCCTTCAGTGTCACATGTAACATCCAGTGATCCTTTAGATTTCTAATATTCTGATTTTTTATGAGTGTTGGAAACAGTTCTGCTGTCTAAATTTGATGAAAAACAGTTAAAAGAACTGCATTTATTCAAACTTTAATATCACTTTATCAATTTAACACATCCTTGCTGAATAAAACTTTAATATCACTTTATCAATTTAACACATCCTTGCTGAATAAAAGTATTGATTTATTTAAAAAAAACAAAGAAAGAAAAAAAAATTACTGACCAGTAGTGTATATTGTTATTTACAAAATATTTATATTTTAAAAACATAGCTTCTTTTTTTTTTTTTTTTTTTTAGAAAGGATCATGTCATAAAAATACCAAAAAAAAATATCACGTTCTGAAAAAATATTAAGCAGCAGAACTGTTTCCAACTTTGATAATGAATCATCATATTAGAATGATTTCTAAAGGATCATGTGATAATGATCCTAAAAATTCAGCTTTGTGCATCACAGAAAATAAATGATAATTTAAGTATAATAAATTTAAAAACAATAATAATAAAAATATTACATATTTTTTTCTGTATTTTTGATCAAATAAATGCAGGCTTGATGAGCAGAAGAAACTTATTTCAAAAACATTAAAAATAGTAATGTTTCCAAACTACACACACACACATTATATGTGTGTGTATAAATTAATTTAAATAATTTAAATATATATACACACACACACATTTAAAATTATCCTAATCTTTTTTAAATAAATTTTGGATAATCATATTACATATTAAAAGGTACCTGATTAAATTCCAAATAAAAACTAGGAAAAAAAAAAAAAAAATCAAATAAGCCCCAACCCGAAAGTATTGCACAGCTGTTACACAGCATCACACCACCCAGGCCTAGTGCTCATGTGGGTGATGCAAGTTTAAGAACAGCTTGTGTCATTCCCGTCTCTAGTTGTCTGCTCTATTTTCTTTATACTGATCACATCAATTAAAATGTTGCCAAAATTAAAAAAAAAATAAATAAAAATAAAATGCACCTTGAGCAAGCAAAATGATGAAACCGCTATGCTGAATTATCAAAGCTATGCAAAATCATACACTGGCAAATATCTTGCATGTAATTCAGTTATCAAAAATCTGCAGTGGAATGCAGTGCATGTGTAGGAGCAGAGGCCCGGTGTTTTTCTTTCTCTGTGGAGACTACAGGAATCTCAACTCCCTCCCACCCCATCAAACAGCATGCATCCCTCTCCCGTAACCCCTTTTCTCCATTCACGCGGAAGAGAACCTGAGGGAGCCTCAAGCCTTGCCTGTTCTCACTGTGCGTTACGTAACTGCGGTTTCATTCGGAGAGGGGACCCCCGTTCACACTAATCACAGAACAGGATTGGGGCTCTGCTCCCTCTGCCAGTCCTTGCTTTTGTGCCTGTTATGTGTAGACAGGAGGACGGCACGGGTGCAGGGCAAACAGACCCACTGTCTCCTTCCACAGGGCTGGCATGCACAACAGACGTGTGCTGTGTGACGAAGAGCAGTGCTCTCTCAGTGGAGCGGGAAAACACAATCAAAGACCACTGACCTAGATATAAGTTAGTATGTCTGATCACAAATATGTGCAAAAAACTTTCAAATTTAATTGGAATTTTAAATTTGCCAGCACTCCAAAAAAACAGCATCAGTACCTTGTTTACTCTGCTGTGCACACGTCTGACCCGATCTTTAACATGAATAAGACTTTCAAAGTTTTTCTAGCAATGTAGCCTTGAGTCCAAGACACATTTAAGACAGTCAGTTGCTTATGACAGTTTCTCAGGAATCACACGAGTTTGCTGAACTGGCAGATTTCCTGTCATTCTTGGTATTCATGATGGAGAGATCATGTCTGGTCTTTGAAAGATGCCTGCTTCAACACTCTGCGTTCCAACCATGACAAGTGAAGCTCAGTGGAGCGACTCGGTTAATGCTTAACATTACTACTGGGAACTCTCTCACTCTTACAGTGTCATGCAAACTGTGTTTGTTGTAATGAAGGCGACCTACGACCTGAACACATTGAACCATAATGCGGTTTCAGAGGAATGTTTTAAAGCAATTGTGCGCGATGACTTCTTAACCCTTACACTGTGTGGTTTACTGCTCAAGCTGGACTATATTTAACCCATTCGCTCTTCTCTTCCTGCCACGCTCCCTGATCATCTCGTTAAATGTTCACTCACAGAAACCAATATCCCAGATTACTACTAGTCTACGTCAGATGCAAATCCATGACGCCCACGTCTTGACTGTAATAAGACTTAATCTCTGGGCGATGTCCCGGGCCTCAATCACTGTTGACTGTGTGGCGGTGTATAAAAAGCTGGCGCATTGTGTTGGCCAACTAAATCAAGACCGTCAACATCATAATATGATAACACTTGATATCAAATTATGCTGCAAAAGGTATCAAAAGTTCCATGTAGCAATAAATGATTTGACAGCTGGATTTGGGGCTGAGAGAAAGACATGCTGCACTCTTAAAAATAAAAGTTCTTTGTTAGCATCGATGATTCCATAAAGAACTTTTCACCGAAAGTTCTTAAAATGGTGGTTCTGAGGCATCACTGCAAACCCCCTTTTGAAACCTGTATTTTTAAGAGTGTAGCTGGAGAGAGAAAGAGACAGTGATATGGCGGGGGAGTGGCAGAGCCCAGCCGGTTATAACCGGTCCTCTTGACTCCGAGGAGCTCACGGTCCCTATAGTACAGTTACAAAAGACAGCTGGGTGTTTCTGTTCAAATACATCCCTCGGTTTTCTATACGTCTTTGTCATTTGCACCCAGCTCTAGTCTAGCGGCTTCATTTCAGGACTACAAGGTCTCAAAGGCCCAACAAAGGTCATACAAATAGCACTGCTTAGATGATGACAACACTGAACACTAAAGCTGAAAACAAACAAAGGAACAAAGACAATAGAAGGCCAGGCGTGATTTTATAACACAGCAGGACAGCAGAAATGCATCATCCGGTAGAGATTTTGCTACATTGTTTACAGATGGATATATTTCTGCGACTATTAGGGGGCAGGATTACTTTACATAATTTAGCTACGTGAAGGCGATGGAAAACGTGGAGTAAAAATACAGAATGTGATATGCCTAAAAAAAAGGAGAGGAAAAATTTAAGCAACACTATTGCAGAGCTGAGTTTAGTTGTTGCCAAGAAATGTTGCAACTTGCCGCTTTAGTATGATAATGGGGTTACATTTATGTGTATTTCATAAAGTGGCTCATCCAGTCAGATTTCAGAGTGGGTACTGTTTTTTGTAATATTTTTGCTGTTTTGTTTTTAATTTGAGTCTTATGTAATCTGAAGATGAAGGTATCATTATATTTCCAGCAACAATATTTACACAATGACATATACCGTTTTGGTATATTGAAACATATCACACAATATATCACATAAAAAAAACTATATAAAACGACTCTACTATGATAACATTTTAGTGATGCCAAGCCCTATAAGAATGCCGTATCTTATCGTCATCAACATTTCAGTCTCAGACTGCATAAATAAAAACAAATCATATCACACAATATATCACATAAAAAAAACTTTTATCGTCATCAACATTTCAGTCTCAGACTGCTTAATTGAAAGTGCTTACAAGTAAAACCGAATTAATCCAACAAACATTACATGAATACAAACAAATGTGATAACTCAATAATGAAACGATTACACATGCTAATTGAAGAGTTTTTTGAAGTTTTGCAAAAAAACAAAAAAAAAAACAACAAGCATGAGGTCTGAACAGTAGTTCTAGGAACTCTAGCCTAGTGAGGTGTTTCTACGAAGATGCTTTCCTTGAAGACAAAGCTGGAATTGCAATGACTTCGAGGAATAGACCCAGGCAAGTATGCACTAGTAAAACAGATCTAGATAAGGAGGCTGTAAAAGGAGTGCAGTCTGAAGTAGGGCTGCACGATTAATCAAATGAGATTGTCATGTGCATTTTGATAGTAAAGCCGGTTCTGTAATCAGCAGTAAATCATCATCACATGCTTTCAGATGGAGCAGCATTTACTACACAGAGCCGTAGTTCACTGACAAGTTACGCAAAAAAATCGCAGACAATTTTATTGCATGATTATGAAATCTAAGAAATCGTTCGCGATTATGAAAGCTGTTTGCATAGCTTCTCACTGAACTATGGCTATGTGTAGTAAATGCTGCTCCATCTGAAAGCACGTGAAAATACCACATTTAATAACATTTTTACTCCAAACTAGGGCTGCAAGATTATAACAAAAATCATAATTGTCAAATATTATTCACTCGAAATTGTAATTGCGATTATTAATTACAATTATCAAAATTTACACTGAATGATGTTGAAAGTGCTTATCTATAGTATTAAGCCTCAAATGTCAACTATACATCGGATTGGTTTCTTCTTTAAATTATAAAAAAGAAAAAATATGAATTGTATTATAACGTTATACTAAAACTAAAATTAAAATAATGAAAAAAACCTTAAGATAACATGTAGAAAGAAAAATCATCTTAACCAAACCGAATAACATAAGTGGAAAGTTGACGATTAATTGCCACTTTGAACATTACGTAATTGTGGCATCCATAAATGTAATCGTGATTAGAAATTCGATTAATTGTGCAGCCCTACTCCAAACTCACTTCATAACGTCATTCGAGTGTTTGAAATAAATCCTTCTGTGAGATGATGTGGCTTCTTACACAGAATAAGGCACGCAACATATTTCATAGTATTCTAAGCAGTGATAAAGGCATTGCATTATAAATCTACTTTATTTGAATGGAAAATTATAATAATAATAACTCAGATAAACCATATATTATCATAATCGTGTTTTTATTAGTTACGATGAATCAATAAAAAGCAGTTAAAATCCTGTTTTATCCAGCTTCCGCTATAGGCATTTCCTGGGTTTCTTCTTTGGGGCGTATTTGGAGTTTCAGCGAGAGAGTTCCCTCTGGCCTTCGGATGGAGATTTTTCCATTTCGATTTATCTTGCAGCCCTAGTCTGAAGTAGCTGATGTTAATTTGGTCATCAAGGCAACACTGCAGATTCCATTTCGATTTATCTTGCAGCCCTAGTCTGAAGTAGCTGATGTTAATTTGGTCATCAAGGCAACACTGCAGAACTAACCTTTTATATGATAACTCAACTCTCAAAAACATCTACAGTATCCCTCTGCCTGTGTGAAAGCTGACGCACAGGACCTGAAGCAGCACTGTTAAAATGACCTTAGAGCTGCGCTACGGCAGGTGGACCTCATGCTGTCAGTGAGTATGTGATAATGTGCAACTTTTCAAATTGCCCGACGAAACAAGGTCTTTGGTGTTTATCGACTTCATACAGAACAATACGAAATATAACACAAGGTTCAAAACAAATGTATAGGTTTTACTTAGTGTTATTTCTACAACAATACAGGCTCTAGAAGAAACTGTACACCTTATTCAATTTTTCCCCATCGGAAAAGTAATGAACCTGCCAACTAACCGTAAACAGCCTACATCTCACTAGCTCAGCACAGCATGAAGTTCTGCCACGGTGCAAGTCAAGACAATGAAGCGCACTGGAAAACAACCAAGCTTTTCCATACACAACATCAATCTGACATCAGCTGAGCTTTTTCCAAACGATTCGTCAGTCTTCATACATCAAGTCAAACAAAACGGAGAAGAGATACAATTTGAAGTAGTTTTCTGTTAAGCCTCATTCTCACCTGATATATCAATCTGACTCAATAGACCCACTAAGACCCGTGACTGCTGTAAGCTTGCCTATTCAAATTGCTTTACAAAAGCTGTATGACTGTTGTAGTGTGAATTACCCTTGCTTACATATGCAGCTATTTGCTGAACATTTCTCCATCTTATACGCTAATAAACTCATACAGAGTTATATAGGTTACCTACAAATACTCTGAACCATTGGACTCATTTAACCATTGCAACAAAGACATTTTAAACACATGACCTCACAGGCCTCTGGACAGCTAGAGTGTTAGTCACTGCACCAGTTTGGATGGTCACATTTGCCCTCTAGTGTTCATTTGTGGCAACAGCCACATAATAACATATAATTTGTCATAACACCATATAATGTTATAATACCATATCAAATTTTGAATTATACACACACACACAAATAATTATAACTGTGTGGGTATACATACATACATATATAAACATTTTATATACAGGGGTTGGACAGAACAATGTGAACACCTTGGAAATATGTTCTACTGAAGGTGTTAGGGCTGCACGATTATGACAAAATTCGTAATTGTCGATTATTCCCTTGAAATTGTAATTGCGATTATTAATTACGATTATCACAATTAAAATTTATGTTTATACCATTGTTTTGATGCAACTGCATGCCGTATTTTTATATGAAAATAAACAAGCTGAAAACACTAACTGAAAAACCTTTAGTGCTTTTCTAGTATTAATCCTCAAATGTCAAATATACATCGGATTTTTCTTTCTTTAAAATTATAAAAAAAGTTGTAAAAATATGAATGGTATTGTAATGTTATACTAAAACTAAAACAATGGGAAAAACCCTTAAGATAACATGTAGAAAGAAAAAAAACACATCTTAAGCACGCAGAGTAACATAAGTGGACTTTGAACGATTAATTGCCGCTTTGAATTATTACACCATTATTCCATCATAAATTCTAATCCCAATTTAAAATAAAATAATGTATCACAATTATAATGAAGTTTTACACCCATTTGCCTTTGATACCTTTTCCAACCTTTTTAGAATAGATTAAAGTATCCCTATTATGTGTAATGTAGCTGTATGTGAATGTAAATGATCTGCAAACATGTAAAGCTGCAAGTGCATGATAAATAAAGTTACTGTCTCCAAAAGTAAGAATCGACTCTGAACAGCCTAAACGAGTCGCCAGTAACACAAGGTAACACATTTGCATAATTCCAGCCTATGCTCTGCATTGGCCGGCTGTAAACATCTTGACACGTTCTTAAACAATGTAGCTTGTTCGTGTGGTTAACACAAACACTTGCTCTTGAAAGATGGATCAGTGCCCAGTTTATATGGACAAGATTGCTCCACTGAATCACAACCTGTAAGTATGATAAATAATAGATGCTTATATTTCCTATCGAGAGTTCAAAATACAGAACTATGGCAATAGGCTTATCGTTTCCGACACACGCTGTACGCAGTAGGCCAAACACTACAGACTGGGCCATCTGACCAATCAGAGCAGAGTAAGCTCATGGAAAGGATGTGTTTAGAGAGACTGAATCTTACAACTGCTTCGAAGGAATCGTTAGAAAATGAGGTGATATAAATGTATTATCTGAATGCAAGTCATATGAATAAGAAACAAAATAAAGGTAAGTGATAACACGTTTTATTTTTTTGACAAACTATTTTATTCCGCTTTATAATAAAATCAAGTTGTAATTCTAACTGAGAATGACACTGCATATGCAGGGCTCCAAACTGCGACTAAAACAGTCGCATTTGCGACCATAAATATTAATTTGCGAGTGACGTTTTTGCTGAGGTCGCCACTGGCGACTACCCGCCGAAAGCTCCTCAGGATTTAACCTCTAAAAAAGTTTTCTCAGGCGGATGATTTGCTTCATTCTAGCAGCGCCCCGTCTGTGATAAAACGAACTCGGGCCGAAGGTTAATACACACAACTACACCGAGTGTGGACCTGCCGCGTGTACAACAGCTTTCAGCCAAGATCGGCCCAGAGGGAAAAAGCCGTCTGTCAGCCAGAAGTGTTTTGTAGAGTCGGCGTGGCTCTGGCCCATTATCTTCTCACCGATGCCGAGACTGAACCGACAGAGACGCATTTCAGCCAGAATCAGCCCGAGTGTTATTGCTATCTGGGTATATATTTACATGTTATAACTTAAAAACTTTGAATGTAATGCCTTTTTTCCTAATTGTTTTGCGATCAAATCTTTTGTTATGTTCACGTATTAAACTTAGACGATGCGCATCAAAGTTTTAGTGGAAAAAGAGAGTTTCAGACAGTCCTCAACTCTGCCGCACATCAGTGCTGACGCACACAGTCTGATAAACGCAGCTCCGCTGTGCAGCGAGAGAGAAATGACGGAGACGTAAGAAGGGAAAGTGCAGAAAATACAGCGTCTATTTTGTGCACAACTTGAACAAACTAGAACAGGTAGAGCTGTCAGCTGTGTGGATATTGGCAATATCGTTAACAATTCTCGTTTATAATAATTACTAATATGGCTTCTTCTAAACAAGATCTTGGTCTGTGTTCTTTTAATGCGTGAACTTCATTATTTGAAGTGCAACTGCCGTCCAGTAATCGCAAAAAGCTCATTGCTTTGTCACTTCTTAATAAAAAGTACCAGCTTTAAAATTATTCCGAATTCATAACGAAATTCAAACAATAAATCGTTTTGGCGCACCTTAATGGGGCAGGCGCGGTCGCTTTAGCGCCTCAGTCCAAGGGCAAGTGAACCCATTTAATCTTTCTCTTTATTAATATTGTACATAGGGAACATGAATTAACATCAAAAGATAGGCTATTTTATAAGAGATCCTACAGTACGACTTACTGAAATGTCTCGTGTAAAAGCTCATTCAGTGTTTCAAACTGCGGAAAACATGTAAAAGCTTGTAAACACTGCAATGTAATATACGTTTACCTCAGAATAACCATTAAGTGTCCATAAGCTCATCAGTCAGCTAAAAAATAAAGGTGCTTAAAAGGTTCTTCACAGAAGCATTTTTGGTTCCACAAAGAAGCATTCAGTCAAAGGCTCTTTAAAGAACCATCTCTTTCTTTATAATCTTTTGTGAAACGTAAAGGTTCTTCAGATGTTGAAGGTTCTTTATGAAACCATTTAGACAAAAAAGGTTCTTCTATGTCATCGTGAAGCACCTTTATTTTTAAGAGTGCATGACAACATTTACAGGATGCACCGAGGAGCCGCCCAAGCTACACTCAGTGGCCAAGTGATGCTTATGCTCCATGATACTGGTACAGACTCTGTGTAATGAACAATTCTTTGTGACTGTATATTTCAAGCTGGAAAAGACATTTAGTTCCCACTTTAAGTGAACCTTAGTTCCCAGGTCATCTACAAGATGGATTAAAATGCTGATAAAGTCAAGAAAAGATGAGACATAAACACATGACAGTATGATTGAAATGTTAAAATGTAAATAAATAAATACATAATAATCGTAAAATAAATAAAACGCGTTTATTCTGTGGCACCTAAAAAAATTATTTGGCTCCTAAGTTTTTTTCTCATAGGAGCCAATGGCTCCTTACTCGATTTTTTTGTTTGGAGCCCTGATATGGCTTTTCATGTTTAATACTGTAAAGCTGCTAGATTTAAGGCTATCTGTTGCATAAAGTACTAAGTTATATAAATAAACGTGATGTGACTGGACTTTACTGGAGTACCAAACTGCAGAGCTTGTGTAACAGGTGCGATTCCAAGTTTTTTATTTTAGGGGGGCTTAGCCCCCAATGAGGGTGTGTGTGTGTATATATGTATATATATATATATATATATATATATATATATATATATATATATATCCTTATATATATAATATTATATATATATATATATATATATATATATATATATATATATATATAGATATATATATATATATATATATATATATATATATATATATATATATGTGTATATATATATATATATATATGAAAATGTATATATATATATATATATATATACAAATGAAAATGGCAACATCGTTTTATACAGTATGTGTTTATATGTGCTTCATTTTCTCTTGGGGAAACAGCTGTGGTGTGATGAGGGGTAAACGCAGTAAAATACATGTGGAACCAATTGCTCCCTCATGATATTTTGTAAACTGTATTTATGACAAAGAACTGCACATATGATATTAGAACAATTTATCGATAAACACACACCTTGTCCTCTGTTTCTCGCTCTGTGCCACTGAGGTCTTGATTGAAGAACGCGTGAAAGACGGGGAGGAGCCGATCAAAGTCTGCCGCCGTTTTCATATGAAATTTAAAGGGGACCGGGGTGGCCACAAATTCGTGTACAGTTTATGTAATCTCAAAATTTTAGTGGGGCTGAGTGGTCATTTTAGGGGGGCTGTAGCTCCCCTAAAAATGGCCTAGCAACGCCCATGTGTAACACATAGCTTTAATCAGATGCTTTCTTAACTGCGGTCAGTTTTTGTTGTGTTTATTTTGTTATTGAGAGGAAAAAGTGCACCATATAATTACATATTTATCCAAATGCCACTCAGCAGCTTCAGGTTTGGCTGATTGCTCTGAACTGAAGCACTGTGTCTTCTCTTGAATTGCATCCAGGAGGGCTGAATTACTGTCTTGCGCTACAGTGCCACACTGGTCAAACTGCATTATTGCAGGTTCTTACATTAGGTCATATGAGATCAAACGACTACTCGACAACAAAAAGATTTGTTGACAATTTCTTATTGTCGACGTTGTCGATAATATCAACTAATCATTTCAGCCCTATGTAGGAGACTCCCAAAACAATATTAGGAACCTTAAAAATGGCATAATAGGGGCACTTTATTAAAACTTCTGAATAGTGTTTTTGCCTGGTAGACCATAAACCTGGGGCCGGATTTGCAAAAATCTTCTTAAGAAATAAAGAAATGTCTTAAGATAAATTCCACAAAGTTCGTAAGAATGTTCTCAAGTGCACTTCTTGAAAAATTCTTAAGTTCTCAAATACATTCTTAAGAACATCTTATTTTAAAGCGTTCAATTAAAGCTCCCTATCTGACTAATTTTAGAGTTGCTACTGAGTTTTGAAGTCAGCAAAAAGTAGCATCACACATAGGCTAATCATCATGACCGATCATGTTTACATTAACGGTCATCGATCACTTCAGAAAACTCGTGCACATCCCTAGTCCTACTATGTATTATATGTAGCTGTTTTTGTAATGCTTAAATATAACAATTAATTTGAAATGACCCAATAAATTAATAAAATAATTCTTACTGTTTGGGATTTAAGACCAGTCTGGGGCTGTCCTAAATTTAAGAAGTTATGCACGATGATTTTTAAGAAGATTCTTTTCAAGAATTTGAATTCTTCTTAGGTTTTGTCTTAAGAACAATCTTAAGAAAAAATATAAGAATATTCTTAAAATGGATCTTAAGAATGTTTTGTGAATCCGGCCCCTGGTCTTTAAAAAAAAAAAAATTTATTAAAATTATTAAAGGGGAAATCCACGGAAAATAATTGGGCTATTTCTGAAGACCTGGCAAGCAGATGCATTTACTCACTGATCAGCCTCGATCACGTGACCAGCGCTGTGAGATCCAGCAAGAAGCGCTTGAATTGATCGAAGCCAGATGAAACAACCTGGGCAAACACGAGAAACTTTGTGCCTTGAACAATCCGGTTAGAAGGCTTTTACACGGATTTACCATTGATTTACTGTGGTAACACTAACTGTACCATGGTATTGTGGCAGAAATGTGGGCTTTCATATGGAATTTTATTATATTATTCATAGACATGTTTTAAAGGAGTAATGGTTGTTATCAAACTACAACATTGTGTAGATTAAGAAATCATCACTAGATGGTGCCATAACACCCTACATGATTGAGATCCTACTACATGCCTGTCCGGGCACTTGGAAGGCATCTTTTGGACAAATACAGCAAGAACTGCAGCCATAATCCATATCCAACTCTTAATTTGATGAGCAAACAATCACAAACGCTTCAATTCCCTGTAAAGGTTACAGTATGAAGGGTGTTGTCCTGGTCCCAGAAATGCAAATGTGAAAGATCTGTACTCACTACAGCTGGAAGCACATTTAACACTTGTAGCACCATGCCAGATTTAGAGTTGTTCATTGTAATGTGAATTTGAAAGACTTCATTAAACAGAATATGCATAAATCATTCAGTCATCACACTGTATCCAAGGGGTTTGAGTTCGGCTGGTTAGCACAATCCAGTCCAGTCTGTGTGCATGAGGTGGTCTGTAGAGATACTGCAGGGGTTCCAATAATTATTGTTTGACCCCAAACAAATTTGAGCTTTTTCCATGTAATACAGGCCGGCTTAGTTGCACCAATGTCAAAAATCACCATTAGAGGGCAACATAAGCAAGCACTGCGAAGACTGAGTGACTAACACACTCATTCAACTCCGTGCTGCCACATCCACAGATTGTGACAACACCGACCCCTCCTGCCAAAACTCCCATTTATCAAAAGCCAAAATCATTGTGTCCACCATTTCCAATAAAGCCTCTCAACTCTTACATAAACCGAAGGAGTGGCAGCTCAGAGAGAGTCCATTTCAGGTAATGTGAAACAACCGGCCCCAAAACAAACAGAGCTCCTTCATTTGTGTTTGGGTGCAGAACCGATCCCAAAAGCAAGAGAAATCTTCAGACATATGCTTTTAATCCGGATGCTTCATTTTTAATGACAGGTGAAGTTCATGTGAACGTGACTTTGATGCCGTCATAGTGTGAGACAGTAACACGTTGATAAAACTTGTTTCATGACCTCAGCAATGAAAGATATGAGTCAGTCACTGTCATAAGAAAACTATGCCGTCTGCCAAGTAGCTAGTGAGCATGACGGCGCAGTTCAACCACATTTAAAGGGAAAGCTCACCCAAAATGAAAACTGTCATTTACCCACCCTCATGAGTAAAGCTTTTGGAGCTTGAAACATTTAGACTATTTCTGTATCGACAGAAACAGCTAAAAGATTCTTTTGTGTTCAACAGACGGTCTTTCAAGTTTGGACCATCAGGAGGGGGAATAAATCATGACAATGTTAACTCTGGGTGAACGATCACTTTAAATGTCTCTAAGCTGGTGTGTATTTTTATTTATTAGGCTACAGTTTTCAAAAGAATTCTATCTTCATCAGCTTTTTAAATGCCGACTTAATTCCTATAAAATCATTTAGTTCTACTAATGAACTAAATATCCACACGACCTAATAAATCTATAACATCAATTTATAATATAAATGAAAAATACAAGTATTCAAATATACATTTAAAAATATTACATTTATAATTTAAAGATATATTTAAAACGTATATATTTAAAACATACATACATATATGTTTTAAATATATCTTTAAATTATAAATGTAATATTTTTAAATATAAATATATATATGTGTGTGTGTGTGTGTGTGCGCGCGCATTTCAAATGTATAATTTTAAATTATAACTATTAAATTATAAATGTAAAAATGGATAGCGCTATTAAAATACACAAAGTTTTTAAAATATGATTAACAGTAGGCTACATATTTATATATTTAATTATAAACAAACAAACAGAACGAAACAGAAATTGAATTGTTCAATCTCAAACCCAGGCACATACCATAATGTGAAAGCATACAAAAATCTATTCACAGTACGAGTAGCTTGACCTCACCATGGCTATGGCCTGAAAGATCCCGACTGTCACATCTAGTCCTCATTAGCACTCTTATGCAATACTGTCTGTCCGGGAGCCACAGTCTGTGTTAATGTGTGTGACTGTCTCCACCACAGGCTCTCTGCTGAGGCAGTGCAGGACACATTTAACCCACAGAAAGTTTCTATTTAAAGGGATACTCCACCCCAAAATGAAAATTTTGTCATTAATCACTCACCCCCATGTTGTTCCAAACCCGTAAAAGCATTGTTCGTCTTCGGAACACAATGGATGGTTTTTGGATGAAAACCGGGAGGCTTGTGAATGTCCCATAGACTGCCAAGTAAATAACAGTGTGAAGGTCCAAGAAAGTATGAAAGTCGTCGTCAGAATACTCCATCTGCCATCTGACGTGCAATCTGGGTTATATGAAGCGATGTGAACCCTTTTTGTAAGGAAAGAAAACAAAAATAACGACTTTATTCAATAATTCCTTTGTCAAGAGTCTCCTCTGTGTCTCTCCATATCACTGTATGCTGCGTATTCTGTATCAGCCGTGCCACGAGGATGCGCTGTTTCTACGTGTATTTAGCTTTGATTTAAGATAACAGCGCCTTGTGGCGTGGATTAGACAGAAGAGCATACAAAGCATACAGTTAGCATTTGTTAACCGAATTATAATAGGCCCCCTAATAAAAATAAAAATTATTATTATTATTATAATTTAATACATTAATAGGAGAATGAGCCTAATATCATCTTGACTATCGACAGAGACATCTGCTATCATCGATATCTCTAACTATGGTCGATACACAATACTACTGTCTATCGGCACAACCCTAATACGGTGATATGGAGAGACACAGAGGAGACTCTTGACAAAGGAATTGTTGAATAAAGTCGTTATTTTTGTTTTCTTCGCTTACAAAAAGTGTTCCTGTCGCTTCATATAACCCAGATTACACGTCTGATGGCAGATGGAGTATTCTGACGATGACTTTCATACCTCTTCTGGACCTTGACACTGTTATTTATTTGGCAGTCTATGGGACAGTCACAAGCCTCCTGGTTTTCATCCAAAATATCTTAAATTGTGTTCCGAAGATGAACGAAGCTTTTACGTGTTTTGAACGACATGGGGGTAAGTGATTAATGACAAAATATTCATTTTGGGGTGGAGTATCCCTTTAAAGCCTTATTCACACCAGAATGAATTTTAGGCAAGAAAAAAAATTAACTCAACATAGAGTTCAACATATCATTTGAACTAATTTTTCTTTTCAATTGTTCAGCTGGCCAACAATTTATTCAATATCAGTTCAACATATCCAAACTTGACAACATTGGATTCAGTATAAACAGCTGAGTGCAAATATTTTATATTCTCAATGTGATTTAGGTTGTACCCTCACAACATTACTGTCTTTATATTACCAAATTCACTGTTCTACTCACTTTATAATCTGTCTTGTCATGTGTACAAGACCTTCAACACAACCTAGTGATGTGCAGACAAAGTGCACAAACTGGCCAATTAAAATCTCTGGCCAAAAGGTATTGCCAACCAAGAATGAAAAGCCATATTCTCCCATAAATACGAGCGAGAAAGGGGAATTGTTTGGGGGATTTTGACGGAAATAGTCAGTGTCAAAAGAATTTTAGCTTTAATGCTAGAAGATGGTTTTAATTAAATTAAATTACTTTTTTAAAAATAAAACCATTATATTTAATAAGTAAAAAAAATAATAATAATCTGGAAGGCATTCAGTATTTGTAGAAGCAAAATCAATAAATGTAATGTAATTAAAAAACAAATTAAAAAACATACACAAATAAAAAATTATGACCGCAGCAGAATCAGAATCAAAAATGTAAATGTTAAAAAAGCTTATGAAAAGTATACTAAAGGATTTATACATCACTGGACATTCAAGAACTCTTAACAGCATGTTATATACGTTTCAACAACTGCTAAAAACAGTGCCAAAATAGAAATGTAGCTGAAAACTAAAACCCATGGAACTGCCAAGTGCAGTAAAGCATTAAATAAATGTCTCCTCCCAGATCATGACAGCTGAGGACATGGTGATTCATCACAACAGCCACTGGGGTCGATCAGACATCTACACAGTCATTAAAACATCCAGCAGCACCTACATGCTGACTTGCAATACTGTGGGCTTAGATCACGAGCCTGCTGGATCTGAAGGACTGATGAGGAAGGAACTGACGGTTTTATGTAAAAGCACATTAAATGAGCTCATTTAATGGCAAAGGGAAGTACTGGACAGTTCTGTGCATTGTGATTTTGTGTATGTCACAAGTAGCACACAGAGTGAGGAAACAGAAGTGAGGGAAATGTGAGAGCAGACCACATCACGTGTGTATGCGTCCAGCTCACTCTCTCTTATTCACACACACTCTCACATTACTCGGCCCCACCGCTGGGTGAATGAAAGGCAAAGGAAAGTTCTCCATCAATACTGCATGGCTGTCACAGGATCCTGTGCGTTCATGCTCCCCTGAGAAAGCTGCATACACTTGTGAGTGTGAGCAGCCTGTAAACAAATCAACTCGAAACCCAATTTGTGTCGGACAGCACATTAGCAAAAGTATAAACGAAAGTAGTCAGACATTCATAACCAGCTGCTAGACTAGATCTAGGCTTGGTTTCACCTCAAAAGCAGTGTTGGATCACACTGTTAAGACGAGACCAGAACGACTAGATCCATTCTTCTTGGATTGAAGCTCTTTCTTAGTGAGATGCAGCCAATCTTCAACCAGATCTACAAACAAAGGGTGAAAAAAAACAGTTTGACACTGCAGAGCACATCTTGAAAGGATGCAATTCATGGTCAACACTCTCCCATTCACTGCAGTTTACAAACGGCATACCTGATATGCCTGCACACATCCACTCAAAGCAGCTAGAATAAGGCTATTTCAACACTGAAAGATTAAAATACTCTCATCAATTTAACCATTTATTTAAAACCTCAGCTTCACCGCAACCGGGGAGATAACCACAGTCATTAGGAGCTTCGGAAGCTATTTCCAAAAAGCTCATGATGACAGATTCCAATATAAAGAGAAGTAATCTCTGTATCAGCTCCACCTGCGGTACCATACACTACAAAATGCCTGTCAACAATAAAGCAACTACATCAGACGATAAATTATTGCAGCATTCGAAATTAACCTATGCAAAAGTCTACTTGTAGACCAACAGATTTTCATAAATCAATCAATCAAACAAATAAAAGAATAAAAATTCAGTTGTGCCTGCTAAGGACATAAATAGATGGATACCAAAATGGACAATTATTTTATTTCACCTGGCAGAAAAGGTAATGCTCTCTTTAAATAAATAAAATACATTGATAAATCATTATTTATTTCATTTATTAAATAACTAAACAGAAATTTATAAAAATAAGAAAGTAAATAGTTAATATATCTAAATAATAAAATATATAAAAATACAATATAATAAAATGTATATAAAACACAGATTTGATTTATATTTGTATAAAATAAAACAAATGTTTATTAATCAATTAATTAAAAAAGAAAAAGGAAACAAGAAATTAAAGAAACAAGGGGAAAGTATTTAATAAACTTAACAGAAAAACACAGAAATAAAACAAACATATATTTCTAAATATTTATTTTTATATAAGTAAGTAAATAAATACAAACAGGAAATTAAAGAAAAAGATGTATTAACTAAATAGGAAAAATAAAATAAGAAATGTATAAATATAAAAAGAAAAATAAATAAAAAATAAAAAGTAATTAACTAAACAGAATATAACAATATAACCCAAAATTTACAAATGAAAAAATTATTAAATATAAAGTGACAAAAAAAACAAAGGCCTACATATGCCAATATCTAAATAAATAAATAAATAAATAAATATTTATAGACTAAGTTACCACCCAGAACATCCTAGCAACCTGTTGTTCAAGTCTGGCTGACTGGTTTGTTGTTAGTTAGTTGTCTAATGTGACAGACAGCTTTCAGTGCAGACAGCCTCAAGTCTGAGCCTCCACATCCACACGAAGCCAGAGATTTCCCTTTCCAATCTTGCTCTTAAAAAAAAAAAAAAATTTGTAAACGGCGTCGTCTCAAGAAATATCTGTGTACACACGAAACCACTGGAACCGACTCAAAACAATGTAGTATACATGCCAGACCAGTATGCGGCGCTGTAATTCTACTGTAAAGACAAGAGAGAGAATAAGACTTGCATAAACATGCATAAACCTTGTGCACTGTATACAAACTTTCTGCTTTAGTATTTTTTTTATTTTGCTTTAGTAAAGCTAATCGGCTCAGTAGCTTCTTCAGCTCGAAGACAAGCATGTAGTTGGCCATTCTTGTTGTTACGTGATGTAGCGGTGTCTAACTAGGGATGAGACGTGGGGTGATGACATCCTCGCGTCACAAAATATACTACTGGCTGTACATACGAAAACGCAAGGGTGTCGTTTTCAGATTTATCGACCTGGTTAAAAAAAATAAAATAAAATTGCGGTTTCAGGCTCCCAAAATGGCAGATCCGTCTGTACAATATGTCGATACTATAAATTTTTTTACGTATACAGCCAAATGCGCCTTTGTGTGGACGGGCTCTAAGACTTAAGACTAAAGGCCTAAAGGGACATACTTCAAACGAAATCGAAGAACGAACCGATATGATGTAATTTCTAACAAAATCAGGCCGAAACGAAGTTCGTTTTGAGTTTTCACCTTTGAGCTCCCATTGGTACGTGGCGGTTATGCAATCGGTGGGTGTGTTCTGAAACCACCTTCTTTGACGTGCGATTTTTTTTCCCGATTCGTTTCTCATTCAACGGAGGTCAGGCAAGATAACAGCATCTCCTAGACACTAGCAACATGAATACACTGGAGTGTCGAATAGATGAGCTGGCACAGATATATCCGCACCTGTACGATCGCTCACGAACAGACTTTAAAGATTCAGAGAAACTATTTAATTCCTAGAAAGAAATTGCAACGAAGCTTGGTGTCGATGACCAGGAGTTATGCAAAAAGCAACGCAGAGA
Organism: Cyprinus carpio; assembly: GCF_018340385.1. NCBI lineage: Eukaryota > Metazoa > Chordata > Actinopteri > Cypriniformes > Cyprinidae > Cyprinus > Cyprinus carpio. Next base: position 6,806,053 of record NC_056580.1, read on the forward strand.
AACATCCGAGACAAGTTTTCCAAAGCCATGAAAAGAATGAAAGGAAAGTGTAAAGATATAAGGTAGCAAGTACCGTGTACTTGTTACATGTGTTTTAAATTAATGTTCCACCATACTGCTGCTGCTGTTGTTCTTTTAATAAGAGAACTTAAAGGGTATACCGTAAACGAACTGCCAAACGAACATACAATAATAAACCTTTGTTTTTATCAAAAGTAAATCATGACACCACATAAAATATAAAAAAGGTAAAACAATTTATCAGGTTTAATAAAATAAATGAACACTTATAAAATAAAGTAACAAACTGACTCAAAAAATTTTTTTTTTCCACATCATGCTAAAGTTTTCAGACTATAGACATTCACATTTCCCATAAAGGACTGATTATGGAAATGGTATGGTTTTTTGTATTGCAAACATGATACTTGACTCTAAACTGCTGCTAATCATTATTCTTTTGTCTATAATATTCTGACCACTGGTGCCCATCTCACACCTAGATTGCCTACACTTCATCATTTCATCATTGTTGTGTTTATGGCATATGCGCGAGCGTCGTGACACGTTTACATAAAAATACACACCACACCCACAACAGCGCGGATATGTGAAAATACTAAAAAACAATACAACATCTCACACCCTTTTAAAACCTCTTTTCCCCCAACAATAGAACAACAAAAACGAACTCCGTTTGAAGTATATCGGGGCCTTTAATCCTTTACAAGATTCTTTCAGAAGTTTGTGATGTTTGTGTCTGGTCTAATAAAGGCTCTGTGTACAGTGTTTCAGGTTTGCAGTAAGTGAAAAGGCAGGATTCTAGATGCATGTGGGTGGGTTGGCTCCAATTTACAAGAGCCAAACCCAGCGCAGTCAGGGAGCTTCTGGCACTGTGCATTCAAAACAAGCCACGGCAGAAACCCCAGTCATCTGCAGCCATCAGATAGAAATGAGATTTGATCTGACATTTCACTGAGAGCTAGATAAAACATTAAATGTTAAAGAAAAATAACATTTACGTATATCATTTATTATATCTGTGATAGTGGAAAGATCATCTGAGACCCCCCCCCACCCCTCCAATTCTGAATTTACTTTTCAAAGTCACCTCCCTTAGTCTAGATTTCAGATTTACTGTAGTATATGGGAATGTGTTACATTTATTCTTTTATTTCCTGGCCACAATCCAACAGGAAAGTCAGGCCTGCTCTAAGAATGCTACAAGGAGGCTAACCACGACTCTGCCACAACCACATTATGTTTGCATATGCATCACATGGAGGACAGCAGGTACAAACTTCCAGTCGTCTGCAATAAGTCCTACTCTGTTCTGTTTTTGTACCATTGCTGTTTATCTTGCACCTAGAATAGGATTATAAAGCAGCCAAAAAAGCCCAGACTACATGACATAAATGACAGCTTCCCACTAGCAAGAAAACAAGGAGAGGGCCTGATTTGTTAAAGGGGCCGTTACTGGAAAGTCCCTGTTTGAGAGGAGTACTGCAAATACAGACGGCCACAGGACCCTGGGACAGTGTAGCAGGAGGTTGTCTGAGGACACGAGCCCATGGTTACTGCACTGCCCACTGTTTCACCCCACACAGCTAGTACGGTCCGAGACAACATGCACTGACATTGCGGATTAGAGGTGGGCGATATGGCAAAAATATCATATCACTTTTTTTTTTTTTTTTTCAGGAAAATCATAATTCAGGATTTAAATCACGATTCTTTGTGATTTTGGTTATACTATTTTGCAAGTTGTCTGAACAGTGTAGCCAAACTAATTTCCCTATTTTAAAAACAAAGCCTTACAACAATAAGAGACATTTAGGCCAAAGTGGGCGAAGATAAATCTTTGTCATTATTTTATCTTTAAAATAAGAACAAAGAAACACATTACAAATATACATAATATAGAAATACAACAGTGCTTTTTTTCAGGTACAGTAGGTGTGTCTAGCAGTAGCATTCAAGAAATCGAATGATCAAATCTAAAAATAAAACACTATAACACTTCACTGTATAAATTACACATTTATTCTTATTAAAGCAACTGTATTGAAGTTCTTCAGTCAAGCGCAGTAAGTGATTTTTCTCTTTGTGTTTTGTTGTTTTATTAAAATTAAAGAGATAGTTCACCCAAAAATGAAAATTCTGTCATCATTTACTCACTTTCAAGTAGTTTTAAACCTGAATGCGTTTTTTCTTCTGTTGAACAAAAGTTATTTTGAAGAATGTGGGTAACCAAACACTTGATGGTCCCCAGTGACTTTCATAGTATTTTTATAATTTTTTCCTTCTATCAAAGTCAATTGGGACCAGCAACTGTTTGGTTACCCACATTATTCACATATTACAAACAATGATTTGACATTGAATTGTTAAATCTACTGACAGCCCAAATTTCACTGTTTATCTGTTGTCCAGGTAATATTACGTATACAGGTATTGTACAATGCAAAATGATATTAATGATTCAGTCCTAGAACAAACGTAACCCAAAAGTGCCCCGGATGAGAAAGCAACTCAGAAGCGTCTGTAGGGATCGGTGCTTTATTCATGCTTCCTTGAAAACCACTACGACAGAGCACTGCCATTCTGCCAGACAATGAACCAAGGCTAGGCATAAATTTGCATGTATTCTGCAGCTAATCCACAAACAACTACGCAAACAATAATGCTAAAGTCCTTTGATTCCCATTTCCAGCACGGAGAGGCGAGGCGTTGTTTTTAAAATGGGAACTCGCAGCTCCAGCTGAATGAGAGCAGCTTCTCCAGAGCCAGTGCGAGACTGATGAAGACACATTTGGCTCTGGAAGGGCTATGCTAGGGGTTTTTAGGGCTGCCGGTTGCTATAGCAGCTAGGTGGCAGCTCAGACGAGCAGGCAGACCGGCGCAAAGGACAAGGATGGGCGAGCGCATGGGGGTCTGCACAGAAAGAGCGAGATGGCCGGCGGCCAGGCGGCACTGGCAGTGGGGCTGAAACAATGACTCAGTGCTAATGGTTCACAGCGGCATGCTGTATGCTAAATACAGAGCCCAGCACTCACCCAGCCTCCTCGCATAAGAGAGAGGGATTACTTCGGACGAAGTGTTGGGAGGACGACGATAAACCCCATCATAACCAAAGCATACTTTTCCATCTGATGGGACTGCGTTAAATCGAGGCAACTCCATGAGATGGCAACAGTGTTCACTCACATATTAGGGCACTACAAAATTAATTATATTTTCTCCCAAATTAAATTTTTATTCCATTTTAATGGCGAAATTAAATTTCAGTAATCAAAAAGCATGTCTTATTAACTGAAATCATGACACTTATATGATTTATTAAAAGTTTAACAAAACCTAAATTTTTTCAGTTTTTTTCAAATTCAATTTTATTTTGTGGATTCCATTTTAATGGTTTAATTCTATTTTAACAATCAAAAACATGTCTAATCTACTCAATTCATAAAATGTCAATTTAATTTATTCAAATGTTTGCAATAATGTGCACTTTTTTTTTAATTATGTGTTGTTTTTTTACATTTTTCTAGATTTGTGAATTAAAATAAATGTATTAAAAACAGGGGTAATCAAATGAAGGCATAAAACATTAACTTAATCTTTTAAAAGTTAAATCAAATGAAAATGTAGAATGTCCTCATATAGTGATATACTTCAGGTTTGCCTTATAGCGAAAACCATAGGGCCCTACATATAAGTGGACAGCACTCATATGATGGATGATCTAGACTCTGCTATGGATTGTAGAGGTGATTAATTTGCGCACAAGCCCAAGCTGTTTGCTCGTTATCCAGTATTAGGAATTTAGAATTGTGCCGAGGCGAGAACTTGACTGGCAGATAATCCGTGGCACACATGGAGTTTGTGACAGGGATGGGGAGGAAGTGGAGATAAGACACTCCGCACAGATGGAGCAATCCTTCAGGGATCGAGCAAGGTGCTGGGTGGGAAAAATTTCCCACTGTCAAAGATCATCAATCGCTCACCTGACAATCCATTAATAAAGTCAGTAAAAGTTTATGTTAAGCACTAAAAAGCAATCAAATAAACGTCAGCTGAAAAGACAGCTTCGCATTCATCCCAGAAGAATAAATCCTATTTAAATTAGAAGCTGTCCAATTAAATGTGTTGTGTGCAGCAGTCGCCATGTTTTCCACGGTGACCTCATTTCACTCCATCCAGCCTGGTGATACAAGAAGAGGAAATCTCATTGTACATGTTTAACAGAGCAAGAGCACGACATGCTCAAGGTTGCACACGAGACTTCCTGCCCCGATCTGTAACCACAGCGAGAGACAGCTTTCCAACTCTGCTGACTCACGTGCCGCCTGATCTTAGAAAGCCAAAATAGGAAGGGACCAAACTTTCTACAGACTGTAGCTCAGGCATGAATAACGACTTGGGCTGGAGAGCGGTTTAATTTCAGAGCAGCTATCTGGATTTCTCTGTAGACATATTAATCAGGCGGCACAGGATTGACCTTTAAGTAAAACACATGCATCTTTATCATTACATGTCAGATAGTGAGAACACCGGAGTTTGTAAAACAGATAAAACATCTGTGCAATAAAAGCATAAGCTCTTTTTTTTTTAAATACTAATTCAGTCCATTTTAAAATAATTTCTCACGATAACAGAGCAAACAAACATGGTCATAATGAAACTCACAAAAGGCTGAGGCTTAGTTATGCAAATATCTCATACATTTAAAAAAAAAAAGATCTACTGACGAGAAGAATAACACAATACCCATCCCCAGTGATTTGTGAATGCAAACTGCTAATTCCTCTCACTGCTGAGCAAACATTATTAAAGCAATGAAAATAAAATTAAAGAGGCCATGCACTGCAATCATTATACCCAGCAGATCAAAGAAGGATGTTAATTGTCCATTAAAACATGACAATGCTACAGCCATGATGTTGTTTCGCTTGGTCTCAGTCCTGCTGTTCTGAGTGCACTTAAATAAGGCTGTCTAAATGGGCCAGATGAAAATACCCACTTGGCAAATATGCTTTATAAGTAATAAAATTTGTTGCTGCGTCCTGGCACTTCCCTGTACGCTTTGTGTAGAGGCTTCAAAATAATGAAATGTTTACATGTGTTGCATAGCAGCTGTCCAGGGGCGACTCTGTCTGGACAAATGAAGAGTGCAGAACATGGCCAAAGAAACATTCAACACAACAGTTCCACCAGATGTGACTTTCTAATTTCATAACTACAATGCTAATTTTAATGTGTGTTCAGAAATGATTAGAGATTTTTTAGAGACAAACAATGGCAATTAGCAGATGTAGGAAGCAGAAAGGTTTTCGGGGATCATTTGTTGTCACGTCTGGGAAAGAATATGAAAGCCAGCAGATTTCAAACCTGAAAAGAGTCGAGACCAGCGCAAACGCCTGTTGTGAATGTGTTTGAGAAACCAGTTCAGCTGAGCTCATGTGGTCTCTGCCCCTATTAGCTTTCAGTCCCTAAAGTACTTTGCTGTGTTTCTCTGCTCTCAGGTTTGGAAGGACAGGTTCTAAACCAAATGACATCATCCTAAAAGAGAGACGTGCATATAAAGAGCCTTCTCCGGTCTAAAAAAGACTTCAAAGTACAGGATCTCGTCTTGAATTACAGATGCAGAATGACCCTTCTGATGTTTGATAATGATGTGGCTAAAAACCACAATAAAGGGAAAGTTTGTCCGAAAATGAACATCATGTCATTTACTCACCCCCTCATGTCATTCCAATCCATATTATTAAATAAATATCACTGAGGGACCGAGAGAGAAAGCACACATGTACTGCCACTTTAAGTTCTGCCACGTTATCTGCTCTAGCCCGTTCTGGCCGAGTGAAAGCATTTCCTCTCCTCTCCCATTCCACAGGGTCATTAATTGGAGAGATAATCTACTTGATCTCTACACAATGAGCGATTCATTGAGACTCTCATGTGTGGCTTTTATCACTGCCAAGAGCAGATTACATTGAAAAAAGCAAATGTGAGATGATAATCTTTCTATACGAGGCTGCTAGTCAACACCGTGACCCAAGAACAGCCAAAAAACAGATTAAAATAATTTGCGCTGACCTAATCTGCTGTTGAGCAAGAGCTAAATGCGAGAAAACTGAATGATCTCATCCTGTACAAGTGGCCTCATGCTCTACACCACATTGCCCTTCACAACAAAGAAATATAACAGGTTGAATTTAAATCGTTTGCTCACTGAGGAGCGGAAGTCTGTGTTATATTTTAAATGGCTGGCTCTTTAAATCCTTTATCCAGACACAATCACACCAAAAATGACACCAGTCAAAAAGGACAGTCATGATACACACAACAAAACAGGACTTACAATTCCCATAGGATAACAAGCCTTGAAACACAGGTCTGAATCCATTAGATGTGTTAGTCTTCCATATTACCTTCAATCAAATGATTGAACGTCAAAAATAGGGATGCATGATAATTATCGGCACAATATTTAATGCGCATCTCGTCAGTAAAGCCGGTTCTGTAATCAGCGGTAAATCTCTACACGTGCATGCTTTTCACATGGAGCAGCATTTATTACACAGAGCCATTGTTCACTGACAGGCTGCGAAAAATATGATCGTGGTTTTGCGCAGCTTGTCAATGAACAACGGCTCTGTGTAGTAAATGCTGCTCCACATGAAAGCATGTACATTACTGAACCAGCTTTACTGACGAGATGCGCATTAAATATCGTGCGATATTTATCTTATGCATCCACTTGTATTTGGTCATTAAGTTTCCTGAAGAGTGTTTTATTAGGCCATGTTCACAATCCCTCCCCAACGTGTAACTAGCGAGCAAGAGAGCAAATTTTAATAGTATTTCTGATTTAATGTTAAGAGTTTATAAACTTTATGTTTATGATTAAATTGCTCGCATCACTACAAAAGAATGTCCATGTTGTGCATCTTACTTCTTGCATTATTATGAATCGACCTGGGGAAAAAAAATGGCTCTAATAGAAAAGAACCTACCATTGGAGAGAAAACACATAAACTTCAAAATATAAACTGAATCTTGCCAAAAGTCTGAAAACTATACCACTAATACGGATATAGCACCCAGGTTTTGCAGGTATATTGAGGACTAATACTAGCACTTACCTTTTCTTTTCTATTCTATTCTCAATAAAAAAAACAACACGCATAGCTATGTTCTGCGCTAGACTAACTGAGACTTGTCATGGCACTTGTATACTGTTGTTGTTCTCTCGTTGGTCTGATTGCTTCTATTGTTCTCATTTGTAAGTCACTTTCGATAAAAGCGTCTGCTAAATGATTAAATGTAAATGTAAAATGACTATCTAGCTGTCTCTGACCAACAATTTATTAGACCATCAAGTGTAATACAAGTGTGATATCAATCCTAATGAGGGGCTGATGATTTGGGACATCCTTTTACTTGATGTCGAAACATATCTGAACAGAACAGTCTCAGTCTGGTCTGCAATCTGACATTGTTATAAAGTAAAGCAAGACAAACAGCTTATGACTAACACCTGAGAGAAACAAGCAGTGCCAAAATGATGTGTGTGCAAGGTGATAAAACTGTCTGTTTCATTAAGGAGAGTCAGATTATAAAGCACTGTGTCATCCCTTGGACATCTGTTAGACAAGCTCTGTCAAGCACAGGAAACTTCACTTATGAACAACTCAAACACGCAAGCCTGGTTCTTCTGAACAGCTCGAGACAAATTCAAACATATGTCACAATATTAGCACTATGTTTAACAGTATGTAAGCATTCATATTTAGGATACATTCTTGGGCTTGCTGTGAGAAGACTGAAATTAGGACTAGACCGAATTTACAGTTTCCGAGTCTTCAAAAAACTCAGAAAGACTATCAATAGAGTGAGAAAATATTTTCAAGTATGTTAATCAGCTGATGTCTGCTAAAAGATTATACTGCTATATCTGCAACAAACAGAGACAACCTAAGAGTTTAAACAGGCACACTCCACTGATCTACTTTGGGCTTAACAGAGTTTCAGCTTGAAGCAAACACGTCACAAATGATAACCGTTCAAAAAAAGTGCCTGCAGCAAGTTCAATATAAAGTTGCAAAATGCCATTTTTTTGTTTTAGATTTCCAGCTAAACAATTGTGTACACCTTAAATTATGACAATTAACTTTTAGCAGATATACACATTTAAAACATCCAAATGTTCTCTTACTACATGGACCAAAAATAATGTTGACTCACCCAGCATTCATTTTTTTTGTCCAATCTAATGTTCTTTAGAATGACAAAGTCCACCATTAATACCACCTACTTATCAACAGCATGCCAAAAAAAAATTTATCATGTTTGTGGATGTGATGCAAACAAAAGGCTGTCGGCTCCTGCCCTAACTTCATGTTTCAAAAGGAAATAACAAGAGTAGAAAAACACTGCATTCTAAAATGATTTCATGGGGTCTTTAAAGGCAGGCTTTAGAGAGCGAAGCATTTACATTTCTGTCTGTAATACAACAATAACAGTCTGCTAGTCTGCAGTTTTTGTTACATACAGTAATCACTTCTAGCCATCCTGTAGAAGCCTATGGTCCTCATTCTGTAACCCCCGTGCTGTGATTTTTAATGCACACAACCATTTATGTTTATAGCAGTAGATTAAGCCATACCGCTGATCACCCACTGCCTGCATGTGTAATTTTTAATGAAGCTATTCAAACTGTAATTACAAAAGCAAATGAATTGGAAACAGTACCCATGGAGGAGAAAAGAAAAAAAAAGATACTGAAACTTACCCATCTTCTTCTCCATCCACAGGTAAGCTCTTCAGCAGGCTGGCCGAGGCAGTTAAGGCATTGACTCCACCGCTTCCCTCAGGACCACGGGAGGTGCCGACCTGGGAGGCAACTTCACCACCGGCGGGCTTGGGTTGCGTGAGCAGAGTTGGGTGCTGTAACAGGAGCTGGGCATCCTCCTGCGGTGTGGGCATCACAGAGGACAGGGTGGTCACCGCAGGCTGCGGCCCGGGCTCCTTTGAGCCATTCTGGATCAAACTGGACTGGGGATCACTCTGAAGGTTAGGAGGCACGTTTGTTGAGGTCACAAACTGGGTACTACGGCCTTGACTGCTGAGCTGTGACTGCTGCTCCATGGAAGGTTGAGGGGTGAGCTGCTGTCCCTGGGTCTGCTGTATGAGACCGGCGCCGGTGGACTGCGGCACGACCTGGACCAGCTGCGGGGCGGGTGTCTGTTGTGGCTGCAGGAGCCCTTGCGCAAGCGTTTGAGCAGCAGGGGGTTGCACAGTGCCCACGGGCTGCTGCGAAGCTGCAATCAGCTGACTGTTCCCTGCCACTGGAGGGATGAAGGCAGACAGGTGGGGAAGTGTTTGTGTCGACCCAGGTGGCACAGTGTTCATGATCTGCTTCGAATGAGGGAAGTCATGTGGCAGGCTGCCTCCATGGCTTAAGGGGTTAATGTGTGCCGGCGCTACCTGTGCCGGTGCAGCCGGCTGCTGTGCGGGCGGGTAGCCCATCTGCTGCTGGGTCACCACAGGCAGGGCTTGAGCAGGGGGGGATTGTGCTGCCTGGGCGTATGTCAGTTTGGGCATATGAGGGGGCACGGCTGCAGTCGAATGTCCGATTGTGGTCTGCAATCCTCCCATAGTTGCCGGTGGCTGCTGCGGCTGAATGCTTGCTGGCATCGGAGCAACTGCACTAGTTTTAAGGTGTGCATGCACTAAGTCTTGGGGCTGCATCTGAGACATAGACACATTATGTGAAGATGAGTAGTCGTGCTTCTGAGCAGCGGGCTGCTGGAAGGTCTGCTTCACAGCCGAGGGGCCGCCCGTCTCCCCACTCCCCAGACTTTCAGTATAATGGCTAGCCGTGCTGCTGACACTCTCTCGGTCCGGGCACGCAGCACTCTCAGGCACAAACTGGCGGATGCTCTCCACTGTTCGGGTGCTGGGGGCGTTTTCAGAGGACGCCGTGCCTGGGGGCTCTTTGTCGTAATACTCGGTGCAAGTCCACCTACCCTTCTTAAAAGGCTCAGAGGTAGAGTCCAATTTGACCACTCTGAAACGTGAGCTGGTGGAGGCAGGAGTAGGCACTTGGGCCTGCTGAGGCTGAGCGTTCATCGGCGGGACCGAGGGAGCAGGCATTGTGTGCTGGCCCATGACAGCTGGACCCACCTGCCCTCCACCTGCTGGAGCAACACCACCAGAAACGGTGGTAGCAGCGGTGATGCCCATGCCAATTATTCCACTGGGAATGTGTGTCAAGTTTACAGTTTGGTTACTAATACTATTCAAAGCAGGGGAGTAGTTTACATTGCTACTATTGGTACTCTTGCCACCCACAGCAGGCACACTGGCAGAATTTAACATAGAAACATTATTTGTTATAGGATTACCAGTACTAACTGTGGCACCTGAAGTCACAGAGATCATTCCGGTTCCCGAGGCGACAGAAGCCAAAGGCTGACCGACGATAGAACCAACAGAGGCGCTCTCAATCAATCCTACCACATTTGAAGGCATTTTCTGGCCTGTGCTAGCTAAAGCTCCAGAACTTGATGTCACCGCAGACGTGACCGTGGCACCCAAAGGTATCCCAATCTGCGTCCCACCAGCAGGATGGGCTTTTCCAGAGGAAGCAGGATTATGGTGATGATGGTGAACAGTCCCGTTAACCATAGAGCCATGCATGTGTGCTTGGGTGAGAATGGGAGGCTGGTTGGGCGACACGGCCCCCGGGGTCTCCGCCTCATGGAAGTTATTCAGCGTCTCCTCCGAGGAGCTCCTTTCTGGTCCCCTCGCATTGTTGGCCCGCGAAAGTGGAACATCCATGATCTCGGAGGACGACAGGTCTTCGGTGTGGGACTCGTCCAAGTCGTCACAGCTCTCAGTGTCCTCTGTGATGCTGTTGTTGGTGCTGACGGATGTCTGAGCGGGAGTAACGCTGGTGATCTGAAAGCCGCTCTTCTTTTTCATTTGAGCCACTGTGGTGGGCTGAGTCTGGGGTAACAGGGTGGCCTGCACGGGGATATTCAGGCTCTGGGGAGGGTTCTGGGGCCCGAGCGAGGACGCAGCCGGCGTTTGAGACTGAATCAGCACGGGTGACGAATAATCATCCCCCAACATCAAGTTGTTGCTATTAAGGCTGGTGCTTCCAGAAGTTGTCAATGTGGAGGAACCGCCCACCGAGCTGCAGCTGCTCTCCCGTTTGGGTAAACTCATGGGGTAAACCATTTTTCGGGCGCTGCCGGAGTCCCCGTGGTGATTCATTTCAATAGGATGGTCTCCAGCAAAGTTATAAACACAGCTCAAGAGAACAAGCTCTTTTTGGGAAGCAACTTGAAGCCGCTCGAGTAATTTCCACATAAAACCAACACTTTCCTGCCACGATGATTCCACTTGAGATGTATTTAAATGTCCACCATGAGGAGCAGGCTAACGTCAATGCTAGTTAACACCCGCTAGCGAGCTAGCTGACACGGATTCGCTTCACCTGTTGTTTTCAAGCGTATATCCTCGCAAAATCATTCAGCACACAAGTTTAAACGTGAAGGAGTCGACACAGACGGCCGGGACGATCGATACACACCCTTACAACGACACAGTCTCTCCCCATCACAGTTCAAACTGCCAGGCGCATTTTCAATTGTTGTATCGCAGTCACCAGAGCACGAAATCACACGAAGCAAAGTCGTTCATCCGGCGTCAGATGACAGAGAGAACCCGAGCGACTCAGCGCTGTCCTGCTTTATTCCATCCCGTGCTTTCTTTTGTTTTAGTCCTGTGTTAGTCTCTCTCCCACTCCGCTCCTATTCACCAGCTGCCTCCTTGTAATGTAGCCTGTGCTAGTGCTATCAGCCTGTCCCCAAAAAGGGGGAGGAGAGCGCGATAACATGGCGACCGCGCATGGCAGTTCCCCTCCACAGCGGCCAGACATAAAGCCGGGAGAGTCTGGCGAGGATGGGCGGGGGCGGGGGGAGGGGGGTTTCCTAGAGACGGCTGGCGAAGAGTTCCGAAAAAACGCGAGCGCACCCGAGTACAGCCGACTGTGGTGAGGGATGCTTCTTATTATAGCCCTCGGTAACTGTGGCAGCAAACACTCAGAATAACATCTTTTGTCCACTGTTATTATTATTTTTTGACATCGAAGGAGGGAAGAGAAAGAAAGGGCTGGGATTTCTAGGTCCCAGAAGGCTAACAAATTGGTTTATGAGAAAAAAAAAAATGTGTTTGGACATGAGATTTTATTGATGCCGAATTCGAAAATAAACTGTTTTAACCTGAGAAAGATTTTCTAAATATCGGTATTTTAGGTTAGGTGCTACTGTGTGTGTGTGTGTATATATATATTTTTTTTTTTTTTCCATCATCTTTTTCCTATACAGGGCAGCTATCAACAAGATGTAAACGCACCCTGTGACAACATTGTTCCCTGTTGAAACAAACAAACAAACAAAAAAAACAGCATATGCTGGTTAGGTATGTTTTGAAACTGGGATGCTGGTCCTTTGCTGGTTTAAGATGGTCCTTTGCTGGTCATGTGCTGGTCTTAGTCCCATTAGGTCTTAAACCAGTTCAAACCAGCATCCCAGCTTCAAAACATACCTAACCAGCATATGCTGTTTTTTTTTTTTTTTTCAACAGGGTTGTCAACATAGTCCACAGATTTGTTCTGTTTTTACAAAACAGCTAGTCTGAAAGAGGAGCCAGATATTTCCACAGACAGAAAAGAACAACCAAACACATCTAAACTGACATGCACACACACACACACACACACACACACACACACACACACACACACACACACACTGTTGCTCACCTCTGTTTGGGGACTAGAGGTCCAGGTGCAGCAGAATACATTGTGTTTACTATTCACGTGTTTTACTTTACACCGGTATAATTTAATTCCACAATATGTGTTTTATTTCAGACACTGAAAGCTAGGTTATAAAATTACAACAAGGAATGTATCTCATGTGCGCTGATCCAACTATATTTAGCTGTCAGCTGTGACAGTGAGAAAAGAATCTTTGTTGTGTGGAAGAAGACAAATTGTCAAAAGTACGAACACCAGATATGTGTAACGTTCACGGCTACTGGGTGAAATAGTGGTTTACTGATAATTTGAATACAGTTAAGTATAAAAAATAGAAATTCATTGAAGACTATATTTAATATTTAGCTATATTTGATATTATAGTTGTAAATAGTACAATTTATGATATTATGTGTATTTAATGTGGAATTGTGTTGTTATATGCAGTAATATAAAGTTCTGCATGTGATTTTTTTTTTAATATGGACTATATACAGTGTGAGGATATCACATACAGACAGAACTCGTAAAGACAAGTCACCAAATGTCTGACACATCATCTTGTCATTTATTACATCAAATTGTTGATTTATGAGTGTCTCTAGAAAGGGCTGACACATCTCTTTGTCATCGCCAAACCTTTGCACTTGAATGTGAAAATGGAGTGACCCCAGTGAGTGATCGTAGTGTAACACATTATGAGGAAATGGGGCACGACAGTCCCAAAATGGGCGTGTGCCCTGATGTCCAGACCTAGCAGACAGGCTGTGCCCATCCATACAAATTTCAGAGGGAGAGAGCCAGCGAGAGCTGATTGCAATGTAAGCGTCTGGTGCTGTCAGCAGCTTTAAATCACACAGGCACTCCACAACAAAAAACACAGAGAGCTATTGTGCTCCCGAACAATAATGGTCAATTTACACACCGGAGTCTACTTTCATTTTGTAAACACTTATTAAAATTAGTATCTTTGGTGATATAGGAATAAATAGAGAACCTCTCTATGAGAATTGCCATTGTTCTGTGCAATTTAACCCCGAAATGAAAGCTTATCCCTCCGGAGAATGCCAGTGTTAGGAAGAGGGGGCCGAGGTTTACTTTAACAAGGCTGCCGATCGTTTTAATCTGACCTCAACAGTTTGTGTGGCACATTTTTACTGAGATTGTTTTTTAAAGTCCGACGCAATGTAATACAGGCCTTGCAGAGAGTTTGTTACTGAATGATAGGGCAGTTATGAACTATACTGGAGCTGACAGCAAACTGTTTAGATACTGTACGCATTTAATGAAGGGTGAAAGGGCAGATTAAAATGAGGTCTTTAAAAAAACTAAATCATGTTTGATTTGAACTTGGTCATATTCAGTAATATTATTGATTTGACTGTACTGGCACTATCAAATGAGAACAAAATTGGAACTGAATTGAGCTGGATATTGACACTATTGTCTTCTGTTGAGCTGCCTTTGAAGGTTTTTCATAATTAAGGAACTTAACAAGATTCACACAGGTGTCAAACTGAATTGAATCAACGCTGAACAAAATTGAACTGAATAATGACACTATGGTCTTCTACAGAGCTGCTTTGTCACTGAAATAGTTTCATAATTGATGAACTTTGCAACATTTCACTCTTGATCTAAATTGAGCTGAATAATGGCACTGTTCCCTCTGTAGAGCTGCTTTACAGCTAAAGTAATTTCATTTCAGTTTCGTAACACTTTTATTTTCCTGTTAATTTCTTTGAAGCTGTTTTAAAACAATGTGTGTTAAATAAAGCACCATAAATGTGACTTGACTTGTTTTGATTGCAAAACAACGTATGGAGCACCTGAAGAGTCAGCTTATAACACTGCTGCATTATGAGGAAAGCTTAGCTGACTTTACAGTATTTAACAGAGCATCATGATAAGGGCATCCGTTTCTCATCTGCGAATTCATCATAAGTGTTTGACCTGGACCTCCTTCTTGTCTCTGTGAGGAAATGCAACTGTTTTAAAGTAGTTTCACATATTTCTTAAATAACTTTAAAGACAAAGCATATTCATACACACAAAACCACTGACATAAATCCCTAACAGTATGCTATTCACTTGTTTGAGGCCCAGGAAACTGTGTCTAAAGAAATCTCAAACAACGGGCCTTTTAAAGTGGAAGCAAAACAAGCAAATAAAGCTGTTATCCATAAAATCGAACCTCTAACTAACTTCTTAATTGCATGGGAAGTTACTGATAAATGTGCACATACTAAAGCAGGTTTTACAAGTTTACTAACTTGAGCCGGTTTCTTCATAGGACACGTGAATAGGCAAGGTAAGTGATTAGAGGCATTAAATGACATTATCCGTTTTAGCTTGAAAACTGGATAAATTCCTCTCTTGAACTCTGTGAGGCCTTCTGGGTAACATGGCAGGATATTCAAACCTCATTCTGTCATGTGTTTTTTTTTTTATTTTTTTATTATTATTATTTATTCACATTGTTTCATTCACAATTTGCAATGATGTTAAAATGTTGAGTCTGAAACTTTCATTCGAATAATAAACGAATGCAGCGCATTCCTGAATCCTCTCCCTCATGAAATGATGTCCTTGACAGTGACAGCAAGGACGGCGCTCCCTTCATTTCAGCACTTTGTAATATTATGTGAATAATCTTTGCAAAGCTTGTTCAGAAAAGGTTTGAATTCACATGAAATATGAACATGTGGTGAAGGAAAAGCATTTTGGCCTATGAAAGATGTACTTTGTGTAAACCATCTGAATCAAACGTGAACTGGATAGATTTTACAGCCTCTTAGGCCATCAGATAAAATAACTATAACGCTGGATGAGGCTTTCAGCTTTTCTTCAGTTTATTTCTGTTTTATCTAATTATTATTAGTATAAATAAACATCAGGTAAAAATATCAGGTAATACAAATGTAGTCACTATTAACACTTATTACTAACCTAATTACTTGCAGTTTGAATGGTCTTGTAAATGGAAAAATTCAGTTTGCTGTGTACATCTCAGGTCTTTGGAAACAGGCCCTGGATTTATTTGAGGACTATGGAAACAAAACAGCTGCATCTAGTGGCGGCTTCATGAGATTTTCTTTCGCATACTTGAAATCATAACAGTTTGGATTTAACTTTAACCATTCAGGAAAGTGTAGATTTCTGCTGAATTAATTATATGTAGCATAAGTATAATCCTTTGTCAACGAGGATGAATATCAGAATGTTGATTTGTGATTTTGTAAATATCAAAAAGACAAATTGCTTGCTTGAAAAAAAAAAAGAGTCAAAATATATAAATTTTAAAATTTTAGGATATTTATATAAGCTTTACATCCTTATGTAGCCTATAGTCATACCTTCCTATGGATGCAATGTAAAGTAAGTCTAATTTCTTCACATGGCCACTAGATGGGGATAAATAGATATAAAAGTCTCGCAGGTGACCATGCAGATTCATGAGCTAGTGTTCATGTTGCCTTCACCAAGCACATGTTTACTGTAGTTCAGTAAAAGCTTTTTTGTTCTTAACACAAAGCCCTTCAGTCATGTCAGACAAAGGCCAAGACGTCGATTTAACCACTAAGCATTGGTGCTGATCATTTGAACAACGTCTGGAAACTAAACTATGGCGCTTAACTAACTCTTTCTACAGTTTTTTTTTCCTTCAATATTTTGCTACAAAAGTAGTCTACTGAAGTTATTTGGAAATCTGCAGTGTGTCCTGTTGTTGTTAAAACCTGTCCCAATACGAAGTTAGTAGTCAGTAAAAGTGAGATTAAAGTCAAACATGGACATCAGTTAAAATTGTGTTAATCAAATATAATAGTTCAAAAACTATTTTTTTATATCATTCCCAATTTACTTCCATTTGATTTTACACAATTCAACATAAAAAGGTAAATTAACAGAAAACATTCTAATTAAAAACCTTCTATTTGTACATCAGTGATTTCACCACTGTAGCTCGTCTAATTGTTTAAATGAATGCTGGTACAAATCACTCTGATCTTCTTTATCTCAAATTTGAAGTCATTTTGAAGATGAGGTGTGATAGTGATCAGATTTACAGTGAAGGATGGACCCAAGCTGTATCCAAGGACCAGAATCATTTTAAAAACATCACAACACCTCCAATTCAACCACACTTGGAATAGTAAGTAGCCAGCTAGCAACAACCCAGAAAACCATAGCAACATGCTAAGAACTACCTTAGCAACTGCACAGCAGTGCCATGGCAACCTCACAGTATATGTATCATCAAGTTTACACTCACATTTGCTTCAGAAAATGTAAACATATAGTTGAATTATGGAATTAATCAGTTATACTCAGACCATCATGAGCAGTTTACTGTTTTAGGAAACTGACAAATAGCTAAATTTAGCCTTCATCACTTTTCCTAAATTCCCAAATATCTTTCTCAGCAGTGGGCAAAAGCATCCGGGCGAGGAGAAGTAGTCAAACTTAAAATCAGGAAGTATGGTGCATTTTTAAACCCCATTCGAAATGGACATTTTGTCTGAAATGTGTACACTCATGCATTTTAATCTCTCTTCTAGAGCTGAAGGGAAGACGGGGGTAAGTTTTACTAATGTTTTTAAAGACATGCACTGTTTGCTCCTCATCTTTTTATTAATCTGACCCTGGGCTGTGGAGAGGGTACTATGATGGAGAGGGACCCTGGGCTGTGGAGAGGCGAAGCTGACGTGTGATGCTAGAGGTCAGTGCGCTGATTTCACCGTATCATTTAGCACACACATCACACAAAATCAAAAAACAGCCTTGTTAATTGTTAAATATAATTTCAAAAATAACACACATCACGACAAATAAATTTCCCATCAATCACACACAACTAACTCTCTAGGTGTTGATACCAGCACAGTCTTAATTTTCCCAGCAATTTTGTGGAAATATTACTGCTGTGCTGTAATTAAGTTTATTGTATATATTGGCGTTGCACTTTCTCCTTGTTCTCTAGGTGTTGATACCAGCAAAGTATACCATTCAAAAGTTTATGAAAGAAATGAATGCTTTTATTCAGCAAGGACACATCCAATTGTTTAAAAGTGACAAAAAAAAGCATTTTATTGTTCATTTTGGGCAGACAAATTGCTTGATTCTGTAATCATTGTACATTGTGTAAACTTGTGGTCATTAAGGGTCGCCCTCTTTACCTTTGCAAAACGAAAGATATAGATTTTTAATTCAGATTGAAGGTCACTGCTTTACAGTGAAGCTTATATTCACAGCATAATCACTGCAGCCTTACTGAAAATCACACAAGCCTAAGTGTGGAATTGCAATCATTGTGTTGTGCGCTTTTGTTCACTTATGATTTTTTTTTTCCAGTTGTCTGTTTAGCGTTCACAAGCCCCAGGTATTGATTAAGTGGTTGCTAAGCAACAGGTTGGCCACAGAAGTTGTCCATGTATAGAGCCTCTACTTGTTACAGTTAAAAGCTTTTTCTGGGGGTGGAAGGGTAACAGTGTCTTTTTCTCAGTAAGTTATGAATTGAAATGGTTCAGGGTATGAAACGCTCTCTATTGGCTAATGCAAAGCATAAATGCTCTTCTTTAGTAATAGTTTCTTTTTTAGTATTGAAGAGGACATCTATTTGAGGGATGGGGGTCACACATCAGTGTGCAGGCAGGTATCAGAAAGATCAGGGCTTTGAATTCTCTGTCATGAAGGCCAAAACAAGACCTCCGCAACGAGGGTGTGCGTGCTTAGGGATTGCTTTGAGCTGCACATCTATTTGTTTTAATGACCTATAGTGACCTTAGGTGTAATGCATGTGATTCAGACCGGACACGTGTCCTTGGCTCAATCATTTAAGATGCACATACTTGGGTGTATCACGCTTAGGTGAAACAGGAGATGTTTTATATTATTAAATAACCCCTCATTTTGAGAGAAAGACTTCTGTAAAAGCTTTTCAGAGAATTTTGTGTGTTCTTTTGTGAGCGATCGGTCTGTCAGAAAGCAGCAGCGTTTAAGGACCAGGTGCTGCCATGTGTGGAGGAGCTGCTGAGACTTTGATAAGCTGTCAAGGTTGAATATTGTTTCCTACTTATTAAGTTCTTTGCAACAATAGGTTGAAGAGGCAGCTTGACTTGATTGACGTGGCCGCTTAAAACCTGTTGCCAGGTTAAAGTTGGACTTGAAGAGTCGGACACTTGTGCACACGTGTGCTACTCTTGTGAAAGTCGTGAAAGGCACTTTCTGTGCACACGGTTGTGCACATTTCCATCTGCGATTTGAAATAGAAATGCCACTATTCAGCTCACACAAAAGAGTCATGTGACAGTGGTAATCAACGCTGGATGTTGGGGGTTGAGAAGGTAGTTATTTCCAGGCATGTACACATACTGTAAGCATGTTTAGTGCATTTGGCTGGCATTTATTGTGACAGATGTTTTATTTTAAAACCGCAGTTTCTTAATCTGAATATTTGGTTTGGTTTAATAAATGCTTTTGAATATCAGTAGTCAGCATGAAGATATGCAAGCTTTGTTTCTTGCATTTTTCTCCTTCCAACTCTTAAACAAACTTTGCTTTGATTTGTTCAAGTCGTGCCTTTCTTTTACAGATGGCCTTGACTATTGCCCATTTCACTTTGTTCTATCATGGCGGTGTGCCTCTATTGTCTATTCAAACTCACGCTTTGAAAAGTACATTAGCAGGAAATGTTATTCTTCGCTCTCGCTCCGTTCTCTTTCCGTGTGGCTGAGAAATTGGTCTCTTAAGGGCATACGTGTCCTTGAAGTCACATGTTTGCCTGACCATTAATTTTGATCAAATTGAGAGAGAGCCATTAGTCATGCCTCCTTAGGGAGCACATGATGAGAATCTTTGGCTTCTTTTTTGTTATGTAGGAGTCTCATTTGCCTGGCAACAATTGGATGTGAGACTAATCCATGAATATTTCAGCTGTTAATGGGTTTCTTCCATTTGAAATAAATGCTCCCGCTTACCAGCACCCTCCCGCAGGTCTCCAGTCCCCTGCTGGCAGCGGTTTAGAAACACATCAGCTGGTGAGGACGGCTAATAAGCCCTGCCGTGTCTCATCAAATATGAATGACTGATATCTGCAATTAAAAAGGACCCTGTTTTGATGTCCACATGACAAAATCATGGAGATTGAGGGTGTTTCATTTTTTCCCGTGTCAGAAATGTGCTTTAGACTCATTTTAGTGGGAGATTGCATGACAGAATATATGGAAACAGATGGATATAATCTGTTTGTGTCGAGATGTCAGCTAATCCAAAGTGAGTGTAACCATATGTCTGCCTTTGCCTTTCTTTGAAACAGCCGACTGAGACTGTAATTGAATTTAGCTGCATGTCGAGCAGAGCTGTTTGTTAGAATTACTCAGCGCTCTTGACTGCGCTCTGAATGTTTTGTTGCAAAATTCACAGGGTTATTGATATTTGATATTTTCCCACGGTAACTGAGCTCCTGGCTCTGACTAATGTTACTGGACTTTAAATACATTTTTTAGGTTGAAAACAATTTTTTTTTGTCACTGAGCTACATGAGTGTGCCTAGTTTTCTGGAAATACAGAAGAATTCATCGGATGTTGTTTATGAATCAGTGCACACATGCTAGAATATCTGTAGTAGATGTTTGTATGCCACATGCTCTAAAAATGAACAAACCCATTCGAATTTGGATCAATGCTGGAGGAAATTTAATTTTAGGTCACATTTTGCTGCATAATATTGCAAACTTACAATTTAGGACAGAGTATCTCTCTTACAAGCCGACTCCACAGCAAATAAGAAAAAAATAAATGTAGCTCTATTTATACAGCCCACTGTAATTCGCCTGCGTACATTTCACAGTTCACAGACAAAACCAAATGCAGCGTTTGTCAGTGTAGATCGTCACCTAAAAGATAAACCACAGTGTCATTTATAAACATTTCAACAGTATTTTGAACAAATTATAATGTGGCTTTATTGTGCAAAACATTTATAGACCAAAAATTACAACCTGTTGTTTACTACATGTGTTCACATTACCAGAAATCACAAAACCTGTTTACAAATGTAATGATCATTGCACTCAGCCTTTAGATTCCACAGTACTCTGCAATTCAGATTAACTATAACAAACACATCAACCACATAAAAAACAACTCTCTTACTGTAAAAACATCTTTAAACAGACTATGAACACAAACCAAACAAAACCCCACAGCACAGTACACAGCATCTCTCTCTTGTTTCTCAAGGCTGTCACATGAGTGTGTCACATAGAAGCGGTTAGCGTAGAGTATTCCAGAACAGGCTTTCGGTTGAGGACGCTGGTGTTTGTTGACGCAAGATGGTTTTCGACAGGTCATGTGGTGACAGTTCTGCTCGGGTCACTTGACAAAATGCAGAGCCTCGCACTGAACCACTGATCCACGGCTGCTGTCTAGGCTGGTGAGCAGGCGAAAGCCTCTTTTGAGAGCAAGCATCACCGCCTCCAGCTTCAGACACTCTAGTGTACACAAAAACGTGCTGTCCTGCTTCAGCACAAGCCGAGAGCCCTGCTCCGACTTGATGA
Source organism: Cyprinus carpio (assembly GCF_018340385.1). Lineage (NCBI taxonomy): Eukaryota > Metazoa > Chordata > Actinopteri > Cypriniformes > Cyprinidae > Cyprinus > Cyprinus carpio. The sequence continues at coordinate 6,827,443 of NC_056580.1, forward strand.
AATGCCGGAACTGGATGATGTTGGACGACACCTCGAACTCTTCCGGAAAGCCATCCAAGCGGCTCTTGGAGATCTGCACCAGGCGGTTCTTCACCTTCTCGATGAAGGTGCTGTCGCTGCAGTAGACCCTCAGACCCTGCGAGCGCTCGTGGCTGTCTGTCACCTCCAGGAAGGCGGGCTCGCGCTGCGTGGCCTGCTGCTGCTCCCAGTCCTGCAGGGCTTGGGCCAGCTCACTCAGCCGGTAGAAGTTGGCCTCGCGTCGGAGCAGCCCGGCTTCCTTGAAGTCCAGCTCGCCCATGCGCAAGAAGTTTAGCGCCACAAAAAACATGCCGAAAGATGGGCCCGTCACGGTCGATGAAGGTGTTGCCCATGGAGTCCACATGCACCACGGGCTTCTTCCCCATGACTATCTCTTCCAGCAGAGAGCCGGGATGCTTGGCCAGGGTATGGCGCTGCGCGGCGTACAGGTAGCCCCCCACGTTGATGGTGATGGTGCCGGAGGAAGGTTTCTTAAAGCTCTTGCTGGGCTGCAGCAAGTCCGGATTGATCTGTCTCAGTTCACTCTCCAGTTCCATTCCATGCCGTGCCTCACACCCAGCCTGGCGGAGTGTGTGGGGAGCGCGCGCGTGATCGGGCGGGCGGACAAATAGGAGCGCAGCTGAGCGGCGCTGGCATGGAGTGCGGGAGCAGTGTGCGCTGCCAACGGTGTCTGAGCCTTTCACAGCCACGCAAATGCACACATATATGTGTGCGAGCATGCACTCGCAGTGGGAGGAGGGGTGTTAAGGGTGGGCTCTACGCTGCCCTCTGATGAAAGGACCCCTCGGTTGGGTGGCAGCACGTGAACAATCACCTTTCCGCTTCAGCAGCTCTTTGGCTCTGGCTCGGCAATTAGCGTCGCTGCCCTCTGATGAAAGGACCCCTCGGTTGGGTGGCAGCACGTGAACTCACCAAGAGGGCCAAATCACAGGGATCTCACATAATGAACTCCCTCCAATGAGAGCGAGATGTTAATGCTGTTGCATCTATAGTGTTAAATCGTAGCTTTGGAAAGCCGTCTGTGATAAGCCGACAACTGGCAGCTTTATCGCCAAACGAGAGCTGTATCGAGTACAGTGTAGGTGTAGTTATGTAAATTATTTGCTAGTCTTCATATCAAAAGAGATGAATGCATTGAAGCCTTCTCGCTCTCTTTGAGAGGCTTTGAGGTACTCGCCATGACCCAGTTATCGGCGGAGCCTTTGATAAGGAAGCCTATGACTTCACTTGAAGTCATGGGGACTGAGACGGTAATTGGCCCCAAGCCGTCTTTAAGGGTGTTATACATGCAACCAAGATGAACAGTGCTGTGTCACCATATAAACCACCCAGGGATGAAAACCCAGAATCGACATTCCTAATATAATCCTTGGTAAACTTGGGCTGTTGGTAACAAAGGGTCTGAGCCTTCATCTGTCACAAAGAAGACATGCCTTTAAACAGCAGTAGAATCGCTATGACATTTTTCTCAGTGATGTCACTAACCGATGGCAGCCTGTCAATCATTCTTGAATGAGAGCACCTCTATGGTAGCCCCAGGACAGGGGTGATGGACCCTTCAAGGATACATTTTGTTGAGTGTACGTCAGCAGCAGCTGAGACGGGGTGGAGGCTAATCCACTGTCTGAGTGCTGGGGTTGATTTGACTTTACATATTCATCAGATGGATTAAATTGGATGTTTTCACACATCTCACTTTATCACGGAATAAATATATTTAAAAATCACATCATTTACATTTTGCAAGCAAAATTGTCATTGCTTCTGTTATACATTCAGTGACAGATGGTATTTTGATTTATTGAATCACTTGAGTTTTACTTGCTATGGATGAGTTTTGAACAACGGCACAGTCTAAGGGTCATGTCAAATTGTTCCAGCTAACTAGATCTCAAGATTAATAAATGTCACATAAGTTAATTTTTTTAATGAAAACATTATAAAATTGTATTAAATTATAAAAATTAACAAATATAAAAATTGACAGATATTACCATAACTCTCCAGGTGATTGATTGCATTAAGAATTGCAAACATTTTTGTATTACAATTTTTCTGAAATGATTATGTTTGAATATGCAAATGAGGTATTATCTAATTAAATATGCAATCATTTATATATATTTCAAGAACAGAAATCTGAACATTGGATAAAGCCAGGTTCAAAATGGTTTCCTTTTTTTGACATATTAGAGTCAAAGGATTTTTACAGAGGGGATTTTGGTCTCTTTTTATCATCCCATAAAATACTGTCAACAGCCAGAAAACAATTTCACCACATTTTTAGGAATAAAATAATGCATACAATCAGGCAAGTTATATATGGAAAAAACTCCCCTGAAAAAAGCAGAATATATAGTAGATAGAAATAAAATTTGTTACGTTTGGTGCTATGATATGGAGCCATTAAAGAAATGATTTGCATTTGAAATAGACAAATGTTTATTTTGGATGTTTTGCTCCACTGGTAGTCTAAAGAAGACATGTTATGGAAGCAAAAAGGTCCAATTTCTATTTTCAGTTTACAATTTCATGTTTTTGCCTTTTAAAAAATTAGCATTGCATAATTCATATTTAGAAGCTAAGCCTTCCCCACGTTTGTCTGTGCAACTTGGCGCCACTTTCCTCATGACTTTTTTTAAACTGTGCCGCCCATGCACATAGCCATCTGATTACAGATGCAGTGTCAGTTCATTATGGTCATATATGACTGATTATAGTTGTTATAGACGATGACTCGGTCATGGTTTAATCATCATGTGATTACTGGGTTTATTCATCTGCATTTGAATTGCAAACAGGGTTTAACTATGCCAGAGAAAATAGTGGGTGGCTGACCTGCTTTTTCTCATCTATGTTTTTTGTTTTAATTAGCGCACTTGTTTGTTCAATTTAAAGACGCCTAAATTGATTTTAGTCCATCAGTGGTGGACTGGCACAAGCAGGCGAATGTAGATCAGAGCACATGGATGGGAGATATTAGTGAAACTGTGCAGAAGAATATGACAACACAATGAACGAAGGCAAAGTGGAGCAAATGCTGTGCTTTGTGGCCAGATTCATAATCAGTTATGCATATTCATGCAACTACATTAGCCAAAAAACTATTTGGACACTTAAGTCATGCATTATAAAACAGAATAGCAAACTGAGTGGCAATTATTTTAACGGATAATAGCTCAAGCACACTTTTCGTCATAACAATTTATGAAAAACTGGCTTTAAATTATAGATATACCATATGACATACATGTAAAGAAAAAAAAAAAAAAATAATAATTCGATACTATCAAGAATTTATTCTCACAATTGATCGTGCTTTGTTAATTTGTTCTCTTACTAGGTAAATAATGACCACTTTGGACTAATTCGATCCTTCACAAAACATAAATAAAACGTGCAAACAATAAAACAAAACAAAAACAAAATAACAAATTAATACAATTTAACTAAAATCAATATAACAACCACAATTTTAAACATATTTTCAATATTTTTAGCATCAGTTTAAACAGTGTGTTATGTCGAACATAATACTGTTTAAACTGAAGCTAAAAATACTGTGTGAAACCGGTTTTCAAATTTTAGCATGTTCATAATTGATATGATGTACTACCCTGTGGTTACTTCGTGTGAACTTGAATTCACCACTGAATTTTCATACAGTATGTCCACTTAAAGCCAATTGCAAACTGCATTTTTTGCACCCTTGAAGGAAACCACAGGAAATGGATGAAAGAAATTGAGCAAATGAATCTCTTCAAGAATGGATGAATGACAAATTTAAGTATTTAATTATTTATTTGATAAGTTAACTTGGAATCGAAACCACTGTGAAATATTCCTTTCACATTTATACACATCGTATGTTTTTTTTTCTCCCACAGTCTTAACAGCTGAATTTTCTTAAGTATGAATTTAGCTTTTATGTTGTTGTCATGGAAACAAAAAATAAAGTGGCAGTTACGTATGGCTTTTTAAATGGCCACATATGAAACAATAATGCCCTGCACCCTTAAGAGCATTTGCTTCAAATCATCTGCCCTCACAGAAAGAATGCACACTTCTAAATGATATCAGCCCTAAGAATCGCCTTGAGACCAGATGAGAAGCTTTTATAACTAATGCAATTAAATTCATGCATTTTTAATTGCGACTTAAGTGTCTAAATACATTTGAGGCTGCCATACTGTACATGCTACTGTTTGTGAGATTGGCAAATGCAAGAAAAAAAAGTACATTTGCTTGATGTTTGCTATATTTGCATACACTAAATATCAAGTTGCAAGGTATTTCAATCAAAACAGATGTGGAAATGGAGCCGGCGGAGTTAGAGCAGAGAGAAATTGTGCCACAGACGTGATTTAAAAAGCCTTTGATGCATATGATTAAGAGTCTTATTGTTATTTTACTGTCATGTATTGTCCAAAATATCTCTCTCTACTCCCTCAGAGTCCTTTAAAACGATTACAACTGTTTTTGTGCTCTGGCAAATCTTCTCAGTGTTATGGCACTTCACAAATTTCAGTGCAGAATAAGGTTGGTACTCCGTCAGCTAATGAAAAATCTTAATTGAAATGCATAAATTAAAGTGTCATAAAATGCAGCGTTTGGACCATGTGCACTAGACGCATTTCGAAATGATCAAAATCAACAGGCGCCGGGTTAAACGCTGCATTTAAGAGACCTTGAGGTGCTGAAAAGGCTTCTTTCTCTGCTGTTGTGCGCTGATGAAGAGACTGTGGGGACTGAAGCTCTGCCTGCAGGTGGGTGTGTGAGTGGAGGTAGAGAGGCTGTGTCCTGCTGAGGGCCGGGGATGTTATTGCTCTCGTCTCTGAGGAAGTCAAACTGGTGGGATCTTGTGAGGAGGTGGAAGGCCGACCCCCGTAACCTCGCTTTAATCTCAGCATCGGATCTGCTGCCCACCATCGGTTTGAGCAACTCGCGCCACCCCCAAACACAGTCCTGCTCCATTCAGAGCCAGCATTAATGCATCTCCGGCTGATTTAAATATGAATCCTGTGTGGAAATACTTATGTAACGTTACCGGTCTTGTAAGATGCGCGAGTCACATGACGCTCGGGGAGGAGATGCGAACCTCACGGTCTCGGTTTGCCCTGACCCCTCTTCATAGCCTCCGGGTAATTGCGAGGAAAATGGATGCTTTGTTGAAGTTGTGAAACACAAGTGGGCGTTTTTATGGAGTTACTCCAACAAGTGCTCTAACACTCATCTGGCAATAATTGCCAATAATTGTGCGCATTAGTGCTGTTCTGATGGATTTTGTGAGTGAAATATTTCTGCCCTTTTAAAAACCATAACCAACCATAACCACAAGGTATTACAGGCACCGCTGTACAATTAATACAATCAACAGAAGCAAGCTAAACCATTAAGCTGACTTCACGGTGCACCATCATATGAGAGCGGTACAACACAATGCCGTTCCGCAGGAGGGAGGCTCTTTGGGGTTTGATTAAAATCATCACTCATGGCAGGTTGACCATGTCGTTTTTCATACAAGAGTCAAATACTTCAGAATAGTGCCATAAAAACCAACTGGTTGAATCACAATATTTCAATTGTCACCTTGTAAGAGGGGTTTCGTGCCAACGCTTTATTAGAGAGTGCTTGCTGTTGAAGTATGTTAATGTTTTAGGACAATACGAAGCCATTAGTTGTGCTCGCAAAATTCAGATATTTTTAATTAGGTTTGCTTATCCTTTGTGTGAGTGAGTGTGTAATGCATGACACATAGTGTATGTTAAAGACTGCGCAATGTTAAAGGAATAGTTCACCTAAAAAATTTAATTTGCTGGAAATTCACTCATCAGCAGGTCATCCAAAATGCACTGTAGATGAGTTTGTTTGTTCATCAGAACAGATTTGGAGAAATGTAGCATTACATCACTTGCTCACCAGTGGATCATCTGCAGTGAATGGGTGCCATCAGAATGAGAGTCTAAACAGCTGATAAAAACATCACAATAATCCACAAGTAATCCACACCACTCCAGTCCATCAGTTAATGTCTTGTGAAGTGAAAAGCTGTGTGTTTGTAAGAAACAATTCCATCATTAAGGTATTTTAACTCTGAGCTGTTGCTTCTGGACAAAATATGAGTCTATTCCTCCAGATAAAAATCCAACAAAATATTTAAATCTCAAATCAGAATCTACCAACATGTTTGTTTACAACTGATTTCACTTGTAAAAGGTGCTTGATTTCTGCATATTTCTCTCCTGATTCAGACAAGATGACTTTTTCATTACAGCAATATTATGCATAGATTACTCATATTTTAGCCGTAAGCAATGGTTTGAATTTAAAAACGTCTTAATGATGGGTTTGCTTATTACATAACGTGCAACTTTTCACTTCAAAATATTACTGGACTGGAATGTTGTGGATTATTGTGATGTTTTTATCAGCTGTTTGGACTTTTATTCTGACGGCACCCATTCACTGCAGAGGATCCACTGGTGAGCAACTGATGTAATGCTACATTTCTCCAAATCTGTCCAAATTAAGTAAACACTAAAAAAAAATCAAAAAAAACCTTAGATAAACTGATTTTTAGAAAATTTTAAAAAAACAGTAAATCACATTAAAACAAATACATTTTTGAAGGCATGGTTGTGCATCGAGCTGAGAGCAGACCTGCAGTCAGTGAGAGCTACATGAAACTAAAAAATACATGGTCAAAGTTTGATCACAATATCTGCATGGTTGTGCAGCGAGCCGAGTGCAGACCTTCAAAGGCATGGTTGTGCATCGAGCTGAGAGCAGACCTGCAGTCAGTGAGAGCTACATGAAACTAAAAAATTAAGTCAAAGTCTGATCACAATACTTCAGTCTTATCAAATGCATCTAGAGATGTGTGTTTATTTATAGGCTACAGATTGAAGAATCCACCAAACCTCTTTGTTTTTTCCCAGAAGCTCGATAAAGCCATCACAACAAATTACAAACCTGTGTCCAACTACAGCCATAATGTAAGTGTGTGTGATATAATATTGTGAACGAACAAATAAATGCTCTGGTTTGCTCATGCTTCTGTTCAGGTAGAATATGAGAAGAGAAAGAAAGAGGAAGCCAAGTGTGCAAGAGCTGACAAGCAGAAGGTTCTGGAAGTGCTCTTCTCTGCCTTTGAGAAGCACCAGTACTACAACATCAGAGACCTGGTGGACATCACGAAGCAACCGCTGGTTAGTTCTTCAGCTCAAGGCAGTTGAAAGTGAAAACACTGTGCCATTATATAAACGAGAGCTTGTGCCTCCCCTCTTGTAAAAAAGTAGACTTTAGTATACTTTTAACTAGTATACTTTTAGGACTCAAGTACGTGTAATTTCATAATTACTGCCATTGTCTTTGAAATAAAGTGCATTGCCATGCTTTATGGTAAACTAAAATATACTTTAATTTATTTTGAAACTTTAATGTCTTGTTTTTCATTTATTTGGAATTACACATTTGAATGATGAGGTTAACGAAGATTTGAGGTTCATGGTACAAGTGCACTTTCAGTAGAATTAAGTTCACATCTTCACAAGAGTTCTGCTAATAGCAATTTTGAATCACGCACGAGAAAGATTAAACCAAGTAACAAGAAACTGCAAATACAGTATTCTGCATGCGGACTTGGTGTTGATTATATTATCATAGTTAAGTGAGCTCTTGATGATCCTATGAATAATTGCCACTTGACTGCTGCCTCTGTCTCCCTGAAGGATTGGAGAAATATAAATGTGACTTGAAGTTACATGAGTCATAACTGAAAAGAAACTAAACAGAACTGAGTAAGATAATTGTTACTTCCCACAGTGGTCTTGCCATTTAGTGGACAGATTATACTAAGTGAGGCTAAATAAAGAATTTAGCTCTTTTCACAAAGTTCTTAAGAGAGCCGTGGTTAAGAGTTGGATGTATGATTACATTTTGTCCCCAGGTCGATCTGCTCGTCCTCTAGATTTACCTGAAGGAGATTCTTTGGGAGATCGGCGTGTACAATTCCCGAGGGCCTCTTAAGAGCACCTGGGAGCTGAAGCCTGAATATCGCCACTATGAAGAAGAACAGTAGGAAAAAATGGAGTAATCCGGTTTACATAAGCCTGGGTTGGTTTTTCTTTCAAGCGACTGTTGTTTGTTTCTGTGCCAGATTTGTTTTGGTCTCTTGTTCTAGACCTTGTTCACTCCCAGGTGGAACGGATGTCAGTATAAAAGAAATGAGATAAACTTTTTTCTTGGGTTACATAACAAAGTGTTTCTCTAAGAGCATTATGAAATGAATACTGCAATTTGCATATGCCTCTTACATTCTTCTGAGTTAAGAGCACTTGTGTTTATGGTTACAGAAGCACATTAATGACATTAATGAAAACGCAGAGACCCTTTGGTCTTTCCATTAGTTTAATAGTTTCATAACTCTTGTCAGTAACAATTCAGAGGTTCTGCAAATTAACACATCTGTCCAAGATCACATGCAGGTCACACTTCACCACAACTGAAGAAAAACAATGTTTGCATTGCAAGATGAAGCCTTTTTTTTAGGACCAACAAGGATTTTTGGATTGTTCCACAATCACAATTTCTTCCAAAATTCAGTACTGTATTGTCTTTTAGTGCTTCTGTATTTAATATTATACTCTACAGTGTTTACTCATTACTGTAGTTTAAGAAATAAGAAATTCATTTTCTAAAAGCAGAATGTAATTTTTGTTCTGGACAGGTGCTGCCTGCCGTATCTGCAAAGAGGTTTAGTTTATTACAATTTTAAGTTTTTCTACTGTAATATATTTAAAAAAAGAAAAAAAAGAAAAGAAACCATATTCCTGTGATGTAAAGCTGCATTTTCAGCATTACTCCATTCTTCAGTGTCGCATGATCTCAGAAATCATTCTAATAGGTGATTTGCTCAAGAAATATTTCTTATTAATGTTAAAAACAGTTGTTCTGCTTAATATTTTTGCAATACAAGAAGAAACTGATTTTTATTTTTCAGGAATCCTTTGCTGAAAATTAAGTTCAGAAAAACCATTTACTCGAAATGGAAAACTTTTGTCTTCGTCACTTTTGATTAAATGTCTTGGTGTATGAAAGGGTTTATTATTATTATTATTTTAAAGAAAGTGACTCCAAACTTAACAGAAGCATATATATATTTGCAATTTTATAAATTTATTTGCTTACAATAATTAAACAATGAGCTGTAATTACTAAGATGCAGGCAATGTCATTTATAATAATTGTAATTATTTTTTTCATTACATTAAGCAAGCATTAAAAACTCAACTGCAGTTTGGATACCTTGTAGACTGTTTATTATGAAACAGGGAGAATTATTACAGTGGAGAGCATCAGACAATAACATTACCTAATATAACATATACTAAAATGGTACATTTACATTTGTGTTCATCTGGGCCTTCTCTACCCAGTGTGTGAAAGCCATGTGTGGTAGGTACTGTAGGTGTGAAAATTCTTATTCTATCACCACCTTCATAAATATATATTTTTTTCAGGCTTTGCAGCCCTCCACTGTTATTTTCATCGGCTCGGGCTGATCCACCACGCCATCTGGATTTATAGTTTTGCCTGTGAAAAAACTGGCAAGAGAAAAGGAGTCAAAAATAGAGCCCTCAGACCTTAAAGCACACAAACCAGCATAGAAAATATGTGCTCAGGTAATACATGCTATTATGTAGTTTCACAGGTCGTGACCTCAGCGATTTGTAGTCATCACTGCACATCTTTACTGCGTTAACGTCTTGACATTCACTTTAGTCCATGTTGCTAAACCATTTGCACTAAAGGTGCATTTAAGATGAAGCATACCTTACAATCCTTGGTGTTTGTTATTTTCTTGGCGTGCCATTCAAAGCTTCACTTCATCTTGGCTTTAATGCTGCAAACCTAAGAGAAAAAGCACAGAAATAAGCTCATTCACCAACTGGCATAATATCAGTTCTAATGCATATTCATGAGGCAGAAGGGCTCTTGACATAGTGAGCACTCGTATGTTAATGCAGTACCTGACGGACAGGTAACCGCCGCCTCCTGCATGTTAAATGCATTTTCATTTAATGGGCACCTTTCCTCTGCTCTCAGCTGATGCACAGACCCCAGGAAAGAGGGGAGTGTCAATCAGTCACTTCATTACTCCAGTCAATCAATCAGTTGTTTCCCATAACCTAGTTTAAAATGAATGTTATAAGGGTCAGTGAAGCAACACTTTCTTTGTCAGGATCAGTTAAGTTAGATACATTAATTCATAAAAAAGGACTTTGATAAACCTATCAGGGTTGTTTTCAGATGACAAAACTATATAAAAAAAAAAATTCTTTATACATGATGCATGTCAAGGTCTTTAGGTTTATAATTGGTTTCTACTTTTCCTTCATAATCTTTAGAAATCATTCTAATATGCCCCTTTTTTGTGAAAACCATAAAAAGTCTTTTATTTAAATGTTAAAAAATAATTGAAAATGAATTTAACTGATTAAGTGACCATAATCACTTTTTTTTATAAAAGCTGTTTTTTTTAACTTTCCATACAAAGAATGCTAAAAAAATGTATCTTGATTTCCAAGCAGCAAAAACTTTTTCAAATGGATAATCATTACTGCTAATGAAGCACCGATTATAATAATAAACAACTTCTGTATGCGTCTAGGCTATGTGAAGTGTGTATGCTTGCATTTTCAGTCATTTTAATTTCTACTTGTCACGTGTTATCACCACAAACCAGTCTAGAAAAACCTACCATTGGCCTTTTTTCCCCCCATAAAATTTATGTTTACCAATTCTATGTGCATATAGATATTTGCTACATCGAATATTAATTAAATTTTGCCTTGAGTTGCACTGCATCAGGATAAAATATTATATTTGTCCAAAATCAGATATTTTTAATTTTAACTAACTTTTTAACTAAAGTGTTAAAAAGCACAAAACTTGCCTCTAACTTAAATCATCATATAATATACGTTACATATGACCAAGTTGTTTATGATATTATGCCATAATCTACAAGTCATGGTGCAGAGCACGTGTTTAGCAGGCCTTGCACAGCATGGACCAACAAACCTGCTGCAGAACAACTGAAAAACTGCTCATTTAAAACTCTTGTTAAAGTTAAGGTTATCTGGGATGCCGTCCTGGGAAATCATCGTAGCTGACTGTGATTTGGCCTTTGATATAAGAGTTGAGTCTCTACTGCTTCCAGTAGTTTTTACAAACACTCAATGGTGTCTGATATACACTTTTAAGTAAAAGTGTTGTACTGTATTAAGTGTCATGAGTAGCTTGAAGCTAATTGCACCTTTAATTTCTCTGTTGCCCAAATATGATTAGCTATATTTCATTTAGTATTTCTAGGCTATATTAAGTTCACCCCTCTACCTTCTGTTAAGCCTCAAAGCAGTAAAATCCGATCATTTTCAGTGGATGACATGTTTCAGTCACATGACTAGAATCTTGTTTTTGATAAATGTGCTCGGAGATTAAACAAATATGCGCCAGGAAGAGTTCAGGTGTTGGTTTTCAGTGTTTGGCAGTCCTGCCTGTAGTAGGCTACTCTTAGTACCAGCAGGTGGCGCTATTCAACAAGATATAGCCTACGATCATTCAACATGGCAATAACTCAATGAAAACTGTCTTAAACCCTCGGCCTCCTTGTAATTTCATTAATGTTGCTCATCAACCACCCCCGTGATGCTGAAGCAGTTTATAAACTAGAGTAAACACAGTCTAGTCTAATGCTGGAAACGGTGCTTAGGGGGCTTTCTGAGCTCAGACAGATGATTAATGGTGCTCCTTTTTGTCTAATTAGTGTCTGTGCAAAATAAAACCATTTGCAACCGATTTTATTTTCCCTCGGGATACAGATAAAGTAAACGGAACCTATTTGTACGCAAAAAAATCCCACTTTTTCTTTTTGAAGGCTATAATGAGAGTTTGTTATTCAGTGCCTGGTGAAATTAACTACACTCAGTGGCGCTTCTGTTGCACAAACGCAGCGATGTCCAGATGAGGGCAGTAGTGCATTACTGCACTGGACTCTAACACAGCTACTTGACACTCATCCCCTCAAATAGGCTACTTTTGACCGAGATCATCACAAAAGATGGTATAGCTATAGCATAGTAATTTAGACTATTATAATATTTCAGCACCTGCTTTTATTTGGTATAGGTTCTTTTCACTCAGAATTGATTTGCAGTGTTCTGCAGCAGTGATTGGTGATACTGTAACTGCTAAATAATATGTGTGAGTTGTTTTGTGGCACTTCACTGCATGTCCACTTGAGAGATAATAAGAAAGAGCAATCAAATTCTCAAATTACCAACAACTTGCCATGTTCAGCTGACTGTCCAATTATCTGTCGCCCCTTGATACAAGAGTCAGTGACTCAATTACAATAAAATGCTTACACTGTGGGATGAAAACGTCTGTCCCTCAGTCAGTGTTGGTTTGTGTGTCCTCAGAGATATGCTGCATGTGCAGATGAGCTGCTGGGTCATAAACGCACAGTGCAATTAAAGTCTTCAGACTGGGGATTAGACTCTGAGTGATTTATCAAAATTAGCTTCTTTCCGCTTTTTATCTGGAGAAAAGGGAACGTCAATGCATGAGACCTTTAACCCTTTCATAACTCTGATAGTGTCCATTCAAACCAGTCGATTTCCTGCTTTATGCTCAAATGTTCATCTGTAGACGGCATAAAATCTTCCCCAGAGAAAGTGCAGGGCACGCTCGTGCAGATTTGGGGAAATTAAAGTTTTTAAATATTAAAGGTTTCAAAGATTTACTTTGACCATTTATTGGTTGTTCGTGCATGCTGTCAGGTTATATTTATGACAGTAATTTTACTGTGTTTAATTGGAATATTAATATTTTAATGTGTAGTTTATACCCTTAAGCTGTAAGGGACTTTCAGAAAATTTGATTTTAATCACAGAATTATAAATTACCTCTAGAAAGGCAGAAGTGTTAGACTTTAAAATCATGGGATATTATACTGAGTTAATTTTTTGCATAGTAGTCAAATATGAACTTGTGAAGACTCACACAAATCTGTCCAGAACAGCTTAGAAAATCATTTAGGCTACTTTTAGCATTTTCAGTCAACAAAAATAATCTTTTGGAGTGCAAATTTAACAGATTAAGTAAATCATGCTTTCTCTTATCTTTCTTTCTTTTTGTCTCTTATCTGAGTTAAAAAATTATCAGATTCTCTGAACAGAAATGAGATGTCTGATAATTGCAAAAGTAATGAATTTTATTATTTTGGCAATAAATTATTAATGACCTATTATGGACCTATTATGGCCATTAAGATGGTTCAGTTATTATTATTATCATTTATTTTTTGTTCTAAATACAACTTGTGAATTCAAAATTGTAATAGTCAAATCAAACTTTTATTGAAACTTTTTTCAGCAAATTTTTGTAATTTGTAGATTTAAAAAATCATCTGCCGACTGGGTGAAATTAAAAATAAAGCAGCTCAGTGTCCTGATCTTCCAGACTTGAAGACCACACTGAATATGGGGAAATGCACAGTTTTAAAATTTAGAACAAATAGAATATTATGAATATTACAAAAATGCAAAATAGTGGCCTTAGACTTTTGGACCACTGTATCCATTAGCGTTAGCATGTTGGACTCTCCTCCACGGGTTTTGACATAACTCATATTGTTTTAATTCCTCAATGGTTAAGTCATTTAGAGAATCAGGGTAGTCTGGGGCCGCAGTGCCTTTTTTGGGAATGTCATGTGTGAGCGCTGATGCCGTTTTGCCTGAAAATAAAGTTGTAGCTGTCTGGAAGTTGTGGAATGTGTGGCCGGCTCAGGGCCAGTGCTGTGTTTGGAGACGACTGGACCGGATAGCAGGGTTCTCAGGGACACCCAGACAGACAGGAGGCAGGTACTGCTGATCTTCATCTTCTCCTCCCACCGCATCTACACAGTCATGAGGAGAATGCAATACAGAAAAACACTTCTAAGAATAGCCTTTATCACAGTTGAGCAACATCCCATTTGTGAATCCAAACGCTTAAGTCCATCATTTGATGGCAGCTCCTTTTTCTGCTGAAGGGAGGATATTGCTGCTGATGTTCTATAATAAATAAATAGATAAATAAATAAATAAAAGGCTGGAATTGTTTATACAGTACTATACCAAAATAAAATGACAGATTATTGCAATAAGATTAAAAAAAAAACAAAAAAGATCAAGTAAATTTTTGCCATACAATGAGAGTCAAAGGGGACCAGATGATGTCAAGCTCTAAAAAGCACCATTAAAGTATCATTAACAGAGTTATTTTAGTATGATTTAGAGTTTTTATTAATATTTTGATTGAGTTTTTATTTTTATAATTTTTGTTTCCATTTTAATTGTAAAGTTTTTTGTTTTATTGCTAATTTTTGTTGTTGTTTTTGTCATTTTTTATATATTTTTTAAACATGTATACATAGTTTTCATTAATTTTATTTCTGTTTTAGTTTGCTATCTTATTTTGTTGTGTGCTCTGTGATGTTTATTAATTCTTTTTAATATGTCTATATGGTTTCCAGTAATTTTATTCCAGTTTTGTTTAAGTTATTCTGACACATCAAGATAAACTAAATGAGAATGAGAAATGTTGCTTTTGCAACTGGCTGAAGAACTAGCTGAAGTTGTGTTTTTTCTATGTATATTTTATTTTATTTCACAAATTGTTTATAATTTTAGTTTTAGGTAACTATAGTAACCCTGGTACTGTAAAAGTAGTCCCTAGAACTCATATGCTCTATTCCAATTCTTCTGCAGAGTGAGGAAGAGACAGCATGGACATTTTTCTAAATATCTGCTGTTTTGTTCCACAGAAGAAAGAAATGAGTGTTATAATAATACTAATGTGATCTATCCCTGTAGGGTGCAGCAAAATACCTCACTTCGTCTTCTTCAGAGCATGTCTTTAAGGAACATTTCCCATCGCTCTGTAAACTGCCTTACATGTCTTACAGCAATTAAAAAGTCACCCATGCAGAAACAGACACTGTTATACAAGCCAATCCCAGGAGGACAATAATAGTTCATTCCTTTCATTATTGTATTCCCATTGCAGGGGGTTATAAATTTAACAAAGTCATCTTGAAACTATTCCAGAAACTCCCAGGGCAGCCCTAAGGTTTAATGGAGCGTGCTTGCTCTTGTCTTTGGTAAGGACCAATCAGTTATTGGAGGATGGGAGAGGAGTGGATCATTAGCACATGTGATGTCAAGGTGATCATATGCTGCTGGCTGTTTGTATTGGGCATTAAAAAACAGCACTGCAACCAGGAAATAAATAAATTAGGAAAAAGTGGGGAATAAATTCCAGAAATGTTGGATGTCTAATGGTAACAGATGCTTTGTTCTTAAAATGACACACTAGGAAAGCTGTCCCTCGTGTTAAAAGATGTACACTTTAACATTCTTTTAAAAAGAGCACTTATTACAGATATAATATACTTATATACATCGCCACACTTCTTTTTCACAAGGAATTCTGTGGCAAATTGGAGAATATTTCATAGTTTGAGATGCTTAATATGGCCATTATGAAACACGTATAGTTCCCATTTTAAATTCTGATCAGATAACCCGCAATTAATGGTGTTGTTATACAGACATCTATAAGTGCATTCTTTAATACAGCGAATTACTTGGCATCCTTAACATGTTGTCACTTAATGTGACTATTTATTGAAAACTTGTGTCTGTTATCATATAATTGGTGTTTGTGCTTCACAATGTGCTTAAGAAAACACTATAGTATCATTAGGTCCAATAGCTTCTGTAAAAAAGCAGCTTTCTACATCAGCCAAGTTTCAATGTATTTTGATGAAATGTTTTTTTTTTTTTTTTTTTCATGCAGTTATATTATATTAGATGTTTACCAGTGCCCCTTATTTCAGAGTGCTCTTAAAAGCATGAAAAAATATTATATTTCCCCCTGTCTGCTGCTTTGACGTCACAGCTCAGGATAGTTCGTAATGAAGGGCTTGAGAGTTTTATAGTACTAATAGAAACGCAATTAAAACTGTCCATTTGTGCTCTATCTTCAAAACCTTTGAGTGATGCAAAGGTCTTGCATGTCTGTGATTGTAAGTTCTCTTTTTTTCTCCCCTTTGTTCCCCTGGCTTCATAATATTTGCTGTCTTGTTTTGTTTTTGTCCTTTAAAGCATAAAAACAGCTTGACATTCATAGGTTTCAGTCATGTAACTGGAGGGTAAAACATCCAGAGAACTGCAGCACAGGCCTGTCAATTTTCCATCTGTTTCAAGCCACAAATATTTAGATCACCTCTCAAAAGAATGATGGTACACTGACTTCTGTTAAGGCGAATGGCTTATGTTTCTTTCCCATGCTTCTCTTCTAATGACTGTTCGGGAGTATGTAAGGTTGGTGAGCGGGTACGAAATCCAAAAAAAAGACAGATTCACACAAACAACAAACAAACATACACATATACACACATAAACTACAACAAATACAGATATATACTGTATTTATGACAGTGAATTCCACGCACTTAACTGTACTCCCAAAAATACACAAAATAACGCGCATTGCATTCGTATTCTGGGTTTATCTGTCTGACTGTACAAAGTATGCTTGACAACATGTCTAATGCAAAAATGTGTTTTAAAAATGTCCAAAAATACAAAAGTGTTATATAGATTCCCCCAGAAGTGATCTGGAACCAAGTTAAAAAGGAAGAACGTTTGAGCATGTCTCTTTCAGCACAGAATTATAACAAAGTCTTTGATGTGCATTATCTGTCACATCTGTGGCATATGTCAGGGAATGCATGTGAAGGAGACATAAACACACTAAATAAAAGCAGATTCTGGTTACAGCTGCGCAATCTAAAAGATCAAACAATGCGCCTATCAGCAAGCTGGCAAAGAGGTCGTACTCCTGCAGCTGGAGGTGTAAGTTTGCCAGGATTGAGCTTGATTGCATGCTTTGAAAACACTTGTTAGCGCTTTATGCGAGTACTGAGCATCATGTCATTAGCTGTTGATATAGCCACTGCTATATGTATTTGATTCTCTAATGTGCAGAATGTCATAACTTTCTAATTTAGTGAATATGGTGCATTTGCTCCAAGCACATTAACTGAAATGCTGTGAACATGACATCAGAAACCTCAGGATCCTCATATCTGTACACTAGAGAGCGAGAGAAGGAACACATGTGGGTGTCATACACAGGCTCGCAGTAAACTGTGCAACATGAGAAAGGGATGAGTCCGGGAACATGGAAAAGAATGATGTTGTCTCTTAATAAAATCCCTTGTTTTCTGCTGCATGGTGAAAGGACATGAAACCGGCCTAATTCCAGCCTCATTACCATGGCTTTTGGACAGGGTTCAGACTACTATAATGTCAGCTCTGTTGGCAAAGCTTCAATTTGCACTGTGTGACTCCTCAAAAGATCAGGGCCAAGTCTGTTCACTACCAGCTTGTATTCAGAGGCTTTCTTGAAAAGTATTTAAACAAGAGTCAGAGGAACTGTGGCCATTGTGGGTACATCAGATGAATACAGTTATTTAAAGCTGTTTTATTAAGTGCTTTTAAAGCAAGACACTACAGGCAAAACCATTGTTTTCTTACTGGTCAATTTTGAGATTCTGTGCAATTTTGCTTCCTTAACTTGTCTTCTTTCAGACTAGTGGAAAGAAAAAGTCCAAAATACATGTATATTTTTTTCTTATACATCTATCTATTTGCGTCTGTAGATTTCAGTTACAAATCACATCTTTAGTTTTTTCTCATGCACTGAGCCAGAAATCTCAAAGGCAGTAGCACCAAACTTTAGTTTTATTCCTATCTATATTCTGAAGGTTTTTACAAAGGTGTTTGTTCATATATTGCAAAATATATGACTGTATATGTGTGTATCTTAAGTCCTGTTACTGGTCACCTTTTTGCTTTCATTAGTTCATTTTAAATGGTCCTGCAGTGTGACAAATTATTTTTTTATATGGGATTTTAAGTACAAATTATATGCAGTCTGTAAGCATTATATAATAGCTGCATACATTATAGTTATTTAACAGTTTTAGATTACAAATAGTATGGACTTTCACATTCAAAAACAAAACTTATTTGTCACATAATGATTGTAAAGCCTTTAATTGTTTTTTTCAAGTTTATTAGAATTTTTTTCCCCCAGCTCAGAAATAATATTTTTACATTTAAATACCCCACTCATACACACAATGTTTAAATGTACAGAGCATATTGTACTTACTCAACATGGTTTATTTAAAAGGTTATCAGAAACCTTCCACATGTTTTGCGTGTGTGTGTGTGTGCCTGTGTGTGTGTCTGTGTGTGTGTGTGTGTGTGTGTGTGTGTGTGTGTGTGTTTGTGTATGTGTGTGTGTGTGTGTCCGTGCATGTGTCCGTGCATGTGTGTGTGTGTTTGTGCGTGTGTGTGTGTGTCCGTGTGTGTCCGTGCATGTGTCCGTGCATGTGTGTGTGTGTTTGTGCATATGTGTGTGTTTGTGTGTGTCCGTGTGTGTGTCCGTGCATGTGTGTATGTGTGTGTTTACCCCAGACCACTTGGGATGTGCGTAATCAAATCTACTCAAAAGACATAAGATGGAAACTCAATTAGGTTTGCCCCTTGTGGTTGCACTGTGGATCTACTTCTAATCATAAATGTCCAAAGATATTATAAAAGAAGAACACTGAAGTGTTTTCTACTTCCCAGAGTTGTGCTTCATATTGGAAGACCGGTATCCTCTCTTCTGTTATTCATCCTGTTAATCTCGTTCAGCAGCTGTGGATCATAGATGCATGCAGCACAGACACTACATCACTACATCTGTAACTTAGTTTCTCAAGTTTCTCTAAATTAAAAACATTTCATTCAGAGATGTTCCCAAGCAGTGATTATGAACCATAGGTACATATACACTTGAGGGTACTTGGACAGATTGCTATTTTGCCTTGTTAAAACTATAAAACATAAATTATGACTTTTTAACATATTAATAGGTTATAAAATATTAAAGTGGTCAAGAGATTACTACACATATCATATGTAATTGTAATTAACAACACAAAAAAGTAAAAAAAAAAAAAAAAGAAGTAATTAATTAATGTTTTGTTCATTAATGTGGATGGCAGTTGTATGTATGTACTTTATCTGTAATATATATACTGTAATATATAATTTATTTATTTGCTTTGAAAAGTATCAGTAATTTACATAAAAATTAATGACTGCATTGGCCATTTTAATGAGAACTATGAAAATGCTAGATGATATTAAGAGTAATTTCAGTGAAAAGAAACATTTCTGTTGTCAATAAAACAGTACTTGAAGACACCCTATTCTAGAGCTTATTAAATTTAACTGAGATCTGGAACGGCAGCATATTAGCCAGTGTTTTACTGTGCTGTTCATGTGTGAATGAGGTAATCAGCAGGAGCTGGCATTCTGTGCTAGTCCTTCAGCCTCCACAGCAGCTGGCAACACAATGTGCAGCCTCACAAAAAGAAGTGCGAGAGAGAAAGAAGAAGGAATTCTTGATAAGCCTTGAGCACAGAAGAAGGCATGATGGAGAATGCTGGCTATGTGGAGCATTCACAACAAAGTGTAGTGTCACTGGCAGGGCCCTACAAAAGCTCTGTTCTCTCAGCTGTCAAAGACGCCATTGTGGCATGAGTCGAACAGAACCAACCCGCCAAGACTCTTTATCACTCACACATTCCACTCATACTGCCCCCTGATGCACATTCCCCTCCATTCACCCTCTCCTTGAGTGGGGCCGATCTCTCTCAGCCCTTCTTTATTACACCTGCCTCCAGCTTTCATGCAAGAAACAGGACAGAAGCTGCCGGAAAGCAGTGGTTTCTGGGTGTCGCAAAGAGCACTCAGCACCTGAGGAGAGTTGCTCTTTCTGAAAGTGCCTCGACGGCTGATGTGTCTAAAGGGATGACGCCTCCCGGGGCACGGTGTCAGTCAAGCGTGGGAAGGACCAGTCGACGTGCGCATGCCACCCAAAAGCCGCACCGCAGCTAAGATCGTAATCTCTTTGAGGAAAAAGTGGGATAACAAGGGCTTTAGCCTGCTTATCCCTCTCACGCTTCAAAGCAAGGATGTGTCGCTCAGCAGAGAGGAGCTTATAACAGGATAAGACATCTCAATCCTTCGGGGAAGTGATACAAATTGGGAGCTAATTCTATTGTCCCATATTCACCCAGCCATTGTCTTGCCATCCAGCTTTGGGGATCGACGGCAACAGGGTTGCTCTCTCAGGGTCCTGGCAGGTTTGCTTGTTTAGGGCTTGGCCTACCCACCGAGACGCTGTTCCTAGCTTGCCCAGCCTGCTGTGTAGGTGTAGGGTTTGGATCAGACCCCCTGCCGGGCTTGTCTTAGTGTGAGCGACAGGAGCCCCTGCCCAGCTCTTCACACACCCACCTCACCAACTCGACTTCCTCTTGGTTCCTAGAGCAACTGATTGACACTTGTTTAAGGGGCCTGGCTTCATGAAGACATTTGACATATGTAAGGTGTCTCCCTCCTGTCATGTCTTCCCTCCCTTGGCTCTCCTGACTGTGTTAATGGGTGCAGGTGGCAGCATGGGTTATGAAGTGAGTAAAAAATTGGCCACAGACTTGCCAGTCAAGGGCTGCATTTTCCAAAAACATTGTAAGTCTAATTAGATTGTAGAGACCACTGGTGCCAATGGTTTCTACAGTCTACTTTGCTTTTGGGAAACATAGACATGCATATGCAGGTAATGCATGTGGCAGACACTGTAATCTAAAGTTACATTGCATTGAAGGTGTAAGTTCTTGCATTCCCTCAAACCTGGAAGTCAGACCCATGATCTCGGCATTACTAATGCAAAGCTCTAATGTTTGAGCTACAGGAAGGCAATGTGGGGGTTCATACCTGAATCAGGAACTTGAATAGAGCGCTGATCAAGATCCATCCATTCTTCAAAAACTGCTTGTTCTATGTAGAGTCCTGCAGTGATGATGTTTTTGTAGGCCAACCAGAAAGTGAACATCATCCTGGTGCCCTCTACAAAAACCCAATAGGATTTTTCCATTGGCTTTTGGAGTATTGCAGAAAATTAGCTCTGGGACCAACAAAAGTGTACAGTTCTAGCATGTTTTACCAAGATGACGACAAAATTACAATAAAAATTTGTCTTCCCCATTCATGAGACCCAACAGTGGCTAGTATGTGTAAAGGGGTTGAATCTAAGTGGATTATGGTGCTTGTTAATCTGGTTTATAGGTAAAATATTATAAAGGGTGAGGAGTAGTACATGAAGCACATTATTAAATTGCAGAGCTGAATTGTTAAGGGCTGGTCCAGTTGATGAGCCTAATTGCGGACAAGACAGGATTTTGACGGATCACTTCCTGCGTAAACCTTAGCGTCTGTTCTAACTCAGTTAGTTGACAATGGCTGTGTTTGTAGGGATAGGGTGGAGTGTGGGACCACTGTGGGAGTGCATTGGCAGTTTGTAGATTTAGGCTGATTCAGATTTACAGGGGGCCGTCAGAAACCAGCATGTCAATGACAAGGGGAGGAAAAGAGAACACCCCCACCACCCCACCAACACCCACCCAACACAGCACTGACACTGACACAATATCTGTCCATTGTGTTTTATTAAAGGAAAAGTTAACCCAAAAATGAAAAATTTGACATCATTCACTTACCTTCATGTCAATCCAAAACTCTATGACTGTCTTTTTCCATGAGTCATATTCCAAGTTATTAAATATTTTAAAATGTAATATTGTACAATTCCACTTTTTAAGTTGCTCTTTTGTTGTTTTGGAGCTTGAAAGCATCAGTGCCCATTCACTTTGATTGAAATATGTAAATTATGACAGAATATTGGTTAGCAAGTCCTGTTCTTCGTGCACATACTATGTGCTTACAATTACAATAACTGGGTAATAATTAGGTACTAACCCTGAACCTACCCCTAAACCTAACCTTAACCCATTAAGTTACCTTATATACACTGTAAGTACATGTACTGTAAAATAAAGTATAACTGAATATTCATTTTTGGGTGTACTAAGAATGTGACACAATATCTTACATTTAACAATTGGTCACTGTAAGGGCTGTCTGACTGTACTCTCATGTTTTAGTTTTATATTCAACATAGTGAAATGTGAGTAGTGCTGACTTATTCCAGTAAAACAGTCCATCAACAGGTAAAGCCATTCATGCCGATAGTTCACGTTATTGCCATCTGAATGAGATATATGTTCTACTGGGCTTCATTTATTTGTCATGCTGCTTGTACCTTAAATCTGCTGTAATCCTGGGCAATGGTCTCAGCCTCTTTCCCTCGGAGGTCTTAAGGAAGTTAGTGATGAATGACTGGCCTGCATATTACAGTGAAGCTCTGGCTGGTGCACTTTTCCTTCTTACCTGCACTGAGTCATGGCATGTGGTTGGTTTTTGTAAGAGAGTGCAGTCAAAGTCAATGCATTCCTCTGGCTGCTACATACCTCAGTGCTGCTCAGCCACAACCTCTAAGTGATTTCAGATGCCTGTCTGGCACTTCTGTCTATCCTAAACTCCCATGTCAAGTACTGTCTTAGGTTTTATATGTACATGGGATTTTATTTTATGAGATACGCCCTCGACTTCCCCTAAGCCATCAATTACCAGGCCAACTGAGGGTAAAAATGGCTTTGGTGAATAAATAAAAAGGATTTATTTGTCTGTTGTTGATGATGAGTTTATAAGGAGCTGCATCATTAGGGTACCTGGTTTAAGTGAGAAAAATAATTTAACACGTGCCGATGTAAGTGACGTGCATGATTCATCAAACTGTCTAATAAAGAAAACATCTGTCATCCGTCATCAACATTTGTTTTTTCTCCATGTGATGAAAGACCAGGGCCATTGTTTAAAATCATGGGCCCCCAATCTGTGTTTGACCTGTGTTTGTCACAAATATAAAATAAAAAAACACACACAATCAAACAATCCCATTGTCATAAAACCTTAAATCTAATCTTAAATGAATAGAAATAATTGAATATTTTTTAACTGTAAATGTTCTAATTTCACCTACAATTGGCAAGTTGATTTTGGACGTATCATTCATATCTCACCAGCCTGTGACAGTTGTTTTTCCTTTTTAGCCAACAATGTAACTGGCTCATGTAAGTAGATTTTAAATACATGGTGGTGTTGTGAATTTACATTCCCCTGAGTTTGTTTACTTTGCTGCGGTGGTTGTTGAGGGTGGGTTTGGGCCCTGGAGAACACAGTGATCTCATTGTGAGCATGAGAAGCTTGTGGCCCAGCACTGTGATTGAAAAGCACAACGTGCCAAACAGATGTAGGGGCTGCACTCTCTTGCTGAGCCCACTCTGCCCGTTGCCAAGCGCCTGAACCCTAGAAACAGGTGGAGGGTGCCTACTAATCTCTTATTAAAGTGGAGAAAAATTTTAGCTATGCATATGCTCCACTCTGTTATTCTAGCCCTTGGCTGAGCACTGCCTTTCATTACCTAACAGGGCTCATGCTTTGCTCACAAACTCCGTTAAGTGCCTCTGGCTAAGAGAGAAAACAGACTAGAGAAGTCGTGTAGTGGTTCTCCCATGGTAAATCATGCTCCCATGCAAAATTGGTAATTTGAAAAATGAAGTCAATTTTGCTCAGCACAGCTCACATATCGATGACAGTGTCATTCAGAGAAAAGTAAACCCTATGCTATCGGATTAGTTATGTTATGTAAAGGACCGTATAATTGAATGCCTATAGAGCCCAACTGTGCCTGTACACTTTTTCATCAGCGTTTGGTTTTCCCATTCATTTTTCCCTTAGGGTTTTTCTTAAAGTTTTTGTTAAAGAGCTTTAAGCCTTGAACCAAACCAACCAGCTACAAGGTGAGTGACAACATTACTTTGATTTGAAGAGTTTGAAAAGTGGCTAGTTGACTTTTTTGAGTGTTTGAAGAGTTTGAAAACTGGACAAAAAGAAAAAAATTATGTGTATTTAACAGCTTTCATGTATGTGTTAAAATGATGGAGATACAGTATAAACAAAACTATCGATTTAAAGATTGTAATTCTACATACAAACAATATGTTTTATGTTTACTGCAAAACATGCACATATACAAAAATATTTAAATGTATTCTGAGATATTCATATTTTGAGAGTGTTTGTATTTCGTATTTTGTATTTCAGAATCTGTACCTGAGCTGCTATTGAAATTAATGGGAAGGCTAACAGATAGAAATTTTGCATTCGGATGGAACATATTCAATTTACACTGGTTGTTGAGCTAACGTTTTTATGTCCAACCCAGTCAGGCTGCTCAAACAAACAAACTGCAATTCGGTAACACCAAAACTACATTTAAACCTATCCTTGTGTGGGATAGGAGGAGATGGTTAGATTTTAGACAGACAAATAAAATTGAAATGACCCGGCTGTGGGTTCAAGATAGAGTGAATGAGAGGATAAAGCTGTTGAAGAATCAACTCTGCCTCATTGTATACTGGCTTCCACCTGCTCAATTCATCCATCAGCAGACCACAGAGAGTTTAGACATGAGCAAAGGAAACAAAGGTGCCAGTCTGCGAACAGGAGCAGGCCTCCTAATAAATCCCTTCCTCTCATCAGATGACCTTGAGTCTCAGTGATTAGCACCACTAATGAAAACGTTTGACTTCAGCTCTGGGGAGGAAAGAGGAATCCCTCTCTTAAAGCTTATAAGCACTGACCATGTCCAGACCTTGTCTATCTGGCCAGGAGCCAGAGCTCAGATATTTGGGTGAATAACTCTTACTGTGTGTCTGTATCCAAACGAGACACCACATCCCTGTGGACTGGCTCTTCATGTTAAGAACTGCAGTGTTTATAGCTGAAAGGTTTAGACAAGAGTTTTGCAGGAGGAGACTTTGTATTGGACTCTAAAGCTCTACTCGGATTTCCAACATGGCATTCACACTTGCAACAAGGATAAGATGGGTAGGGTTTGGAATAAAATGTTTGGGACTGGGCAGGTAATTTAAAGCTGCTTAGAATGAGATGGACTTGCAAGTAATAAATGTTTTTAGGGAAAGACTGATTCACCATGCATTTCTAAGGCATGATTCATAATGCTTTTTTATTTCAAAATATCTCTTGATCTTTTGAGATAAAGAGCTTGATTTACAGAGAAAACATACTGTAACTTCAGAAGTCAAACCATCCCAGCCATTAAAAAAACTAGCATTTATTTAAATTAATAGTAACTTTCTGACATCAGATGAATATATTTGAACACATGATAAATTTACACTTCAGTAATGCCTGTTTAGCAGGATAGATGCTGTTATTCCCAAACACCGGTTCTGTGTAGCACCTAATGCTCTGTATATTCTTTGAAATGATCCCAACATTAGAAATAAGCAATTCAACGACTGATCTTTGCAATAAAACCACTGATCTTAACAGTAGTAGCTGCACATTACACATTTATCCAAAGCAACTTACAACAACATTAAAAAATTGAACTAGAAAATATAAAGTATGAAAAGAAAAAAAAAAAAATTCAACACATATAATTATGTGAATATGTCCCAGCTGACATTAGAATAACAATAAATCTTTAAGAAGTGGCTGTTATTTGATAACGAACCTGAAGCTTGTGTGTGAGCAGAAATCGTTCAGAAAGCATGCATTTGCCCATTTAACATGCAAACAGGACGTTTTATTGAGGACTTTTCAATTCAAAGTAGACCTTTTTTACTATCATTATAAGTGGACCTTAGTGGAAAAATATGATATGAACCTATTAAATGTGGAGCCTTTTGTCTTCTAGTTTTTCTGTGTCCTGGTGAGAAAGCAGAATGTAAGGGGTGGGGATCCTCCTTCAGACTCCCTCATACTCTTCTTTTCATTATATTCCTCTTGTGTTCAAGTTGGGTCACAGCTGCCAGGTCTGTGAAGTTAATTATATTGTGTATTTCACTAAATGTAGCCAGTGTTTTTTCTAGTTGTCCTCTAACTGGTCCTCACATACTTGAGATAAAACTGATTATTGTGCTAGATTAAAAATATTAATGTTCTCATCTGTCTTTGTGCATCCTAGAGAGTATAAGATTTATAGTCCTAAATGAGATCTTATTTAGACTGGGGTCAGCATGGTCACTTGCTTTTTGTTTGTTAAGCTTTAAAATAATTACAAAGGGGCTGTTTGCTCTTAATGTGGACTATTTTATTAAAATGTCCTAAAGCAGTCTGGGCAATCAAGTTGCGTACCATCCTGGTTGGGAATCAGATGCAATAGTTGACATGAACTTGCAAATTTACAGTTAGTAGAATGTCTAACATGGACTTTTTATAATGTTCATTTGACAATGGAATTCAGTTCCCATAATGTACCATAAAGGTTAGAGATTTGTGCAGGTAACTGGAACATTGGAGGTTCAAAGCCCAAAAGGGGTAATTTGTACCCTTGAATGGAGAATGTGGCTCTTTAACTCCACTACATAATATATAATTCATGCATTCCAACACACAATCTTTTGTTGACTTTTTAAATGCAGTATGGATGAACCATCTTCATATAGTTTTTGCATATGAAATAAAGTACGACCACTATCAGGTGTTAAATATTTGATAGCATCATTAGGTTTTATTGCACTGTGTGAAATAGGGAGGAAACTAAACTGTCATTAAGTGCGAGGTATGCACTCTCATTACACTCTGGGTGGGCATGCGCTCTGCAGGTGCACTGAGCAGAAATGCTGATGGGATATTCCTAAGTGCTGATTTTAAACACTCATCAGTGTGGACTTTAGCCCATGTATTAACTCTGTGTTTCACTTTGATTTACTGCCACGCCAGCTGCCAACATTTCCCCAGACCACAAGTTCACACCACTAATTTAACAGTGCTGTGCAAATATGCATTTTTTTTTTGCAAGTGCATGCCACATGTACTGTGTACATGAACTACGTATATGATATACAGTCAGATGTGTTTAAATCAGTTTAGAATAAAAAATTTCATAAACATCATGAACATCATTTAAAAATTCTTCTAAAATGGCTTCAGAGCAACACCAGTCCTATAGTTTGCTCTACGCCACTGAGTGGCCTGTTTTCGCTCATTTAATTACTAAATGTTCAGGTGGCACTAAAAACAATCAAAAGGACATAAGCAGTTGAATTCAAGAACCACGATCCATTTAATTCAACTTAGGAGGGTGTTGACATGTAATGGCTAGAGAAAATGGACCCTGCCCTTAACATCCAAACAGAACCAGAGAGAAGCATTTTATATCTGCTGGCTTGCATGAGGAAAGTAAATTATTCAAAATGTATCTGTAAAATTGGCATGTGGATGTGAGAGATCAGATCATATTTGGTTACAGCGGTCTTTATGATTGCCATGTGCTCCTCAAGCTCACTGAACAAACAGAGGAGTGCCAACTGAGCCCGGTCAAACCGGGATGCCTGTATTTAGGTAGTTTCACATCCTGGCAGCTGGCATTGTGTTGGTGATTGTTAGACTAATCATCAGCTCAATTACGCAGGAATGTGCCTGAGAGAGACGAGGAAGAAAGCTCTGTTTTGACAGCTCAGCACTCCAAGGGCGAGAAGTCAAGTCCTTCTGCAGGCTCACCCTCTTTTACTGGGACTTGGGAATTTGACGCCATGCTTTTCATGTGATTATCTTGCATTAAGCACAAAAAAAGATTCGTTTTTCCGGATTTGACGCTTTGACCATTTAATCTGTTTCCTCAAAATATAAATATTTGAGAAATTATGGATTTTTTTTATGATGAGACTGTTTGAAATCATATAGCATCTTTAGTCCACATTCTGAAGAATCACTGATGTTATAAATAAATCTTTAAAGTTTTATTGAGTCATTCAGTACACTTGCTTTCAGTTTGAAATGGGCTGAATCATAATTAACACAGCTGAAAATGTAACTTTAGGAAAGTACAGTATAGCTGTGTGGCAGATTGATCAATTAATGCTCCAAAAGAATCCTAATAGAATGTGACTCGAGAGCTTTTTCAGACTCCTGGGGTGAACTGTCGTGAGCCTCCAGCCTTGACGCACAGGGCTTTTGTTTGACTCACAGTCAAGCCATTCATTTCCTTTGACTGACTTTAAAGGAAGTATTTGAGATGAGTGGCAGATTCTGAACTGTAATAAAAAGAATTTATTCATAGACTTGCTCCAGCATTTGGACTTACAACTTACAAGTATGAATGGAAAACTGTCTTTAAATATCTTAAGAGAGTCTTTCGTTCATAATTAGATTTATTTAGACTTACAGTATACTGAATTAGTCAATTATTTTGCATTCATTGCTACAGATGTTATGAATGTCAATTACACATAGTGACACTAAAATGTATTCAGACATTTGGACATGACACTCTTAAAATGCATATAATGCATTAGACAACAAAATATCAAGCAATATCTGACTTGCAAACAAATAGCATTTCCTCTGAACTCAATTGAATTCATTTTAATCTGGTGTTTTGGTGATTTGTAGTGGATGTATGAAGTCAGTTATCCTCAAGTTCACACAGGTGTCCTTGAAGTTCATCACATTAACATATTAACATCTGTTTGACAACCAAAACTATTTGTCTTCATTTTGAACAGTATTTTTTTTTTTTTTTTTAATTCAAATTTTCAAATTAGATTTTTGTTTAAGTTAGATAGCAGTGGCCTGGTTTGGAAGTGACTGTAACATCTCGGATGGGTGCCGTGGAGAGCTGACAGGAATTAGCATAGAAGTTCATCCCATGCTAATGTGAAGGCTGCAGTCTGATGCTCCTGCAGGCAGGGGCCCCGTGTCTCCAATGGACTGGTTTCCTGAAGGAGGGGCAGAGCCTGTGGAGTGGCCCATGAACAAACTCAGCTTCCTCGTACACTGCTGAGACAGCAGGAGCCATCTTCACCTCCTGGTCCCCAGCACAGAAGCCCATCTGAGAAGTGCTGATGATTTACCAAGTTTTAGCTGAAATAGATTACTGTTGGTCAGTAATGACAAACAGATGAAAAAATGTAAATACATAAATAAATGCTCTTTTCAACAGTGTTTAATTTCCAATTTCATGTAAATTATATGTTGATATGTATTTTTTAACCATGTCAGCCTTGGACATTATTAGAATAGTAAACAGTAACCAACTAAACAGAGAGGTCAAAATATATTAGAAATGGTTCAACGAGAAGAATAAGCAGATAAACTGATAAAACTGTTAAATTGTGTTTTGCCTTTATTTATTTATATATTTATATTTGTATATTTTTCCTTTGCTGGTTGTATTTGTTTTTATGCCTTGCAAATGAAATTCATAAAATTCATGAAACTCATGAAAACTGAATTCATTGAATGAATGAATTAAATAATTAATGATTAAATCTATTGCATATGAAACTTAGAAAATATTTTGTTATTTTTGTATTTTATTTATTCATATTTTGTTTTTATTTTGTATTTTTTAATGGTGGGGACAGTGAAAACATGATCAGATTAGCAGAAGTCTGCACTGCAAAAAAAAAACAAACAAAAAAAAAGGTTTTTCAAAGATGTAAAGAAAACCAATATAGTTGCATTATGTTTTACAAGAAAATATTTTTTTTTCAGTATTTCTACTTACATTTTTTATGTTTAATTAAGTGCATTAATTGCCATTTCTTTGTAATTATTTCTGCAATTTACAAGAAATTTCAGAGATAAAATTATTTCAAAGTAAAAAAAAAACAAAACAAAAAGAGTGTCAGAGTGAGCTACAAAATAAAATAAAATAAAATAAAATCTGTTTTATTGAGTCCTGACATTTAAAATATCCTGATATAATTTAAAAAAGGTATAAATTAAGGTGAACATGCAATGATAAATGGACTTCAGAAATCATAAACACTACTGGTTTATTATAAGAGTCACTTCGCAGTTAGTGTCACCCTGTTGTCTTTCAATATTTTGCACATCAGTCACATGAATGGTCTTTCTGGTTTAGTTCTTCAGTAAACACTCTCGTATGGTGCAGTGCCACACACTGACCTGTCTCTGTTCAGAAGAGCGGCCATGTGTTTCTGCTGTTTATGTCACTCTTGTGGAGAGTGGCTGAATGTAGCTGGCAGGTCTCTCTACCCCTCATTTATCTGCTGCTTGCGGTCTGTTAGGGCCACTTGAGAAGCTCTCCTACTGCCTGTGATCACAGGGCCATCGCAAAACTTATATAATCAAGTATAGCAATTAGCAAAGCAGAGGGATGGTGTACCCGCCTGATATGAACAGGCTTATTCATCCACTAGAGCAAGATAACAGCCATCATTCAAGTCCCATCATTTTATTTTAATGGTCGACCTGACCAAAAACACTGAGGAATATGGATGAATCAAGATATAACACAATGACTGTTAGACACAGGAGTGCAGAAGAAGGCTCTTGCTCTGAAGGATAAAATCTCTGTCATTCATCATTTTCATTTCAATATTTTTGGTTCCGTTACAAAATCCTAATGCTTATTTTATGTGGATTAGAGTGAGGTCTTCGCATACTCATTTGGGAAGCATTTAGCTTTTAAAAAGAGTGCTTATGGGGACCTCTCTTACTCTCTTAGACAATTAGGCAGAAATCAATTAGGCAGAAGAGTTTTCCTCTACTTTGAAAAATTATCTGGTTTATAAAGCAATACTGTTTTTTTTTTTTTGTACGTTTTTATCTTCAATATTTTCAATAATTGCTCTGTATACAGTTCATCTTTTTCTTTCTCTGTTTAACAAAACTTTAAAACCATAAAGAAAATAATAATTAATAAAAAGGTACTTATTACAGAAATAATATATTTTAAGGAATACAGTAAGTGCAAACCGGATGTAATGTTTTCAGAAACTTAACTACATATAAATTAAATATAATATAGGTTAAATTTATATTAAATACAGTTGAAATGTAGAGTGTTTTTGACATATTTAAAGCAGATTTGTATGTACACTGAAAAAAATTACACTAGTAAATTTTACGATATTTA
This sequence comes from Cyprinus carpio, assembly GCF_018340385.1. Lineage (NCBI taxonomy): Eukaryota > Metazoa > Chordata > Actinopteri > Cypriniformes > Cyprinidae > Cyprinus > Cyprinus carpio. The sequence continues at coordinate 6,858,532 of NC_056580.1, forward strand.
GAAACACTGAATTAAAAGACTGAAATTGTATTTTCTTGTAACATACTTTTTTTACAGTGTAATTTTATAATTCTGATGGTTAAAGTGTACTGTTGAATGTACTGACAAGCATTTATGGTAAACTAATATATCATGAAATTTTATTGAAACTTGTATGTCATGTACTTAAACATATTTGTAATGTGTTGCTATTTAGTACATTTAAAATATCTTAACTTTAAATAAGCAATCAAGTACTGCTTTAGTATGTTAGTCAACACATTAAAAGAAGTGTACTTCAACACATTTTAAAACAATGATTTAAAGATTCATTTAAAATAAATCTTTTAAATTGGCATTACATCAAAGGTGCTGTATGTAATTTTTTGACTCTACTAAAGCATACAAATACCATAAAATGTTTGCAGATATTTAATAAACATGCTAAGTTAACATACTTGTTTATCTGAAAAACAATGCACCCACTGACAGTTTACCCAAAAAATGTGTGTTCAGGGCTGGAATGTCATCCTCTGTTTTGGTTTGTGAAACCCACCCACTGACAGTTTACCCAATTGTATTTCAGTACCCCGGGTTGCCAGTTGGTGGAAAACACAGCGTATTTCATTATATTCATCATCAAGTGCGCTCGTTCCTGTTTGTGTTTTCAATTTGGCAACCTGCATGGGTCAAGTCTAAGGAGGAGGGGCCTGGTGAAAAAACCCTCTCCAATATTTTGAATTTGGACTGCAATACCTAGTTCAACCACTCGGTGTCAATCCTACATTTAGCACCTTTAAGTGGCCTTTTATTTTATTAATATTATGTTATCTGCAAAAAAATATTTGAAGTACACTACAAATGTACATTAACACAAAATAGTCTTTCTAGCCTAGAGTTTGAGAAATCTATCATGGCGCAGTGTCAGGATGAAGCAGCTGCTGATGCAGGAATGTGAGGGTCAGTGCCGCCACCTGGTCAGAGATCTCACTCTCGAACCCTCCATTCACACTGCCTGAGCTTCTCCACTCACGGGACAACCAGCCCAACAGCTGCCTTTTACCACAAATACAATGCAGTATCTGGCACTGAGCTTGTATAAAAATATTTAAAGCTGCAGCCCTCTAAAATAATGTCCGATTTCACACCAGCATATTCTACGCTCTTCGCATTCTTTGTGTGGATTTGGGTCGAAGTTGCACGGAGAGGGCGACTGCCACATTCTTTAGCTTTATCAGGATCTCTATTAGGATGAATCTTCAGTGGATGAGAGGAGTCTGTTTTAACTGCAATTGTTCAAGTGGTCTTGGATCGCCAGACAGGAAGCGCATACCAACTTTTAACATTTAAGAGCATTCACGTAAACATTTTATTTTACATTGCAATATAACTCTATGTGTGACACGTCCCAGATTTCGCAGCTTTGCGAGAGATAAAGTTGAATGTGAATGGAATGACACTATCCCTTCTGGGACTTTGCGTTCTCCGTATTTCCTTCCCAAAATTGGTCAAGAGCAGCATAAGCGGTGTGTTTTGGTGCCACTGACCTCTCAAATGCCTCACATCCCATTGACGAGGAAAAGTAAACAGATTTAAAATAAATGTGACATTATGAAGCACTTCCACTGACAACATTTAAAGGGACAGTGATCACTGTAATGATTTAATAATCCATCCAAACAAAACAGATTGTTTGCCAATAAAACTTAGCAGTTCATGTATAGCAGTAAAACTAATGACTGATTCCTTAGACGATTTGACATCAAAAATAATCTTTTAACATGTATTACGAACAGAAAACACAAGACAAATATATTAAAGTAAATCAAGATTTTCTCACACATTTCTGCCTGCTGTACTAATACAATCAGTTCTTTCAACAGAACCTGTGGTTAGTACATAAACACAGCTCTGAAGCATCAGCCGTGTCGAGAAAACCTCCTCTGTGTAGAGAAAGAGGGAGATCTGCCTCTTAAACCTTGTTTAAGGGAGTGTGGCATCCTTTACAGAAGTGTCCTGAACTGGATCTCTGTCCATGAGCGCACATTAAGGGCACAAACTCAAGACAGGATGGTATGCTTTACAAAAACACTAGGTTGTCCCAAAGCTGTTTTTCTGCTTGTCTCGCTGATAGAGACTGATGCTCCCCTGAATAGTTCCCAATAAAGTCTTGTGAGGAAGCAATCCACACGCAGTGCTGTGGGCCTCAGCTGCAGAAGTGGTCCAGTCTCAGGCATGGAGTCCAGTGAAGCTTCTCTGTCTCAGAACCAAACACTGGCCTTCGCTTTGTCTTGCTCAAGCACTGAGGAATCATTAAAACATTAGAATGTGTCATTTATAATAGCAGAAGGTATGTTAGAAGGAATGCAACAGTATTCAAATATATATATATATATATATATATATATATATATATATATATATATATTATATGATATATAATATATCTCTGAGCATTAGATGATTGCAAGACTGACATGGAATTGATATTTTGTGCATTCATATATATATATATATACGTGTGTGTGTGTGTGTGTGTGTGTGTGTGTGTGTGTGTGTGGGGCTATCAATGGCAGGGCTGCATTACATTATTTATATGTGAAAGCAACAAAAATCATAATGTGAAAATAAATATGATTTGTTTCAAACTAGTCAAGACAATGAAGAATTAGTTATTAAAATTATTTTTATTATTATTATGCAATATGAGTCACAACTATTCATATTTTTATTGTTTTGAGTTTTTAACTTATAATGTGAAGCTATTTTTGCACTAATGCTAGACTTATTTATTTGTTATATACTCTACTGTTCAACATTTTTGGGCCAGTCAGAAATTAATACTTTTATTCAGCAAAAATGCATTAAATTGGTCAAAACTGACAGTAAGGATATTTATAATGTTACAAAGTATTCTTATTTCAAATCAATTTTGTTCTTTTGAACTTTAAACTTCTATCACAAATTCTCTTGAATAAATGTATCACGGTTTCCACAAAAAATATGAAGCAGCACAACTGTTTTTTTTTTTATTTTTTTTAACATTGTTAATGATAAGAAATGTTTGTTGAGCAGGAAATCAGCATATCAGAGTGATTTCTGAAGGATCATGTGACACTGAAGACTGGAGTAATAATGCTGAAAATTCAGCTTTGATCACAAGAATAAATTAATTTTAATATATATTCAAATAGAAAACAGTTATTTTAAACTGTAAAAATATTTCACAGTTTTTACTGTATTTTTAATCAAATGAATGCAGCCTTTGTTGAGCATAATACTTATATTACTCTTACTGGCCCAAAACTTTTGCAAGGTAGTGTATGCGATGCAGTAGCTTTTGACTGTAATCACCTGTATCATGACAGATGTCCACTGACCCATGGAAATAACAACACAACAATGCAAAGACCCATGACCTGTCCTCTCATCTCGTCTCACCTGTATCATGACAGATGTCCACTGACCCATGGAAAGAAGTGGGCCAGTTTGCGATGCTACTCGGTTCCAGCTCAGTTTTGATTCCGTCTGCGCAGGACGTCGGGCTACAAGACGCTCTTACACCGGGCAGCAGAAGCGGGCTGAAGCAGGGGTCCAGAGCGGGGCTGTGAGCGTGATGGAGCACGTGGTGGGTGTGGGAATGTGCATGCGGGTGGCGGGGGTGCATGTGAGGGTACATCTCGTGAACGTGAGGGTATCCCGCTCCACCCTGGGCTCCCAGGCCGTAGTGCCAAGAGTCAGTAAGAGCAGAGGGAGGGGGCAAGCCGTGGCTGCTCCAGAGCCCAGTGTCTGCAGGGTGGAAGGCAGCGGCGTGGGGGAAGTCAGGGTGAGAGGAGGTCTGAGAAGGGTAGCCACCACCCCACAGGGACGACGGTAAAGGTTGACCCTCAGAGTGGGAGTTTCCTCTGAAACACAACAAACAGTAAGTTCCAAGAGTGCAATAATATCTGGATATCTGATTTTTGTAGTATCCTTTCATAACGCTTAAAATTAAAGTGAAGGCGAAAAAAGTGATTAAAAATGTAAAAATTTACACTTTTCAATATGGATTTAATGAACTTAAACATAAAACCTTGATGCTGATAAAAAAAAAAGTTTGCAAACACAGAATATGTTTAGCTAAATAAATTAATCTTAATAAAACGAACCATAAGCCAAAAAAAAAACTAAAAAATAATAGGTAAGTAATTCACCAATTTCTCTTGGTATTTGTCACTTTTCTGTTTTCTTGATTCTGTTTCAGATTCATGAACAAAATTTCGACAGCCAGATGTGTTGTGGAATGTGCGTACAAAACTTCTGTCAGATTTGATGTTCGTTTTAGGGTCAATTTGACCCGCAAATTTCATTGTTAATAATGTATTATTTTGTAATTATGTAAAATACATAAAAATATATAAATTATGTATTTTTGTTATGTTAGTTTGCCCAACTACCCTCTAAGGTTATTTACCTTAACGCATTTGGAAGATGCTTAAAACAGGCTTTTTGCACAATTTTTGTTTAAACAGTGCTGTTTATAAAATGTCAGTAGTTACAGTGCTGTTTATAAAATGTACCATTTGTGAAAAAAAAGTTTAAAAAATAATAGGTAAGTAATTCATATGTTTGTGTGTGTGAGCACTGCTAATGTTAATGATTTTTGGTAAATTCAATTGAATTAAATTAGGACACAGATTTTTAATGTAATACAAGGGTTAATAATGAACAAGGGTATAATATGATTAATTTTTAATGCAAATAAACTATATATATATATTTATTAGCACTATTACTGTATTTTAGGATTACAAATATTGTAGATTCCCATCAAACACTGTCTTCTACCTTTCCATGGTCCTCCAGAGTGTAGTGTGCCGGTCTTGGCATCATTGCTGAAGGCGCTGGGCTGGCTCAACGCACGTGAGAAATGCTCGTCCACCACATCCCCGATGTCTCCGCGGAAATAGGTGAACACCACACACCTGGCGCTCAAGTACTCGGCCTCGGCGGGCTGCGTCTCCTTGCAGCGCTCCTCTTCGCCAGCGCTCTGCTCCTCCTCTGGTGGGAGCTCAGGCTCAGGACGGGGCTTCAGCGCTCCAGGCTGCTTACTCTGGCCACAGTCAGAGCGAAACTCCTCAGAGTCCTGCATCCTGCTGTAGGCACTGAACTTCTTCTGCTGACACAGACACAGACAGTGTTATACTGGTCAGGGGTTAATAGATGGAGCACACATTCACCACCTGGTCTTGGACTAAAATAGATTATCGAGGATCATCTCTGAATGTATGCCGATTTACTCCCAAGAAGATTTCCGTACGAGAGACTGTATAAACACATTCAGCTGTAATTCACAGCTTGGAATTTGAAGAATTCTTTATCGGATGTCATGCGGTTTTATTTCATAACAGTAGCATTTAGATAATAATTCAGTCTGGAGACACCTTCTCATATCAGTATTACTATTTTACACTTTTTAGAGTAGCTATACATCTATAAATGGAAGTTTGTGAATGAATAAAACGTCAAAGGAAAAACATGCTTCATGAATTGCATCCAGACTCAGATGTTTTTAGTCACTTGTTGACTGCAACTCCATCTCCATTAAATAAAGCGTATACATATTTTTTTTTATTATGATTATTTGTAGGTTTGCTTTGTAACAAGCAGACATTTTTAATATTTAATTGAAATTTTGAAAATCAATGTCTACGTGTCAAATAATTACATAATGACCACGAATGTAACATTTTTACAGCGATGCTCGGCTCTAAAGAGCGCTTTTAAACCATCTCAGCAAAAATATCTGAAGCAGAACTTTCTTTTTCTCACTCTGCATCAGTTGTGTGTGTCAGCCCGAATGCATGACCTATACCTGCTGCTGCTGATGGTGCTGCTGATGGTGCTGATGGTGGTGGTGGTAATATGCCGCTTTGTAAGCCGCTGCTGCTGCTGCTGCTGAAGTCGCGGGCAGGTAGTGATGAGCTCCATAACTCTGATGATACATAACATCCAAACAGCTCATGGCAGAGGCTTAGACGATCTCAAGAGGCTCTTCAGGGACAGGACAGCTTCCTCAGCCACAGATGAATGTGCTCATCATTCCCCCCAATATAAACCTGAGCTTTGACAAAAGCGCCGCAGTTTGTGAAAGAAAATATTAGCATCAAAACAAAAGTGTCCCCATCGAGTCTTCTCCACCTACAGACAGACAGCGCATCAGCACAGAGCGAGTGCGCGAGCTGCCCGTGAAAGTTACAGCGGCTTCTCTGATTGGTGGGAAGTTTGGAGCGCTGCGATCTGATTGGTGGAACCAAACTGAAATATTCATAAACCAATACTTTACTAGTAAGTGGCTAGAAAAAGCCCCAATACTGCTTGCTACTGAGTTATCTTGTACACGCTCAAAGCTAACATTTAAACAATGCTTAACAGGTTGTTAAGAGCATTACGCCTTTATTTGCATTCTTGATTTTAGTTTATGTTTCTGTGGCGTATGGCCTGATAGACATTTTGACACTGGCGATGTGTTAGGCGCTTGAGGGGAAATTGTAATATCTGAGGATTTGTTTTTATGTCCTCATAATTAGCGATGTTTTAGGTAGGTTTGCATCAGGCATGTGCTGCCACCTGCTGTAGACCAACTGAGTGTCCGAACCAGAATTCAAAACATATGTTTTTCATTGCACATTTTAAACATCGGGCAAAGAATGCATATTTTAGCTTTAATATATATATGAATGAATACATTTAGGACATGAATTGATGTCCTAAAAGAATTATGCTATTATGAATTATGCTATTTTGTTTTTTTGTTTTTAGGATAGAAACACTGTAAAACAGATTTGGGGAACCAGATTAATCTATAACGAGGGGACACAAGTCTTTAAAATAAAGAAGATAAACAAAGTAATGCTCCATACTTCATGGTCTTTATTTCCATTTTAAATAAAATGTGAATATTTCTTAATAAAGAAAGAGAGAATCTGGAAACAAAGGGCAGGGGATAGAAGTAACAAGAAACAGGGTTATATCACAAATATAAAAAAAATAATAATAAATGTAAAAACAAAAAAGAAAATTAAATGTGTGTGCTTATTTAATTAAAAATCACTATAATAACACAAAACAACTATGTGTTTCAATCATTTTTAAAAAAAAGTGCTTATTTAATGAAAAATCACTATAATAACACAAAACAATTATGTTTGTCAATCATTGTTAAATTCATGCATACCTTAATAAGAGATACAAAAGGCACATGACCCATATTCCATTTGCAAACATGGCAAGTCTGATTATATTCATGGTCTATTATAAAGTAATGGATCGACATTTTAATCATTTTATCAACATTTTATTATCATATCATTGAACCATCAATAACTGTAGTCATCTTCAGAACAGAAGAACAGTGTCAGAACATTTGTCCATTGTTACAAAGCCACCTTATGTGATGAGGAGCATTTAGAAAAGTCAAAATGGTCCATTATATTATTCATTTGCTCAGCCCAGCTCTGTCCCCAGTTGTTGTTTGATCTCATCTCCTCTTGTAGACAGGGCTGAACATGTCGTCGTGACAAATGATTTGTTCACTCTGATGGCTAGAGACTACGCAGAAAGAGATGTGAATAATTGAGTGGTGTTGTGATACTAAGTCTATCTAGGGCACAGTCTGAGTAGGCACTTACAGCTACAACAAGACAAACACACTCATGCTTTCAATACAGTGCAGTGAAGTCTTCTCTTGTCGATCCAAGCTAGTACTACAGGCTGAACTGAATGAATCTCACCACAGTGTTCCACTTTCCTCTAATAATAATTCTTAACATGTTTATCATTTTCTTTAAAAAAAGAAGCTTTTGAGAAGGAAACACAAAAGATATATAGCACTGAATTTGTTTTCTCTCTCTCTCTCTGCCTCACAGCTCACAAAGGATGCTTCAGAGGCTAAAGACTCCACTGGCACACATTTTGTCAAATCCCCCATGCGGTGCAGTCATTTTACTTGAGAACAAAGGAAGTTAAAGTACAATACAATAAAGTTTGATTATCATTTTTGTTAAAATTTTCCTTCTTTTTAAAATCCTTAGAGCTGCGTGCCATTGCGTTAAAACTTTTAAATATATATATATATATATATTATATATATATATATATATATATATATTCAGTTGCTTTCATATCATTTTCAGTGCCAGTGCAAAAACAAGAGAGTCAATGGAATTCAAAACAAAGTTCATGCATTTGTTAATTCTAGATGGAATTGTGAATGATAAAATGAATGATACAATTTTTTTTAATGAAAAAAAAAAAAACAGTTCAACTGAATTGAGAATGCTGCTATTTTTCAGTTGTAATCATTATCGCTTCCATGACCGCATGGTGGAAGTTGTCACAGGTGTGGCACAAAAGACATACGGGCTGATGTATTGTTCAATCTAAATATAATAAATTCCAGACAAGACCTTTGCATGTGAGAATTTGCCTGCAGACAAGACTTCTGTGCAGAGGAACAGTAGCATTAACCCTCAATTAAATGCAAATTAGAGTAACACAGCAACTTTAACTATTAACAAATTCTGTTAGACACTGAAGATGAGATCTACACCCATTCATCTGAAATCCACCTGTCAGTCTCACAGTCTGCTTATATATAATATAATGCAGAGATATACAAATAGAATATGTGTACAAATATATAACAAGTATGCTGTTTCCTTTGTGCCATTAAAATAACATTTTGAGTGCTGCATTAATAAAATGTGTTGTAAAATCTTCTCTGCCTGGTTCCATCTTGTGTTACTTGTTGATTTTGATTGACGCATGTCAGTTTTTGCATATGGTGTCTGCATATCTATACTGCCTTGTTGACTGAACAGAAATAATCTTGTAATGTTGAGCAGGTTCAATGGAGTGCTTCTTATTGAGGGGTATATGAATTAAAAAAGATATAATACTTATCATGTCAAGACATAATCATGATACAATACGTATCATTTTTCATTTGAAAAATGTAGATTTCCAGATTTTCAGCTCAAGTTCTTCTTGAACATCCTTTCTTCCTCTCTTCCAGATGGTTGTGCAGAAGCATGATAAATCTGATAAATCCCAAGAGTCTCAGAAATGCAGGAGCTCTTAAATGTTTATTCTTTGCTTATTGGCTTTGCTTTAATACACACTGAAGCATATAATGAGGGAGAACTTGATTGTATATCAGATAAAAAAACAACGGCCATTTCATTTCAGTCCATAAGATCTAATTCTGCTTAAAGAATTTTCATAATTTCTCTATTTGATATTTGAAAGACAGGGCAAGGAATCCTGGCTGATGTTACGGTCAATTGATGTGTTATAATAAGCTGACATGATTGTTTAAATTGAATGAATTAAGTTTTCTAACCACCTTATGGTCTTCTTTCCACTTAATGAGCCACAAATTGTGTTAAATTAGAGATTCACGTGAAATCTTGTATTCTCTAGAGTGCTATAATTCATAAGCTTCATAAGACACAGGGCACACAGCAATATCTCCACCAGAATGAGGTAATCATGTGCATAACCATCCCATCATGCCTTAAGGCAGTGTTAGCAGTTATCTCTACGACATCAGCGAGGCGTAAGGTTTAATGGGGTTCAATTTATGTCACGGGCAAAATCAAAGAACATCATTTCTTGCTGAAATTTTAAATTCTTCCCCAAGACAAATGGTGAAATATGTCACAGAGGTCTTAATGGGAACATCAACAAGCATGTCCTAGGACACAACGATCCTCTTCACATTTTTAATTGTTCAGAAACGATCCAGCTGGTTCAGAAATCACACGGTCACACTCGTCCTGCATTACAAATTTGAATGTTAATTGCATATGCGACTCTTGAAAGGAGGCTCATTCCTGCTGGTATGACCACCATGGAGCAGGTTCAGATTCAGGCTTTTCATGTTAATTGGTCACCTTCATTATTGTTCATTTAAATAAACGCTCCACTCTATCAGGACCATCTTCAGCACTGATTGGGTTTGGTCCACAAGCAGCAGATAATTGGATGGTTTGTTTTTTTATTAAAATATTATCCTTTTGGAAAATTTGCTTTTTGAAAAAAATGAGCAATTAATGTCATATTACAATTTCAAAGACCTCATAGATTGAGACAATCACACTTATCTTTGCTCTTTGAATGTCACTGAAAATATACTTTTGGATTGTTATTAACAATGAACTATTTAAAACAGGGTTTCTGAATGCAAATTTAAGACTTTTAAAGACCTTTTTAAACAAAGTAAGGAGAACAATACGTCAATGTTCTCTTAATGTAAATGTCTTGTATTAGCAACACTTCAAAGTTGGAGAATACAACTTCCAACTGATCTCCATTACTTTTTCATTCATTTTACAAACATAATAATAATAATAATAATAATAATAATAATAATAATAATAATAATAATAAATAAAATAATAATAAAAAAGGCTTAAGGCTTGAATATCTCCCAACCACTAGAATATGGAAATAACTTTTACTGATCACAGTGCAAAAAAGCTTGACTTATTATTTTTTGCAATGCATGCAACATTAAATGTAATTTCTTTATAAATTTAAGATTTAATGCTCTAATTTAAGACCTTTTTAAGGCCTTAAACTGTGGAAGGGTGAATAAGACTTTTTTAAGACCTGAAGAAAAAAAACTGTAAAAACCTCAAGCATACCATCAAAACAAGTCTTTCAGTTGAAATGGGCTTATTAGACACATTAAAAGTTGCTTTTTGTAAGTTGTTCAGAATGCAATGGCTTATCAAGCAAGCTATTGTTAGTAATAAACCTCACAGATTCAGTCACAGGTCTTTCATTCTGCTGTACCCGCGCTTTTAGTAAGTAACAGAGAATGCAGTTCATTCCCATGCATCTCTGCCTGAATTGCTATAATTACACGACTTATACTTAGACCTCCGTTAGATCCTGAGCAATGCTGGCACACAAAGTCTGTCTACACTTTATATTTCTGAAGGACTGCGTTTCCCTCCATGAAGGACTCGTTCTCCCGATGTCCTTGTGCCTTTAATGATTTTAATTCCCCATGCAAATACCGTTCATTTGACTCAGTTGAATAATTCTGGCCTCAGTTTAACCCTAAGGCTGTAGAAGAAGACCTGCCACTGGGACCCCATTTTGTAGGTGTGCAGCACCTCACTTGATCATTTGATGATGTCATTGTGTGCCACTATCCATGCACTAGACTGATTAATTATGTGGTCATTAACGGTGTAGTATGTCACAAGCGCTCATGCATAATATGTCGCTGTACTCCTGTGTGTGTGTGTGTGTGTGTGTGTGTGTGTGTGTGTGTGTGTGTGTGTGTGTGTGTGTGTGTAAGGCAAAATCAACAGGGGTAATAATCTCTCATTATCCATAATCCCTGGTTGGCCCAGTGCAGTAAGGCATGGGACACTCTGATGCTGTATTCTTCCCGGGGCAGATGGAGTGGAGTCAGTCACTCGATATATTAATGCCTTGCCACCAGAGCAGTCGGGCAAAACGCATTCATCACATGAAGATGTGGCTACTAAATCAGTGTGATGAGACCCAGATTCAACGCTTCTTGTTTGCATACATCTATAAGTCTGTCTTGTTAACAGTCATGTCTTGAACACTAACATTATATAGTGTCATAAAGATTATTTTGACAGTCTAAGGTGATTAATTTTATATTGCATAATTTATTATATAGTTGGTATGTATTATATGCAGGGCTCCAGACTAACATTTACGAGCAGTGTCACCAGCACCACTAAGTTCTACAGATGGTGGCCAGGAGTAGATTTGGTATACCACTGTGGGGATGGTGTGTGGGAGTATTAAATATAAAGATAATTTAATCATAAAATTACTATTGTTTTGCATTAATAAGTGCAGTTACTAATAATATTACATGCTTATTTCTTGGTAATACACATTTGACAGTAGAGCACTGAGCTTGGGTTGGGAAGCATACAAAATGTACTTTTATTAACAACAGTAACGTGCAAAATCTAATTTTTATATCTAATTTGTGTTTTTTACATTCTTATTTAATGTAGCATTATTCCTATAATATGGAACTGACCGATAACTTCAGTGAATATAAAAGGAACACCCTTTATGTGTGATTCAGTCACAAATTAATGAAAAGTTTGTGCTTGTCAGTGCACTTTGTGACTTTTATAACTTCATACACAAAAAGTGCAAAACTTTCTTGATGATTTGATGTTTTATAAAAGTGGTTTTTATAATTTCAAAATATAAAGCAAAAAGTACAAATGAACTACAAATAAGCCAATAAGTGCTCCTCTGCTGCCATCTACTGGATATAGTGGTAATTTAATTTTATTTAATTTTATTTTTTTACATAACTGTTTATTTTCCACAAAGTATATTTTGTTCATCCCATTACACAGTACAACAGAATGACAGTGACAAGACAGGACACAGACAATTAAAAAAAAAACAATATATATATATATATATATATAAACAAAATAGACAATGTACAAAAAAGCAAAAAAAAAAAAAAAAAAAAAAAAAACAATATATATAATATAGACAATTATGTATGTACAGGTATGATATGAAAGCAAAGGATCACGGGAGCCCAAAGTGTCCATCAGTTGTACCCTTCGAAATCCTTCATTCCGAATGGCCCTTTGAAGTGGCCAGTTTTGAGCACTTCAGTTTGGAACCCTTCAGTATGGCGGCCATAATTGTTTTCACTCCGAAGTGCCCTTCGGAGGGCGATATATCCCGTTTGGAACACACCGTCTGTCGCACCGGCAGAAAAAAATGGTTGCAGTCTGGAGCCCTGATTAGTCTTTTGTTCAATTTTATACGCAGCCCAATATTGTAGTCATCTTGGACCTTTACGGACAGCTAGTGGCACGTTTAAAATACACCGTTATAGAAAATAATACACATATTTATACAAAATAAAATTAAAACCATGGCAATAAGTAAAAATAACCAAAAAAAAAAAAAAAAAAAAAAAAAAAAAATTGGCTTTACCAACACAGCCCTTTAAATGAAATGTCACAAAACAACATTATTGTAAATCTACTTGTTATTTTTGTGGCGAATCCATAAGAAATTAAATATGGGCCTGTTACCTTACCACGATACATAGCCTGTATGTGTTTTTTGTTGTTGTTGTGCCAAGGGTGTACAAATAAAAATATAAAAAATACATACATGTATTTATTAATAAATAAAATTAAAATAAATAAAGAAAATAAAGAAAGTCCTTGCTATTTCACAGTATCTTAAATGTACTAAACAAAAGCACAGTTTTTACAGCATTTTGTTTGTACTTTCCTTAATAGTGCTTATAATTATCCAATTCATTAAGTACCACAGAAAAAATAGGTTTTATATATATATTACAACATTGAATATCATTAATATATATATATAATCAAGATATAATATATACATATTATATATATATTATATAAATATATATATATATATATATATTTCATGTTCATATTGTAAAAGAAAATTGCCCAATTTGTCATTTATAAATCTAGAAACCTCCCACCATAACAGTCAGTTCCTCACACAAAGACTTTTTTGCTAAACATATCATGAAACATCTAAACATGCTAAACATCCACTGAAGATGAAAAATGTAAGTTTGGAATGACAGAAATATAATTTTGAGTGAGCGACTGTATGAATGATATCGATGGCACATCAGAGTGGACAGATTAGAAATTAATTCTGGATCAGTACACCTCCTCTAAACATCAACACTGTAACAGGAATAGTGAAAGTATCTAATTTCACAGATGAGATATCTTACTTTATATTAGCCTGCTGTCTGGAAACATAGTTAGCACATTAGCATTAAACGCCTGCCAGCCTCGGGCAGATCCATGAGCAGAGTAGACAGATAAATGTTTCAGAGGACTCTCCGTGGGACTTCTCCAAAGGCACAGAGACAGAATCTCTCTACTATGAAATGGAGATTTTAATATACTTTAAAGACACCCTCAATAGCAAATAAAATAGTAGTTTTACCTCGTTACTGCAGGGTAGAATAGGTCTGTGTGCTTGGGGCAAGATGGATCACCAGTGGGCTTATTACCATTATTAGCACATTTAGTGCTAGTCCCTGTAGCCAGCCTTGCTGAATGTAGGAAAACATCTCCCTAATAACCTTAACGAGAATAATGCCCCAGGATGCGCCATGTCCTCCGTAGAGAGAGGGTATAATGTGCTGGGGGCCACACACCCGTTACCCCTCCCAAAGTCACCCGCAGCTCCTCATGTCTCGCTGGCTCTGGTTTCTTAGCTGTGGGGCAGTAATCTCCTGTCTGCTCCACTTTACCATAGCATGAGAATTACACCCACAAGGTACCGAGCCACAAATTGTTCAGGTGGATGGAGCGTAAAATTGATAAGAATATTAAATTTGCCACAGACAATGCTATGGCATAATCTGCAGTAAAGTCTACTGATCGATACTCCAGAAGAATAAGGCTTATAGTGCTTTGTTATCCTATAAATTTGTTGAAATAATTTAAGGGAGAAATTATTAAGAGTGAAACTACACGATAAAAAAAAAAATTAAATAACCTAGCGAGTCATTATGCAGTTAGTTGACATATTAATCTTTTGTTTATTTTTTAAACTCATAATTTAGGAATTTCTTACTTAGGCTATTTCCTGTACATATGAAAGTAAAAGGAGGCCACAATATCGTTCAAACTTTCCAGCTTTTAAATCACATTTTGTCGTGACTACTTCATTTAAAATGTGAGTACAAAAACTCTATTACTCTGAGTTCATAAAAACCGCATGTTTAATAATAGAGAAGAAATAGTTTTAGATGAATCATAGCTAGTTGCACTGCAGGACACTGCTGGAAATGTCAGTCCCCCACCCATAAGAAGAGCCTTTTGTGGAGTAAGACACTGCCCCCTACAGGACGCGAGGAGAACTGCACCAGGACCCCTCGCCCGTGACGTCACGCGCGGCATGACTCGATGGGCTCATGTGCTGGTGCTCCTGTCCTGACAAACGAGGAAATCGGGACCTTTGCGTGGATCGATAGTCAGCTCGGCTCGGGCAGTTAGGCAGAGGAACTAGTTTTATACTGAATTAAAGTCTAAGTTGAGGCAGCATGGCATCTCTGTTTAAAAAGAAGACGGTCGACGGTAAGCCACTTTGTTTATTGTTTTATTATAGTAAGTTTTTCCTGGTCAGATCCCCGTTATAATATAATCTACACCTGTCTGCCTGCTGCATCTCTTGAAACTTTATCAGCTGTTCAGCTGTTTTTACATACCGAAGTCACAGTCATAAACTCGGAATATTAGCTGTGTTCATATAGATGCTTTTGTTATTATTGACTGTGAATAAACTGTACTTTCATTATAATAACAGGTGTTTCATATGAATTTATGACACAGTTGTACTCATGTCTGTCTGTCCCTGATCCACGCGTTATGTCGTCTAACATTAATTACATAAAATTTGTATTTTATTTATATATTTAGTTTTTTTTATTATTATTATTATTTTACATAAATGGTTTTATCCACTGTACCAAAAGTGAAAACGACATTTTTTACATTGCAAGCAGTTTTTTTCCCTTTTTTTTACATTATAAATGTCTATTATATCGAGAGCTCAGCATGCAAAGCAAACATCCCCTCAATAGACAGCATTGTGTAGATCAAGTAGAGATCTGAATAATTAGGATAGTTGTATGGTTAGATTAACAGGTTACCTGCCTTAAGACTTAACTGTCTATTGTATATTTCAAAAACTTCCACTTGAACCTGTCTCTAATGATCAACAATATAAACACTTTTTAAATTCATAACTTATTCATACCAGTCATACATTTTTGTGTAAGGCAAAATGTTTTTATTATTATTATTATTATTTATTTTTTATTTTTGCATTGTCACTATTCAAATTTTTAAAATTTTGTTTTATTTATTTATTTTTTGCTTTTATCAGCTATAAAAATGACTACTGCACATACGGGCTCATATCTTATCAGTAAAGCAGAAGAGTTGGAGGTATTTGAATCAGTCGTGGTCTTTACTCACATGCTGTTGTCATGCTCAAGCTGAATTCCCATCATTCCCGAGCCTTTGTCCTCTCGACCTCCGTGCCAAGGTGAGCCAAGCGTCATCGTGCCACAGTATCCTCTCAGATGGCAGAGTTGGTTGAGCTCAGCGAGTTTTGTGGACGATAACCCTCCCTCAATAATACGTTTTCAATACGTCATCTTTTGCGTAGACTTGTACGTGTACACAAACTCTCTCATCAGGGTTCAGGGATGGGCAAGTAACAAAATTATGATAACTATGTAAAAAAAAAAAAAAAAAAAAACACAAACTCTTTGTGACTTTTCTTGTGCTTTTCCTATTTTTGTACAATATTAATGACATATTTGTTTCACTTCATTATCAACATATATGTAGAATTCTCTCCCAATTCTATATTTTCATATCTTTAATCCATATTTCATACTTTTCAGAACTTTAAATTAATATTTAAACAACTTAACTTTTTGTTTTTTCTTTTAACCTATATTCTTACGTTTAACTTATTTTTCTTATTTTCTTTTATATTTTGCTTTCTTTTTTGACTAATTTGCATATCCCCCTTTTTACCATTTTATTTATAATATTTATTCATTTGATTATACTAATGAATGAACAATTAATTCATTCATTTACTTGTTGATTACTATGTTTTTCCCTCTAAAATTAAATTTCTTTTTTTTTTAAATATAGTTAAAGCTGTGAATAAGTTTACAAGACTCCACTCCTTACAGTGTTTTTTCTTTTGTGTTCTTTAACCCATTGTCTCCTAATACACTCTCTGTTGCTTCTAATATTGACTGTTTAACCTCATGGGATGATATGATTTGATTGGCATTCACAAGGGCACATGTTGGGCTGATTGCTGTGTTGGAGAGTCACATGATCCTTCAGAAATCAGTCTAATATTTGATGGTCAAGAAACATTGTTTATTATTATCAATGTTAAAACAGTTCTGCTGCTTAATATTTTTGCAGAAACCATAATACTTAAAGAAGTTTTGTCTTTAAAAATAGAAAGTAAAAAAATAAAAACAGCATTTATTTGAAATAGAATTTTTTTCATGTAACAATGTAAAAGTTTTTTTTTGTCAGTTTTGATCAATTGAATGCATCCCTACTGAATAATAGTGTTATTTTTTTTTATTTAAAAAAACATATAATATATAAAATTGTGTAAATAAGTTCTAGCAGAACTTTTGCATTGTTACTGTAGAAACGTATAGTAAGTCAACCAAACGCCTTTAAATTTTTATTTTTTTTAAGAGAGAGCCTAAAGGAGGAGGGGAAAAATGAAAGAGAAAAAACTCTCAGTTTCAGATCAGTGAACTGTATGAGGATTTTCCAGACGGTTTTATTGCATGTTTTTCTCTGCCCCATCCTGTCACAGATATCATTAAAGAGCAGTCCAAAGAGCTGAGAGGCACCCAGAGACAGATCACCAGAGACAGAGCTGCCCTGGAGAGACAGGAGAAGCAAATGGTAAGAGGAACAAAGCAGTTTCATATCAGTTGACTTCAACTCCCAACATCCTCCCTTCCAGCTCCATGTGTCTCTGCTTATGCCAGAAAGTCCCTCTTTGATTTCTTTTTATTGCACCAAAGAATAGAATAAGCTAATTAATTTAGTTTTGATCGTTCTGTTAATTGCACTGAGAAACAGGTAGGTCACGTGGGCTTCATATCTCTTTAAGTTAAAAACTGTTCATGGCTCAATACTTCTGAGGATGACTTGAGCGCTCATGTCGGCCCACCGCAATATTAAACTCAGAAGAATCCAACACTCCCGCTCACTCCCTCCAGTTACGTTAATTGTTTCTATGTAAACATAAAAATGTGCATAATTGCTTCCCAAGAGGGGGGCCCTTTTTTCCTTCATCTTTATTGTAATTAGACATGGTTGTGCTTTGTTGTTTCATTTTTTTAAATGACCTATATTGAAAGATAGCTGCAGGGCGGTCATGTGCCGCTGCTTTAACACGCTTACAGTGGGTTCGGAAATCTAAAAACACATTAGAAATATGTAATGCAAAGTCTCAGTTAAATTTAAAGACACTTTTTGGATGGTGAGGAAATTATAAAAACGTTTCCGTTTTGGGTGAACTGTTTCTTCACCCCTCAAAAAACCTGCTTCAGCTGGTGTCATATCTATCATCTGCTGGATAATTATTAGTCATCTGAAGTGGGTCATGCTTTTCATTATCTGGTTTCTGAAAGGGTTCTGTTAAGCACATCAGTCTGTCACTTTTATTCTAGTTTTCCGATCCATAGTGCTGTCCAGTGACTGACGTGACAATAAAACATCTCTTATACGCCTGACGTTACAGCTTCGTCTCACTCAGCTCTCTATACATGAATATTTATAATGATGGCACATCATTTTTATCATGGTGTAACAGTAAAAAATGCCCTATTCAAGTCATATTTTGTTAGTGACAGGTAAACATGGGCAATATTCTCAGAAGCAGCGTCGTTGTTTGTTAAAGTAGGACATTGGTATGTGTGTGTGTGTGTGTGTGTGTGCGTGCGTGTGTGTGTGCTTGTGTGTGTGTGTGTGTGTGCGTGCGTGCGTGCGTGTGTGTGTGCTTGCGTTTTGTTTAGCAGGCATCATGTGAGGTGAGTGCAGCACCTGCTCTAATGTGTGTGTCATTAGAGTTTATTCTATCTAATGTGCCTGTTTAGCTGATCAGCAGGAGTTTACCTGAGAGACTAACATTAAGAGCACACAAGAGAAGACAGGATCTGCTGAGGTAACGTTAAATGTTTAGAAGAATATGCCTAGATAATTATTAATAATGACTGTCTTAAAGGTGAATTGTGTAATTTCTGCACAACTAGTAGAACCAAACAACTGCAAAGGTATATTATATTTTATTTCATTTTTATTATATATTATCTATTTGAATATTTTTCAAAATGTAATTTATTCCTGTGATCAAAGCTGAATTTTTAGCATCATTACTCCAGTATTCAGTGTCATGATCCTTCAGAAATCATTCTGATATGATAATTTGGTGCTCAAGAAACATTATCAGTTTATCAATATTGAAAACACTTGTGCTTGTTTTTGTGGAAACTTTGATTCATTTTTTTCAGGATTATTTGATGAATAAAAAATGAATATCATTTATTTGAAAGAGAAATCTTTTATAAAAAATCTTTAGTCTTGACTGTCCCTTTTGATTCATTTAATGCATCCTTGATGAATGAAGTCTACACTTCCCAAAACAGTTCACCTGCCATCGGTTGAAACTGAAATGTACATGCTGGACCTCTTAAAAAGAGCAGTGTTTTGGAAGTGTCTACTCTCTTTGCAGTGTCAGCCCACTGATGGCTTAATTATAGTCAATTTAGCCAGATCTCGCTTGAAAATGCAGCAGCCGAGTCTGACAAAACAACACAAAAACAAGCACAAATGCTTCCACATACCCATTTTACTGGCGACTTTATGAAACACCAGTAAGTGGAAATGGCCATACTGCTTATATTCTCTATACATTACAGGAATAGTTTTCCCAAAAATGAAAATGAATTTTTTTTTACTCCTCCCAGTGTTGTTTCAGTCCTGAATGCTGTTATTTTACACATGAAATGCAAAAGGAGACATTTTGAAGAGTTGCTGCCTTGTTCCATACAAAAACTATGAGTGACCAAATGTCAACCTCCGAAAAGAACAAAACATAACAGTATAACAGTCATAACAGTAGGCCATATGACTTCTGCACTATATTCAGTGTTCTGAAGCCACACAGCAGCTCAAAAGAATAAGATGTTATTCATTGAGTGTTCAAAAAACACTCTCATTCTCTTATAATATGCATTTATTTTTACCTTACTTGCTCAACGACTCGCAAATGATTTGTTTAATGATTCATTTTTCCAAACCCCTCCTTTGCGTGACGCTGATCTGAGGTGATTGGCCCTATTGGTCTCATTTTCATGTCTGTAATGACTGATAAAGCAGTGTTTGTGAGCGCAGTGCTGCTTTGTGTGCAGCGTTACTGAGGAAACAGTTATTTTTATGCTCCTAAAGCGGCACCTAGTGGCAAAGAATGAATTTGCATTTTCATTCAGACCAAAGCTGAAAGTCCAACAAGTGGCTGGGCAATATGCTAATGTTGACGTCAACATGAAACGACTTGGGATTAATTTTAAAACCGACTCATTTCAATGATTCAGAGTCGATTATTTCTTTTGGGAGACAATAACTTTATACACGGTGCACTTTCAGATTTAAAACTTTGCAGGGTGTTTTTGTTCACTTTGCATGAATGGTAATTTTCAAAAATCCGTCTCATGGGAGATCTCTACAGACTCAAACACACACTCAGTTTCCCACATTACATCTGAAAAAAAACACCTAATTGCTTGAAGTTCCTCAGGGCACAAAGCTGTTTTCAGATGATTACTAATGTAAAGAAACACAGACCTCTGGGTCTAAACAAGTAAACATGGCACACGTTGGTCATGAACATGTCTGGGTGACGTGTTGTTCTGTCCTAGAAGTCAAAACTCAATTTTGTTCTAGCCACTATAACACCCACTGTTCACTGGATGTGTGTATTCTTTACAGGAAATGGAAATAAAAAAAATGGCCAAGACTGGAAACCGAGAAGCTTGCAAGATACTAGCCAAACAGCTCGTACAGCTCAGAAAACAGAAGAACCGAACCTACGCCGTGAGCTCTAAAGTCACATCCATGTCCACGCAGACCAAGGTCATGAACTCTCAGATGAAGATGGCTGGTGCCATGTCTACCACAGCGAAGGTAAGACGCTCAAACCTCCGAATGGATCTGCACGACAACCAAGTTAGTTATTCCAGTGCTGTCCATGGAGGGCTTTAGTGGGACCCCCTAATCACGGGTCTCTGCAACAGTCCCAGTGCTCCCCCACCCCCTGATGACAGCTCTGTATTATTCACATGTAGCCTGATGTGTTCCCGGGAAGTGCTGGAAAAACAGAATCCCTCATGTAGCGATGAACTTCAAAAGAATCCTTAAACAGGGTTTAATTGTCATGTCGTTGAGGGGCTCTTTACTTCAGTGCTATTATTGTGACCCAGTTTATATAGTTTCCTCTCCACATTTAGAAAGATCTCAGATAAGGGCATTCTTTATGTGCTGATTCACAATGTCCTCATTACTGTTCATATTTTCTATGATGCTTGAACAGAATTTAAAATATGAGACATATTGTTCCTGTATGGCACTTAGAGCAGCTCAGTAAAAAGTGTGGTGTGAGGACATTATAAATGCAATGTTTATGGCGGTTTTCTTTGTTTTAAACAAGCTTTCTAAAGGTCTTGTTTTAAGATATTACCAGAAAAAGTTTTGGAATTTTTTATATGTATATAATATGAAGTTTAGATATTACCAGAAAAAGTTTTGGAATTTTTTATATGTATATAATATGAAGTTTAGTTTAGTTTAGTTTAGGAATAATAAGATAATTTAAGCAACCCCCTCAATGGAATTCAAACCTGAGTTGTTAAACACATTATAGCATTTTGTATTTTTATTTTTTTAAGTGTTTTTGTCTCAACTGGTTCAAAATGTTTATATTTTCTGTTTTAGTTTGCATTTTTGTAATTTGGTTGTGTGTTTTTGTTACTATATATATATATATATATATATATATATAAATATATATATTATAAAAATTTATTTTATTTTTAATTTTAGTCTTTTTTATTCCAAAAAAATAAACAATAATAAAATATTTTTTTTGCTGAAAATATTTGTTTTGGATCTTTATATTTTATTTTATTTCAGTTAAAATTTATTATATTTCAAGTAATGAAAGATTTTTTTATGGTTTTAGTTTAAGTTAACTATAATAACCCTGCTGGATACTTTTTTAAAAATGTAGTTAAGATAATTTATTGATCATTAATATATTGAAATATGTACCAATCAATTTTATGCCAATTACAAACTCTATATGTAATTGGCATAAAATGAAGTCTATGCAACACAGCTTTTACAATCTCAACTACCTGCTTTTGTCTTAAGCCTAACTGTTACACTTTAAATGTTGTGTGAAATGGGTAGGTTTATTCATTTTACCTCTGGAGACACTTATTTTGTTGAATAAGGAGACATGCAGATACTCAGTGTGCACTTCTAATGCACACACTTCACGAAGCACATCTTATCTTAACCTATCACTACAGGCATGTAGTGGCATCACATAAAATGCAATTTCAGCCAATTCAGTCTCTGATCGTTCCTGTACTCCTATAAAAGATTCAGTGTGTCTGTATCCAATCCATATTGTATGAGAAAGGAAGCTATTAATATTTCCTCACCTGATTGTTAATGCATCGTGGGATTTGTAGTCAATCATAAGGAGGTAGCTGGTGTAATAGATCTGAGATGGGTGATAATGAGGCTGTGTGTAAATAATTCTCTCTAATCAGATAGGACTCTTCCTGTGTGTCAGCCCCGCCACAGTCTAGAAACCCAGAGGGACAGTAAAACACACTTCTCTCCATGCGACCTATTTTTATGTTCTGTGTCATCTACTTACTGTACTCCCCCTTCGCACCAAATGCTGTGAATCTGAAATTTATGTTGAGCTGCACTCAAAATATATTCATCCGTGGTGGATTTTTTATTACCGTTTTGTGCACCGTAAGGATGCTGTGTTTATTCTCTGGGAGTGTGATGGATGGCTTGAACTCTTTCTGTCTTTCAGACTATGCAGACTGTCAATAAAAGATTGGACCCCAAGAAGACGATAGAGACGATGCATGACTTCCAGAAAGAGAACTTAAAAATAGAAATGACGGAGGACATGAGTAAGTTCTTCAAAGCGTCTGACACACATTAGAGGCTGGATTTGTGGTTCTCAACTGACGGATCTGTTCTGGTCAGTTTTCAGAGGGGAAAAAATGATGCTAAACAATACACACTGAATATACATTATATATTGAGTTGCACTGTATTTTTTAAATTCATCTAACCATATAATTATGCGTAGTCAGGATAGCATAATAAATAGGCGTATCAGCACTTCCCATACTTTACTTCATATCATAAGTTATTCAGCCAGTCAGTTTGGCACATTTTATCTATCGCTTGGCTGAAGCAGCCAAATTAGGTAGATGCCAACCTGGACAGATTGTGTGACATGTTTTCATTCTCAAAAACCATGTTTAAACTGCATAAATTAAAAGATAATATGAATCAGACTATATTAAAACTGGCTCACGTGCAACAAGGGCATAGTTTGTGCGCACAATGAGTTCTGTGCAGTGAATTATTGGCTATAAACTGCATGAAACCATCCAAATTTGTTACTGTGCAATTAATAATTTTGGCACTGTGTTGGGTTACCTCTAGTTTTCAGCAGCTAGACCTTACGGCAGAAGTCCTAGTCACTGTATCCAAAAACTACCTATTTAGACTGTTCTGCATGACAATACTGAATTAGGAGATTTAATGAATGAATGAATTTAAAATCAAATTGTTAGTAAGTGCTTCAAACAGCTAAATATCTTTTGAAGCAGATTGAAGCCAGCTTTTCATCCTTAGCAGCTCTCGTTCAACTTATTAGGTTATATTAGATATTAACTTATTGAGGTTATTCTATCAGATTTCATCAACTTCTACAACTTTTTGTCCTTAGTCAACAATACGCTGGATGAGATTTTTGATGAATCGGGCGATGAGGAAGAATGCCAGGACATCATGAACCAGGTGCTGGATGAGATCGGCATAGAGATCTCAGGAAAGGTAAGCCGCTTTCTTTCTGTCTGCGGCTGTGCTATTCTAGCGACGGCCCCAGCGGCGCTTTCAGCAGATGGCTGGACTCTGGCTGTGCCTGTGATTACTGTAGGCCTTTCTTTAGATTCATGAGATGCAGAATCATCGGATCTGATTGCAGCAGATGTGTATTCCCTCGGGCCAAAATGTAATTCTCATATTACCATATTCCACAGATTCTTTGTCCTGTTTTTTTCCAAATAAAGTGCTTGGGTTCTGTTTTTGCAGAACATTTGGGATAAACAATGATCATATTTGATTGGTGCCACATCTATCGCCCAAAACAACAATTAAACAGAGGCTTATGCTGGTGGAGTTGCAGCAGGTGATCTGTGAAATCTGAAGTTTTACAACTCTAATAAAAGACTTCACTTGTTATTGTTTCCACAGATGGTAAGAGCCCCCTCAGCAGGAAAGATCCTCCCTGGTGCCTCCCCAGCAAAGTCTAAAGCGGCCACTATCTCAGACGCCGAGATTGAGAGACAGCTGAAGGCTCTGGGAATGGACTAAATCTCTTCGCTCTCCACACATGTGCACCCGTTGCCACCAAAGGACTGAGTTCATAGAGGGAATAGGGATTGTCCAAGTAATAAATGAAGGAAAAATGTCAATAAACATACTCTTACTGGAGTATCGCAGGGAGTTGCTGGAGGAGAGTCAGTGGTCAGATACAGCAGATGATGGTTTTGATGTTCTGATAAACTGTTGTCTAAATCTGCTGCACATATTGTAGGGTATAAGAGTGAAGGATGTCATTTTTGCACAACTAGTGGCTCTAAATGAAATTGCAATCTGTTTGTTTGAGCAGCATGATTGGGTGGGATATAACATCAGCTCAACCAATAGTGTGAGCTTGGGGCGGGGCTATCTGTTTGGGTGACCAGTGGCAAAAGGTGGGGGTGGCGGGTGATTGAAAAGTCTAAGGCTGCATCCAAAATCACATACTTCCCTACTATATAGTGTGTGAAAAGAGTAGTGTGTCCGAATTAACAGTAGTCATAAAACAGTAGGTGAAAAGTCACCGGGTGACCTGCTACTTTCGGGCGAGATTGTGAAGTGCACATCTGATGAACACTTTACTATCCCGTGAGGCCACAGGACAGGATTTGTGAATAGTAGAGAAGTGACACATCTGACTTGTAGGTCACATGAAAGTGATAACATGTCGAATGTAGTACATCCAGATTACATTCATACTATTTAGAACATGCTTTTCGCAAACTGATTACTGTATTTAAAAGAGGTACCTACTGTATGTACCTGAGTATGTGATTTGATGCTGCTAGTGTGCAGAAATTACACCCTTTACTTTTAACTTTAAAGGGTGCTATTACTGTGACAATGAATTGTCCTTTAAATCCTTTAAACTGGGAATCCCATGTATTATAGGGCTAATCATCTCAAACATCATGTTAGTCAAAAGATGCTCATTATGTGTATTTTTAAAGTCTTTTTAGGTTATGCATTACTTAAGGAAGTAAGTTACGGAAAACAGTTTTCCTTTGCAGTGAGGTTTGGTATAAACTCTTGCATAGTACATACAAAAAATGATCTTGCATGAGAATCTTTGTTGATATGATAATGTGATGAAGTCTTTACTTATCAACCTTGAAACAATGCAACCATTGAGACCCTTTAACTGCTTGGTAATACTAAACTAAACAAACTGTAGTTTCACAATGGTCACAATGGTACAACTTGAATAATGTGCAACATATGTACCATCATACCATGTCAATGCTGTGAAAATAATAACAGAAATAATCAGTCCTGTGAGTTTTTATACTCTGTTTATATTAATTAATACTTTAAACTTCATAAATAAACAAACACTCATAACTTAACTAAAATTCACACATACAATTCTGAACATTAAAGTTATTTTAGTATTGTGGTCATTAAAGGTGAACAATACAGTACATTGTGAATGAAAACAGTGTTACTGACGTATTTCCTGCTCGTATGTTGTTCTGCAACAACTTAATTTGTGTTTTGTCCGCTGTGTTGCCGTCTCAGCTGGGATTGTGGAAACTGTTAACCATGTCAGGCTCTGATATAAAATGTAGTTAATTAAATGCTGAAATACACAGTTTTACAGATTTTTGCCCCAATTTCCAGTAGTTGCTGAAAGTCTGCAGATTTCAGGCAGTTGGAGTTGACCAACTTTCAAAGAAAATCACGTAGTGTATGGGAACAGACCATGAATCCATTCAATTTGAAGATATCAGACATAGTGTTTTAAAATCTGTTCGGATTAGAACTACAGTATCAGTTTTTCTTTTCAACACTTTTTCCATTCTAACTAACACAATGTATATACAAATGTACAGTTTATGGTTTGATTTGATTTTTTTAATTAATAAAGTACCTTCATATTTGTGAATAACTGGTGTTTCTACCTGTTTTAGCATATGTACAGTTAGCTAATCTGTATGACCATTAAGAGACTAACTGAAAATAAGAGTGGGGTCTGTACTGATCTGTTAAACCTTTAAACTGTAGTCAAAATGTTACGAACCTCTACAATTGTTCTAATGGCCTTTCAGAGCATTTCATATTTCATTAAATTAGACACCATTATTCATAATCATAATGAAACGTGATTTTTAAATAAGGTCTTAATGAGTTTGTAGAGTGACCTTTCTTCAATGAACCGTGGTGCAGTCCATTTATTTTAAAGTAATTTAATGAGGTATGGATGTGTGACTGCTGCAAGCGTTTCTGCAGGACTGAAAAAGCCTTCGACGGCAGAGTCTGCTGAAAATACATAAGGACAAATGCATTGTTTTATTGTTTTTATGTATTATTGTATGGTTTTTTTTATGTATGAAATATGCTGAAAATGTCAAATCCTGCCAACATTATCCCAGAGTATACTGTATTTATTGCATTATTAGATCAGATGGGGTGATAAGGGATGAGTTGCTGACACAGTCAACGGCAGGAGATGATGATTATCATATAGATCATCAGCCATATCTCTCTGCTGAGAGCGCTTGTGTGCAGGTGAGAGGCTGTGCTGTCTCATTATAACACTGTCAGGAACAATGCAATACTGTAAAGTCCCTCAGTAAAACCCAGCAGAGCTCTGATGATAACACATCTGCAGTAGACATCAAATTAAACACACATGATAGATGCTTAATTCTCTCCCTATATTATGTTTGATTATATTTAATCTGAATCACAACACACTTATGTTGTTACAATTCATGTGAAGCATGTTATTCACATTATAATATATGACTTGCAGGATCTTATGATAATATGACAAACCAAGTGTGACTACAATGTTAGTCATTTATTTGGACAAAATTCATAATTTCTATACAAATGAGATCACAAAATGTTTGGTCGCTTCATACAAAACTCTACAGTGCAATGACACATTTCCAGGATATGTTCTCAGAATATATATATTTTTGCTTATATATTAAACTTTGATTGGAATGAATTTAAATATATTAATGATGAATAAATTATTTTAACTTCTTTAAAAAAGTATCAAGATTATATTCTACCCTTATAAGCACTTAGCACATAAGCACGTGTTCTCTTCAGGTTATAGAATCACAAACATTTTATTTGAGAGCAAAAACACTCATTTATAAAAATTAAAAACAAAACTAAACTAAAACATTATGTATTTTAATACCTCAAGTTTCAATTCAAGTAAAAGGGTTGTGTTAATCATCTGATTTATTAAACAAAAATTAAATTAAATTAAATAATGTGGACA
Organism: Cyprinus carpio; assembly: GCF_018340385.1. Taxonomy (NCBI): domain Eukaryota; kingdom Metazoa; phylum Chordata; class Actinopteri; order Cypriniformes; family Cyprinidae; genus Cyprinus; species Cyprinus carpio. The sequence goes on from NC_056580.1 coordinate 6,886,087, forward strand.
CTAAAGGCACAACTAACAATCTATGAATGCCATTGCATCATATAACATAATATCAAACCAACTGGCAGTTATTGAAGCTTTTCAAACAAAACATTTAACAAAATAGGTCAAAGTTTAAAAATAAAAAAACTGTATTTGAACAATTAAAAAAAGAGAGAGATCAGAAATTTGTTGGGATTTATATGACAGAAGAGTGGGTGTACATTATTAAGAGAAGTACTGTGACACTGTGACACTATTTGTAAGATGTTAATGATCATATATTCATAAATTAGTTAATGCGAATCTCCACAACTGTGAATATTGTGATAGGACACTTGTGTGAACCTGAGGAAAACTGACTTCAGACATCTACTAAAAACACATTTCAAATGCAAAAATGTTTCATAATGTCATAGTTTGTTTGCATATGTCATTTGGTTTGATATTTTGATTTCCTTGATATAACATTCAGACTTTTGTTTTTGGGGTCACTGCATATCCTCACTCCTGCTGCTGAATCAGCATGAACCCACTCACTGCCAAAGGGTGGTGTTGATTATTTGCCTGTAGATAATCACACATCAGCATCGCTAAGACCCCGGATCTTCAGGGTCTGCAGGCTGCGATCTCTTTGGCCATGAAGGAGCTGTGATGTAGGCTGGTTTTGACCCTCTTCTCCCTCTGCCGGCGGTTACAGAACCAAACACGCACCACCTCCTTCTCCAGATGGAGACCCTCTGCCATCCGCACAATCTCCTGAGATGATGGCTTACTCTTCTCCACAAAATTCCTTTCTAAGGCTTCCTTAGCCCCAAGACTGAGGGAGGAAATTAAGAACTAATTAGGTATTAATTAGAGGGAAATGCTGATATAATGGCTTTTGTTTTTTAGATCAGATTCCTCATTTACCTGATGGTTGTTCTCCGTTTGCGTTTACGCTCATGCATGCCCATCTTCTCATTAAAAAGAGCTGATGAGAATCACAAATTAGAGCTAGGTATTTTAGAGCCATCTTGTGTTTTCATTAAAAACTCTGGGATAACGGTATGATAGTGGTAAATAAATACATAAATGATCTCACTCAGGAGTGTGTTGACTCACCACCGGCTTGCTCAGCCTCCTCCAGCCACTTTGCCAGGATGGATTTGAGCTTGCAGGCGTTTTTGAAGCTGAGCTGCAAGTTCTCGAAGCGGCAGATGGTGGTTTGGCTGAATTCAGAGCCGTGCACAGCCGCCAGGGCTTCACCCACATTGGTCTGTGTGTAACCTGTCAATCACAGCTAAAAGTTAGGAGAAGTTTTAACCCTTGTGAAAAAGAAGTGTGCTTAATCGTATTGAATGTGCACTTTTAATGTACTTAAAATCTTAAAAATAGCTAATTTAACATTCCCTTAATAGTTTCTCTAACGTTCACATAACCAGGAAAAAATGTTTTTTAAATCATTTTGAAAAATGGAAGTTCTGGATGTTCTAAAAAAGTTTGAGGGTTTATGTTTCATAACACACATAAGTACCAATTCTAAGAATTTTTTTTTATATATATTCTGCATTAAGTCTCGTTTACTTGTGCTGATTATTTTGGTCAAGAGTTGCCCATTTAGGCAGAGAAATGACCAAACAAATGTCAAACAAACAAATTGTGCAGCTGAATGTAGATAATAGCTCAACAATAGACTGCCACAGAAATAACTAATAGAAACTAATCAGCTAAGCTAAATAAACTAAATATGATGCAGCAATGTTTTACATAAGTATATAAAACATGGTCCAACCTAGTTTGATCCTCCTCAGTTTGAAGTCATTAGCAAACTTCTCCAGTTCACGGATCTGAGGTGAGTCCATGTCAGGCGGCTCTTCCAGGGGCCGGCTTTTCCTGCGCAGCTCCTGCTTGATGTCACCTAGAGTGGGTTCGTCTGTGAGCAGGGCCTGGGGCAGCGGCGGTAAGCTGTGGGTCAAAGCACAGGAGCCCCCACCCAGACTGTGCTCTGGGAACTTATAGAGGCGTGGAGCCAGAGCTCCTGCGGGACAGGACACAAATGAAGGTTTGATTTACTCAATTATTGTCTTTTCAGCATCATTACAGGTACCCAAGGACGTTTATCATTAAGGGACACTGAATTATTTTGCTGTTACCATAAAATGTCAATACCAATTTACTTCATATAAAATACAAAAATTAAAAAAGAAAGAAATTAATAAAATACATCATAAAAATACACAAGGCTGTGTGTTAGAGCGAATAACTGTTCAAGGAGATCAAAATCTAAGAATATCTAACATAGAATATCTGTGTTTTGTGACAGTTGTTCATGAGTCCCTTGTTTGTCCTGAACACTTAAACTGTCTTTTGTTCTTCTGAGAAATCCTCCAGCTCCTGCACATTCTTTGGTTTTCCAGCATCTGCTGAATATTTGACGGCTTTCCAGCAGTGACTGAATGATTTTGAGATCCATCATTTCACTCTGAGGACAATTGAGGGACTCATACATAACAATTAAAGTGAAAATATTTACTGATGTTCAAGAAGGCAACACAATGCATTAAGAGCCGGGGGTGTAAACCTTCGAACAGGATAAATGATGTGTACATTTTTCTTATTTTGATTAAAGATCATATTACTCATAGATCATATTAGATCATAGTATATCACTGCTGGAAAGCGGTCAAATAAGCAGAAGATGAAAACCTTCAAAGAATGTGCAGGAGCTGGAGGATTTCTCAGAAGAACAAAAGACAGTTTAACTGTTCAGGACAAACAAGGGACTCATGAACAACTGTCACAAAACATGAAAACAGTCGTGGATCATCCAGGTAACCACTCACAGTATTAAGATTTAAGGGTATGTAAACTTTTGAACAGGGTCATTTTTTTAGAAATTCAGTTATTTTGTATTGTGGAGTATATATAAACATCTGTTATGTGAAATAGCTTATTTAAGACAGTACTAAATAAAATATAACATGCAATTTTCATGACCCCTCTTATTTAGGGGTCTTTTTGCAAGGGGTATGAAAACTTATGCACTTATGCACATCTATCTATCTATCTATCTATCTATCTATCTATCTATCTATCTATCTATCTATCTATCTATCTATCTATCTATCTATCTATCTATCTATATACATATATATGGGGGGATTTAATGTTTTAACAATAAATTGATCTGCATCTCCCTCTAGTGGCTGGATATATTCAGAGCAATATCACTTCTGCTTCACACACACTGTATTCAGTTTTGATTATGTTTGAAGGGTAGTTTAATTTCAGTGGCGAGAATTCTAGAATCCAACAGGCAAATCAATGTAGCCTATTTCTTTTACATTAAGAGCATGCATAATGCATAAACATTAATATGATTCTATTATAGAGTTATAATCCAGTACAGGCAAATGTGAAATCAAAATATTCAAATGTCAATGCAAGGGTTAATTATTTTCTTTATTGATTTTATTTAATTATTTTTATCTTTGGACAATAAGGATCTCTTCTGTATGCATCACTAAACCTATAAACGCTACAAACACTTGTTATTTCTTGCCACAGACACTAGATGGAAGCACAAATATGTTGAAACGACCTAGTAAACGCTCACATTTCTAGTAGCGCAAGACAAGTGTGGCACAAACACACTAGACACCAGCACACGCTGCTGTCATTGTCATGGATAACCATTTTTCTCTGATGATATATTATTTATTCTGACTGACTTTGCAACTTTTAAAATATGTACACTTGGCTGTTCTGTTTGTCAGCTCTCAGTAGGAGTGAATAACACTGCAAACACCTGAATGTCATGGGGTTTGGAGGTTTGGATTTAAGCACAGGTTGTACCTTGCAGTGAGTTGGCACTGTTGACCATGTTGGCATGAGGCATGCTGCAGGTCTGCAGGATGCGGGTCTGAGAGATGCTGGCAGAGAGCATTTCCTGTGCTGGAGACAGAGATCATACATCATTAACACACTCACTCACTCACTCACTCACTCACTCACTCACACACACACACACACACACACACACACACTAAAATCTGTGTTTCTGTGTGTGTGTTTATGATGTACAGTAATACATATGCACAGATTTGGCGCACTTGTGTAACTTGTGCAGAACATGACGTACCTGCCATCATGCCGTAGGTGGTCTGCTGGTTGCTATAGTGACATGGGGGCATTGGGTAGTGCAGGCTGGCTGACGCATTGCCCAAAGCAGAAGCGGACAGGTGCATATGAGAGCGTTTGGACGACTGGACCAGAGGGAGACCTGAGGGGACTAAACCAGACACTAATATCAGTGATACAGACAGACAGACAGTAGTGCATATACAAGATTGGCATTGAAATGATGCGATCAACCTTTGATCCCTTATTAAAAACACCCATTGTTTTATCCAGAGTGCCAGCAGTTAAATCCCCAGATACACTAACCACCACATTATGATAAATAACTCTTCAAACTTCAGAAAGCTGACGTTCCCAGCCACTTTCCGCAGGTGTAAGCGGGACTGAGTTAACAGAGGGCATATGTGCATGAATAAAAATGCCAAAACATTTCATTTGAGAGTTTTGCATCTTCTGGCTCAGAGCCTGAGCTGAATTGCACAGTTCAATAATTATGCATAAGAACTATGATTTACTTTGGTAAACAATGAGCAGAGATTTGAATCAATTCATTGAGTTTCTGACAAGACTTTCACTTATGCTCTCTCGCGTGTGAGACAAAACCGGGACAGAATAAGTACATGATCATTTAGCCATCAACGTGTCAAAGTAATAATATGGCTGCTTTGATAATTATCTTTGAAGAAGTAACAGCTGTGCAAATTGAGCTGATTAGCCACGTCTATATAATTTTGACTTATTTCAACAAATTACTGTTTGTCTTGTCTTGCTCCCGATAGTGACTGTGAGAGGTGTCACTAAAAACCATCTGACAAAACACACACTACCTTTCAAAAGTTTAGGGTCAGTCAGAGTTATTCTTTTTTTAGAATTTGAAAGAAATTAATAGTTCCACTCAGCAAAGATGCATTAAACTGAAATTTCAGTAAAGACATTTATAATGTTAAAAAAGTTTTCTATTTCAAATAAATGCTGTTATTTTGAACTTTCGATTCTTTAAAGAATCCTGAACTGAATCAGTTTTCAGAAAGTATTAATCAGTTTTTAACACTGATAATAATTTATGTTACTTGAGCATCAAATCAGCATATTAGAATGATTTCTGAAGAATCATGTGACACTGAAGACTGGAGTAATGATGCTGAAAATTCAGAAAACAGTTATTTTAATATTAATATTTCAAATAAAGGCAGCCTTGATGAACAAAAGCAACTTTTTTTCAAAAACATTATACAATCTCACCTGCTCCTCTAATTTGAATCACAGTAAAATACGTGTTTCTGATTTGAAAAGACATTGTTCAATGCATTATACTTTTGTGATATTTCTCCAAAAACATTTCCCCTGGGATAAAGAGATGTGATCTTTGGAAAGGTCACTTCCTCAGAGTGAGAGTCAGATGGATTGTGAGTGATGACAGCAGTGAGGACTGGAGATAATATCAAATAATATGTGAACTTTAGGGTCATATAGACTAGGTCGAAAGGACATCCGCTCATAGTCCAGTGTCTCTCTCTTTCATCATCACCTTGAGCTTGTTCTGTGTTTTTCATAAAAACCTTGAAGGAAAGTATTCCCACTGGACAGATGCTATCATGGCAGAGTTGAGAATGATCTACAAAAGTACAATTTTCCAACTTATTTCAGATGTAATGTTTGCATCCTCTTTAATTAAAGAGTTTTTTTTTTTTTTTTTTCATTTGGAAATGTTTCATACAATAGTGATTTATTTAGTGCTATAAGATTTTTTTTTTTAAAGAAATTGATACATTTATTCAGCAAGGATGAATTAAATTGTTTAAAAGTGACAGGAAAGTCATTTATGTAAAAAAAAATACTTCAAATAAATACTATTCTTTGAACGTTCTATTAATCAAAGATTAAATAAATCGCTCACAGTTTCCACAGACATATTAAATAAATACATCTATTCAGCAAGGATGCATTAAACTGATCAAAAGTGACAGAAAAGTAATTTATGATATCAACTTAAAAAAAAACTCAGTTTCCACAAAAATATTAAGCAATATTAAACTGTTTTGAACATTTAAAAACATGTGAAACTGGAGACTGGAGTAATAATGCTGAAAATTCAGCTTTGCATCAAAGGAATAAATTGCTTTTTTTCAAATATATTAAAATAGAAAACAGTTATTTTCAGTTTTAATAAAATGTAACAGGTTTTACAGTATTTTGGGTGAAAAATGCAGCGTTGGTGAGCATAAAAATTTTACAGACCCCAAACTTTTGAACTGTAGTGTGTGTGCATTTAATTAAATATATAAATTAAAAATGTTTAATCTATAATTACAGTGTTTGATCGGTTGTGAATCACTGTGTGATGGTCCAAGAGCATCAGATTTACCTGGAGGCACCATGTTGGTGGCGTGGCTGGTGACGGGCAGACAGTCTGCAGCTCCGGTGTGATGCATGAGCAGCGGCAGAGCAGCCGAGTCTCCGCTCAGAGTAGTGAAGCAATCAGTGGTGCTGAAGGCCTGGCAGGTCATGACTCTAGATCTTCACCTCAGGGTCTGAGTCCTGCACACGAGGCATCGGCACACCTGTGTGACACGAGCAGGGCGTGTGCAGGTATTTATACTGAGCCCCTCAGACCCCCTCATCCCTGTTAATGAGCTCTTGCTGTTAACAAACCATGACGGCCCGCTGAGGCAAAGCTCTGGTAATTAGGGCAAAGAGGTGCAATCTGATACTGTCCACTTCCACTGTGTGTGGCTTCCAACAAACACCAGCGACAGCTCTGACAAACCACGGCTTATGGGACTTAAGATTAATTAGCCGTTTAAGGATGTGTTTACATCTACATTTGAGATGCATAGAGGGAATGTGTCCAGTTGCATAAGTATGGAGTTATCACTGAATGTATGACACGAAAAAAAAAAATGCATGAGTATTAAACCATAGTATAGTAATAAAGAATAAAGAGGAGCACATGAATATTTATAAATTATATTATATTTATAAATTTCTAACATGTCCATGTTTTTTAATTCAACATCAATATTTTACATTAAAATCACACATACATATACTGTATGTTAACTGAAACAATGGTTTGGTATTTCTTTACATGAAATTTCTGTGTTTCATGATTATTTTTGTGTTTCATGATTATTTACAGTAAAGATTTTGCTGAAGGTCTACAATATATTTGTGCTAATGGGGCATGTTGTTAAAAAAGGTCAGTGTGTGATCAATTCATATTTTATATTAATTATGAATTCTATTATAAAATAAAAATATTAATTATTTTCTAGCCACCATTGGTGGAATTGATATTACTATTATTATTATTATTATTTTGCTTTTTTGTTAAGCCTCCACTTGTTCTTGTTCAAATACGAAACTACAAATATGTTTTTAAAAGAACAAATATTTAATGTATTTTCTCAATTAATGTCATAAGTGTATATAGAATAAAATAGAGGAGCTGAAACATTTTTAAATTAAATTTAAATTAATTAAAGCATGTTAAACTGCTGATAAATTACAGAATGTAAAACTGCATTAAAAAACACGTTAACCATTCACTTTTTTATTATTATTTCTTTAAAAACTATGATAAACTTGAGTGAGCTATTAATGGGGCATGTTGTCACAAAAGGTCAATGCAGAATCAATTAATATTTTAACTAATTTATTTTCTGGGAGCAAGGGTGGAATAATAATAATAATAATAATAATAATAATAATAATAATAATACTTTTTGTTACAACTTTATCATACATGCCTATTTTTCTCCATTTTAATGACTAAAAAGCCTCCACTAATTCTTTTAAAAGAAAGAAGAACTATGACAAATGTTTTTAAAAGCACAAATACTCCATGTACTTTCTCAATTAACATGAGGTCATAAAAAGTATATGAAGAATAATTACAGAAGAGCTGAAACATTAAAAATTTTAGATTAATTAAAACATGTCAAACTGCTAATGAACTGCAGAATGTCACACTGCTTGACATTTCATTTCAAGCATTCAAACAATGTTTAATTTAGTTTAGTGAAACATGCTTTGGCTTGATTCCACACGAGTGTGAATGTTTACTTGACCGGTGTGTTGCTGGCCATCTGGTCACTGGACAATTAGTTTGTGTTGTGTGTGTTCTGGCACATTCATTTGTTTGTTAACATAATCTCCAAAAGCCCTAGTCTTGAGACAGAGATGTTGTGACTTGCTTTATTTGTGATCATCTAAATTACTCTGCTTAGCTGAGCAGGTGCCCATCTGCAGGCTCAGGTACAGCACAATAGTTCACTTCAGCACAACATCCTGAGTCTTCGTGTTGCCTGAATTAAAAATTAATCACCTGAATATTCCCCCTTTGCAAACTGAGGAGGATGTGGTGAATATTTCTCATCAGAGTTGTAAATTGTTGTATATCAAACACAAATTTTTTTTTTTACTTTCTTCTGGCATCTCACACACAATGGCTGATTAATAAATACTGCAGAATTGTAAATTAAGGTCTTAATCGTGGATTTTAGCGATGGAAATGCACCATTATATACCCATGTCTAGATTTACATGTCATGTAATCATTTGAGTGTTCAAACTTAAATTCAAAGCATAATCTGAGTGGGGAAATGTTTTGACTCATACATCCCTGACACAAACTCCAGATCCACTGAATCCGGTGCGGATTCCTGTTCAAATGACTGTGTTACACCTGTAGTTTTTTCCATACACAAAGGTAAATATGACTGTACCTTTAGCCAAGTTTTGAAACCATAGGAATGTATACAATGGCAGCAACAGAAATATAATAAAATAAACAAATGTACAATAAATAAGGACAGTTATTAAAGGGGCTATATGTATGAATTTTCATACCAATCACTTTTATTGCCAATGTGTGGACAACTTGTAACAACACTTAAAAAACACGATCTTCCCTGAATTCTTAGGCTGTCATATGAAAGCCTGTGGACTGATTTCTATGTGAAGGATTGGGGATGTTTTTGCCGGGAATATCAGAAGGATGTGACGAGAGCTTCTCTTCCATTATATGACATGTGAAATTAATGCTTTCACAAAGATCAGCATAATCCAGAATGACTACTGTAATGTCAATGTGTCACGCAAAGAAAAGGGATCAAAATAGTCTTACTTTATAATCAAACGTCGCTGTCCGATGAAAAACCACGTATGTCCATTTTGCAGATTTTGAGATTTTTTCGACGGATTGAATGTCCAGGTTCATTTCCGTATACAGTATGCTTCACATATCTAAATGGCCAATGAAAAGTTGTGAAATCATGTCATCTGATTTTCACGTATATCCATTTGGTGTCAAAGCTGTCATCACGCCGCGTATCTCCCGCCCCTGTGGAAGCATCTCGCCGGTCTCGTGAAGTTTCATCGAAGCTCAGCACTGGATAGCCGAATAACACTGTGAGGTAAAGTATCAGCAAACGTTTGTTTTTGACAACTGTTCTCAAGTTATTATATATTTAATAAAACTAAGACGTACGCTATTTAATAAACTGAGCGTATTCATCTGTCAATATGAAACGCGACTTGGCCATTCTAATTAATAATCGGAAGAACGCGTATCGACCACCGTTACTGTAAAATATGCACGTATGTCCATTTAAACTCAATTTTGGCCAAATGTGGATTATATCATTACACTGGCAAGAATATGGTTACATGTAAAGATGCCATACCAAGTATGACAACGCTACGTTCAACTGCTTTTGAAATACGGTGTTTTTTCACACATACTCAAAAACTATAATAAAACTATAATAACACCTCAACTTTACACAAAATATATATAGTCTTACTTTATAATCAAACTATCATAACGGTGTAATTTTACCTCATCTTTCGACATAATGCCGGTAAACTGCAGAGCTGGTTCAAATATATCCACATCACTATGATCAAATGCTTTCTTAACTGCTGTTTTCTCACCTCTGTCATTTTTGTCTTATGTTTATTTTGTTATTGAGTGCATCATATTTGCATATTTATCTAAACGCTGCTCTCAGAAGCGTGGACGGTGTCTGGGATGTTCATTAACAATATTGCTGCAAAGGTATTTCAGACTTATTTTTAACTTCTAGCCATGAGGCCAAGGGAGAGCATTTATGAATGGCAGTGCCATGTGACAGTAACAACATGACTAGTCTCAGCAAGGGATTCGCTCATTTCATGTTGACCGTGCATGTACTGGATCTTTTCAGTAAACGGAAATGATTAGTTCATCTCTTGAGTCTTCGGGTCTGAGTCGTTTGTTCTTTTGTCACGTCATGTGACAGCAGTATTGAATACAGAAATTAGTAAATAATTCCAGTCGTCCTTATAAACACACACATAGTCAGTTTTTTAACAGTCATGTGATGCATTTCTGGTTTCAAATTGTAGCTTTTTATTTCTTTTAATTTATACTTTTGTGAATTTCTGTCATGATGCTTCTTTTTCATAACATTGAATGTGAGTAATAAAGAGTTAATTAATGCTTTCAACTTTATCCGTATGATGGGGGAAATCACTGATAAAGTTATTAAAGGGATAGTTCACCCAAAAATGAAAATTTGATGTTTATCTGCTTACCCCCAGGGCATCCAAGATGTAGGTGACTTTATTTCTTCAGTAGAACACAAACTGAGATTTTGCTTTTTTTTTTTTTTTTTTCCTTCAGTCTGTCAGTCATATAATGGAAGTGAGGGGGAATCACAGCTTTGAGAGTCAAAAAAACATACAAACAGCCCGTGACGATACATTGATGTGTAAAGACACAAAATGATCAGTCTGTGCAAGAAACTGAACAGTATTTATATCGTTATTTACCTCTAATTCACGCGATTACCAGCAGGCTCATGACTTACGGCTGTAATAGCAAGAAGAAGAAGAAGACGCGTCAGGACAGTTCGGACATTGCGGAAAACAACAAAAAAAAACATAAATAAATAACAATCACATTTTTGCACAGACTGATCGTTTTGTATCTTTACACATTCTACATGGAGCTGTTCACAACCTTGGACTCAGAACTATCACAATATTGATGTCTAAACATAGTGCCTTATGAATCTGAGGTGGTCAGGTGATACAAGTTGTAGCTCTCAGAAAACTCCAGTTCACTAATTGTAATTACTAACAAACTGCATCGCCTCAATGAATTAATTGTTTCGGTTTCTCATAATTTGGCCTTGGTTGCATTATAGGTTATTTTTCTTATTCTAAGTGTGATCAAAGCTGCTTAATTAGATGTGTTGGGGAATTTGGCTCTTAACTTGTAAACATTTTAACTATATTCTGCTGAAATGAATGAAATGACTTAAAAAAAATTGCTAATTTGTTCACTTAACGGCAACCGGAGCCACTCAGTAAATCCATCCAAACTTCCCATCAAGTGTGCACAAGTGCAAGCACAAGCTAATAAGTTGCTGGCTGCAGTTCACTTAACGGCAACCGGAGCCACTAATAACAATGGTTTCTGAATTCTACATAGCCCCTTTAATACTACTAACTGAAATAAACAGTTCTTAACACTAATAGTAACACACTAATTATAATATAGTTTGTTAGTCTATGTAGTCTAATTTGCAATTGCAATTGCAATTAGTTCCAATCCAGGCAGAATTTAGAGTCAAAATACTTTTTTATCCAATCAAATAATAAATGGTGCTAAAGTTCATAGTATTTTAAAGTGTTGTTTTTTATTCAAATTTTGAATGTTTGAATTTTTATTTTTCCATTTTAAATCTAAAGTTTTAGTTATTTTGTTATGGGGTTTTTAATTTTTATTAGTTTTGATTTTTAAAATATGCTTATATACTCATATAGTTTATGTATTTTTTAAAGAACAATGATAATTTTTTTTACTTTTATTTCAGTATTAAGTTTAGTTAGTTTTAGTAGATCAAATTAAACTAAAGAACAATGATAAATGTTGCCTTTGCAACTAGCCGACATAAAATAAGCATATGTTTTTTAAATGTTTTTCATTACATTAATTTTATATTCAGTTACTTAAAAATAAATCTGCCTTTTAGATGTCATTTGTTGTTTAAAACTCATATGACTGGCTGAAAAACAGCTGTGGTCCCATGAGTAAAAATGACAAATGTATAATATCATGTACTAGCAGGGTGCTCTGTGCCAGCAAGTCATTGAGAGAAACACTAACACATGCTTTCTCTAGTTATTGTAGAAAGCCTCCTTAGTGAAAACAAACACAGTATTTTTCTAAGTGCCACAAAGTTCACATTTTTTTGGAGAGATCAACCTATGAATAGCTTCAAAAATGTTTTAACACCAAATTAATGACATATTTAACCATTAACAATTTGATGAAATAATTGATGGCTGAAATTCTAAACGGATGAAGTACTAAATAATTACATTACCAAGAAAGTAAGTTTTATTAAAAATGAAGTATTATTGACAGTAAAACAGTCTGATTTGTAACTGCAGTAAGTCCTGCAGTAATGCGACAGCACTTTCAAATCCTCCAGCCTGTCAAAAGAAGTGACCAATGGAGGTGAATGCAACACATGTCCCAAGTGAGCTGGTGACTGCTCTTAAAATAACCCCTATTGTAGCTACGAGCTTCTGTTGTGATGGAGGGTGAAGCAGAGAGATAGATGAAGAGAGAGCGAGAGGGAAGAAAAGCAGAAAAGGGAAGACCAGTAAAAGCAGGCTTCAAGCACAGGATTAAGGAGACCGTGAAGAAGACCCTTTCCCATCAGAATGAACAAAGGACATGTGATTTGAAGAAGTAAGACCATGTTCATTACGTCTTACAGGTAAATCCCTGCATATTGAGTCCTCGTAGCCTGTCAGAGTAACCAAGCACGGCTGCACAAAGCCCCTAAACTTAATTAATGCAGGGGGCATGAGCTGAGGAGCAGTGCTCGGCCCCTGCACCTGTCCTGACCGGGTCCTCGCCCCAGCCTGACATACACACCCCTCAGTCAATGATCCAGCCCTGCAGTGGGAACATGAGCATCACACACCTTCTCACAGGTATCACACCCGTCTAACCCAAGACACACTCGTACTGTACAGCTTCCTAATTCTGGAAATGTGTGTGTGGAGAAACATCCTCTGAATCAGTGCTTCATGATTAGAGGGTCGTGACCCCAAAATGGGTCACAGGTCTGTTGTGATAAGGCCACAGACAGCAGGAAAAACAATGCTGCCAATAATACGATTCAACTATAACAGTACAGTTAGGAGACAAACACATTTTCCATTTCTTTAGTTTTTGTCCTCAAATCAAACTATTACATTTATTTGATCAAAAATACTAAAAGCATTGGAATATTGTGCATTATTGTTATATTTAAAAAAAAAAAAAAACATTTAAAATACATATAAATGGAAGTTATTCCCGTGATGTAAAGCTGAATTTTCAGCATCATTACTCCAGTCTTCAGTGTCACGTGATCCTTCAGAAATCATTTAATATGCTGTTTTGATGGTCAAGTAACATTTATCATTATTATTATCAATGTTGAAAACTTATAGAGAAATATCTTTAGATTTATTTATTGATTTTTCAGGATTCTTTGATGAATAGAAAGTTCTAAAGAACAGTATTTATTTGTATTTGTTTGTATTTATAATGCAGTATTGGTGAATAAAAGTATATACTGTATATTATAAAATAATATTATATAAAAAAATCTTACTGACCCCAAACTTTTGAACAGTATTGTGTATTTATTATTTATATATAATTTATTTTACTAGTATTTTATTTTTATATTATTTATTCATTCATATACAGTATATACATATATAAAATCCAATACATATTAAATAAATAATATATTATATTATTTATTTATATACTCTCTGTGCATGTGTACCTGGTATTACTTACGTTATGAGGACCAAATGTTCCCACAAATATAGTAATAGCAGTAAATTTTGACCTTGTGGGGACATTATTTTACTTTTTTTTTTTTTTTTTTTTTTTTTGGTCACCATGAGGAAAACAGCTTATAAATCATACAGAATTGTTGTTGTCTGAAAATCTAAAATAGCAGAAAGTTTTGGGTGAAGTGTAGGTTTAGGGTCAGGATTGAAAATACAGCTTGTACAGTATAAAAACCATTATGTCTATGGGATGAACCAATAAAACATGGAAACCAATGTGTGTGTGTGTCTGTGTGTGTGTGTGTGTGTGTGTGTGTGTGTGTGTGTGTGTGTGTGTGTGTGTGTGTGTGTGTGTGTGTGTGTGTGTGTAAATGTTTGATTTTAGGGACATTTATATTACCTTTTCACTTTACACTGGATTTCTAGTATTTGTTGGACTGTCAGGAATTATAACCAGTGATTCTGGAGGATCTAAAAAGAAGAATCAGGAAGCAAAAACACCACCAACAACAACAACAAAAAATAAACTTTATCAATAAACATTATTTACTGAAACTTATCATTACACATAAGGGTTAATAGGAAGAAAAACTAGTCTTCTAAGGGCTCTCAAATCCAGGAGTTACCAATCTGAATCAGTCTGATGAAAATTTTACAACTGAATCACCATATGAAGACTCACTGAACTACTCTTAGTTTCTCTGCCACCAAGAAAGCAAAAATATGTTCTCTCTTTATCTGTATACACGCATAATCATCATTTGTATGCAAGTTGTTTGTTGACAGAGCATATATGTGGGCTAAATTTGAAATGTAAAAAAAAAAAGCTAATTATTTACAGTGGACTGTGAAAATTAAAATAGCTTTTATGTCTTTTCATTTGTTCATTATAGTTATGTGTATGTCTCTAGATAATAAAGCAGATGCGTGGTAGTTTGTTGTCTTATGGTCATTCATTCATTCATTCATTTAAATACAGTAGCTAAATACATCAGACAGTAAAGACCTATTTTCAGCACTAATGACATCAACAAATAAATCCCTACGAACATAGGGTTTTTGTTGCAATACTGTTTGAACAATTTTGGTCAAATCTGGTTCACAAAGCGAATGGCTAATCTAAATGCTTGTATTTTCCATTTCAAATGAGCATAAATAAATGAGCACTATCAAAAAAGCAAGTGTCAAATGTTCAAATTCAAACCATTCCTGCTTGAAACATTTTTATGCATTAGGAAACATCTATAAATTCAGATCTGAAGTCAGCCAGCACGGATCTCACAGTTAATAGGAAATTAAGGAAGAGATGGGCTGATTGTTAATTACATTGCTGAACAGTCATTACCCCTGGTTTTTACTCTCAGAGCGTGTGATGAGAAATGCTAAATTTGTAATTCTAAAGTGCTGGAAGAACGTCGCTTACTGAGTTTCTCTTTCACTCTTTAGACAGGAGCTTGCAACTTGTGCTTGTTTCATGCACATTAAGCATGTGACTTTGGCTGTGATGAATGTCATCTGCAAGTAAACAGGTCAGAGCTCAGGAGCAAAGCGAATTGAGCAGCCTCAGTTCCTTAATTCATTATGCAAACATGATCTATTGCCAAACAGTGTACTGATGAATATCAAGAGAACCAAGTCCTGAAACATCTGCCGAGAGGGATCAGTCATTCAGACTTCAATGCATAAACAAGCAAAACCGAGGCAATAAAGGTAATTTCATCAGTATATTCAACATCAGCCCTTATTCTAAAAGGTTAAAGCAGAAATCCAGCTCGCTATAGTGACCACATCGGTACACATGATTTTATCAGTTATTTAGCAAATCTGATTTCCACTTGTTTGCTCTTATTTAGTTCATGAATTGAATATTTTAAGATAGTGTATAAACGCATTTTCATTTGATGTACTGTATAGCTCTATGGTAAAGGTACAAAAGCTGTTACTGGGACAGTACCCTTTCAAAAGGTATACATTTGTACCTTTTTTACCCCTCAAGGGTGCATAATGGTACAAAGATACTGCCCCAGTGACAGCTTTTGTACAAGCCCTGAGCCTTTAAGACACTGTAAAACATGGGCAGGTTTATTGAAAATTAGTTTGTATTAGATTTTTTGTTTTTTATAAATTATCTCATATTTTTGCAGCATATTTGTTTTGCATGGTTTGGTATAATATTACAGTTCATACAAATATGTGTATAAAAATGTTCTTTGTTTTCACTCTTGGGGCCTTTTACTAAATCATGAAAACATTCAAGAATAAATCAAATTGCACAAAAGATAAACATACTGAATCAATTAGTTGAGTGACTCTTATTGTTATTATTATTATTTTATAAAAAATGGAAAAAAGGACCTACCTCTCAAGCAGAAACTGACTTTTTGTTCTCTCTGTAATTTTGCCGTGGACTAAAGAGCATCCAAAAGCACCATCGGTACGACAGTCTCCTCTTCTCAACAAACTGAACTGTGCTGAACTCGCCCCAGGCATTGCATTTACAATTTCTCTTTTAAAAAAAACAAACTATTTTTTAGATAAATGTGATGTTTAAAGAGTTTTAGCGGAGCTCCACCTGTTTGAAACTTCTCTCTCAGCCTCACATCTTTCCCCCGTGAGCATCAGGTTCTGAAGTTTGAATGTTTACTTATGCAGCTTCAAAATGCTTCATTCATACCCTCTCCATTTTCATCATGTGTCCAGTCTGTGCAGGTTACAGCGTTCGGCTCTAAATATTAATATTTGTGAGTCAACAGCAAGTCAATCTTGAAATGATTATTAATTTTATTCAGTTTTTCTTGACAACTTCCTGAAAATATTTCACTTGCTATTGCATTTTCATAATTTGTGGGGAAGATGTACATACTGTGTATTTTTATGAAAATGAGCAAAATCGGTAGATATGTAATGCAATGAATGGTGACAAGGATGAAATTCACAGCAAAATCGATTACATCCACATCATCCGCCGACGTAAGATGGAAAAATTTAGAAATGGTTGGTAACTAAGCAACAGGCTGAACAAGGAATGCTTGCTGCTGTGGACGGAAGATACACGCTCTGCATATCATGCTGCTGTCTACCAAAGCACACTAGATAGTAACCTATCTACATTTTTAGAATTCTTAGGATTTCCTTTGTTTCTCTTAATGTATAGTGGACAATAACAACTGTACAATTTAGGATAGGTATTTATAATGTACCAGGTTTTACAAAAAGTAAAATTCTGAAAAATCTGTCATCTACCCAGAAAATATCTAGTTAGGGTAGATGACCTTCAAGAACAGACAGCAGGTAAAAGTGGTTCAGTCACAGTAATAAAGGCTTTTCCAGACAATGTCTACTTGTGAACCTCAAAAGGATACTTCGGCACAGAACAATGCTAATTCATGTCCATCAGAAGATTCGGAGCACTCAACAACAGCCACAGAAAGGCCCTTTGCATGACTTCAATTCACTGACATATGCTTCTGGTGTTGATAGATGCCATTATTTCTTCCTGAAGGAAGATTCACAAATTGAAATACAATATTGTGTTTCTTTACAATTATTTGTGTATCTTCATGTACAAGACTGAAGTTAGTCATATAGATTTTGTGTCACTTGCACAATGTATTATATTATTAAACATTTTTACTCATATACTGTAAGTTTTCTGTGTGTGGTTTACCTAAAAGTTTACCCTTATTTTCAAGGGGCACCATGGCAGGACAGGATTACTTGAACCTGCAGTTGAGATAAGATATGACCAAAGAAATTCTAAAACATACATACAAACAAAAACTAATATACAAACTTGTAACACTAGCAATGGGAACAAACAGAAAATACATAAGCAATAAAAAATATAAAATATAAAAATTACAAAAAAAAAAAACAAAAATTGTAACATTTATAAATAAGTTAAGTTGCATCTCAATAAATTAGAATGTCATGGAAAAGTTCATTTATTTCAGTATTTCAACTCAAATTGTGAAACTCGTGTAATTCACTGCACACAGACTGAAGTAGTTTAAGTCTTTGGTACTTTTAATTGTGATGATTTTGGCTCACATTTAACAAAAACCCACCAATTCAAAATCTCAACAAATTAAAATATGGTGACATGCCAATCAGCCAATCAACTCAAAACACCTGCAAGGTTTCCTGAGCCTTCAAAATGGTCTCTCAGTTTGGTTCACTAGGCTACACAATCATGGGGAAGACTGCTGATCTGACAGTTGTCCAGAAGACAATCATTGACACCCTTCACAAGGAGGGTAAGCCACAAACATTCATTGCCAAAGAAGCTGGCTGTTCACAGAGTGCTGTATCCAAGCATGTTAACAGAAAGTTGAGCAAAAGGAAAAAGTGTGGAAGAAAAAGATGCACAACCAACCAAGAGAACCGCATACTTATGAGGATTGTCAAGCAAAATCGATTCAAGAATTTGAGTGAGCTTCACAAGGAATGGACTGAGGCTGGGGTCAAGGCATCACGAGCCACCACATACAGACGTTTCAAGAAATTTGGCTACAGTTGTCGTATTCCTCTTGATAAGCCACTCCTGAACCACAAACAACGTCAGAGGCATCTTACCATATGAGAGCAAGTTTTGTATTTCATTTGGAAACCAAGGCCCTAGAGTCTGGAGTAAGGGTGGAGAAGCTCATAGCCCAAGTTGCTTGAAGTCCAGTGTTAAGTTTCCACAGTCTGTGATGGTTTGGGGGTGCAATGTCATCTGCTGGTGTTGGTCCAATGTGTTTTTTGAAAACCAAAGTCACTGCACCCGTTTACCAAGAAATTTTGGAGCACTTCATGCGTCGTTCTGCTGACCAGCTTTCTGAAGATGCCGATTTCATTTTCCAGCAGGATTTGGCACCTGCCCACACTGCCAAAATCATCAAAAGTTGTTTTAAATGACCATGGTGTTGGTGTGCTTGACTGGCCAGCAAACTCACCAGGCCTGAACCCCATAGAGAATCTATGGGGTATTGTCAAGAGGAAAAAAGAGAAACAATACCAAACAAATGCAGATGAGCTGAAGGCCACTGTCAAAGAAACCTGAGCTTCCATACCACCTCAGCAGTGCCACAAACTGATCACCTCCATGCCACGCCAAACTAAGGCAGTAATTAAAGCAAAAGTAGCCCCTACCAAGTATTGAGTGCATATACAGTAAATGAACATACTTTCCAGAAGGCCAACAATTCACTAAAAATGTTTTTTTTTTATTTTTTATTATTGGTCATAATTATGAAGTATTCTAATTTGTTGAGAAAGTGAATTGGAAGACTTAAAACTACTTCAGTCTGTGTGCATTGAATTTATTTAATACACAAGTTTCACAATTTGAGTTGAATTACTAATAAATGAACTTTTCCACAACATTCAAATTTATTGAGAAAAATGTTTATCTATTCTAAAACGTACATACAAATATATTTTAATTACAATAAATACATATATTTATTAATTATATATTTATACATTTAATTAATATAAATTAATTATATATTAAAATGTTTGTTATTTTATTGTGATACTGACAGCAGTGCTCACTAACAACTGATGCTATCATAAAAATGAAACAAACTATAAATAAAACTTGACTTATTTTTATAAGGACAACCCCAAAAGGATTATAAAGATTATAAAAGGTGCAACTTTATTTATTTATGTCAGATTTAGCTCAATTCTGGGTACAAATTTGTTGCCAAAGTAGGTACACAAACACACACACACGCAATGACAATTAAATAAAAATGTAAATGATATATTTTGAATGAATGAAATCAGTGAATAAGATTTGAAAATTGTCTTGTGCGTCCCAGGCCTTCTCATCACCACCTGTGTTTTTTGGCGGTTTGTCTGAGTTTTTATTAAAGGTTCAAGAAATGTTAGTATTTCAGTATATATTAAAATTATACCAGTTACTGAAATTAAGGTTTTTATTGTAAATTTAAGTTCAATCTATAAAACCCAATGCAACCGTACTCTTTACGTTTTACTCTTTAAATTGAAGTTCTGGTAACCACAGCTGATGGTTTCTTTTGTAAGTTGTTAATATGTAGCTGTGCAATATTATAAAAAAATATGTTAGAAGTAACGTCAGTTGGACCCTTCCTGGCAGGATAGCTGTAGGACAAATAAATAATTCCAATGGCCATGAGTCATGATGGGGCAATTTGAATGGGTCTGACACTCTTGGAAAATATCAACGGTTCCCCTTAGGGCTCAGTCAGAGGCTGTCATAATGTTGTGGGTCTGACACATCTCCTATTCACTGTGCAGCACTCTCATTTACCTAGCATCTGTGTTTCCAGCCCAGATAATAATTAGCTTCACTTTTGTTTTAGTAGACAAATGCTAATCAGCCAAGGCAAGAGGTTAGAGATTAGAAAGCAAGACTTTCAATGTTCTTGCACAGTTAAAATGTTAACCAGATGGCATCTCCATCACCATTTATGGGTAGTATTGTCTGGTCAGTGGCTTTGATGCAACCTTTGCAGATAAAAGTGCCACAGCTAATGATAGGCTACTGCTGGTCCTTTAATATGAGCCTGGAGGTTGAGATCAAACAGACCATGATGAAAGTGGCTTGCTGCTATCTTGTTGGACAGAGATTCAAGATTAACTATAGCAGGCTCATAGCAGTTCACCTTAATCTTTTGGATTCTGGGCCGCTTTATTGATATAACGCCATACAGAGTGTAATCAAAAGATAATGTGAAGTGTCCTTGTAAAAGGGCCGTAATTGTCCACTTAAGAGCCGATGTTATTTTGACTGTTAAAACTTTGTTGGGACTAACACAACTTTCTCGCTTAAAGCAGACACACAGGGGTTTATTTAATATGAGTGCCTAGAAAGTCACTTTAAGTTAAGAGTTTTACTGTAGGGTGTGACCAAAGGAGCATGGCAGACACGTTATGATAATACATTCACAGTTTGTTCAAAGTGATCTGTGCTGCGTCTGAATATATCTGCTTCCAAAAGAAATATTAAAAAATCAGATATATCTGCTTCTATACTAAATAGTACAGAAGTAGGAAAAAAGTATGTAAAAAGCAAAGTGTGTTCACTGAGGCTGGTGAATCACATGACAATGACCACAAGGCAAATAAACTGCTTTAAAACAAAATGTATCACATGCAACACAGTACTTTATTACGGAATCAAACCTCTTCTTAAAAAATAACCATAAAAATATATGTGGTTTCGGATGCAGCGCTGGTCTTTATTAATGTTCTTAAAAATTTAACAAAAAAGTTTTTAGTTAGGTGTTCATCAAACTTCTTTTTAAAAGTGAACTAGTTTCAGATGGTTTAGAGGACATTCAAAAGCACCATTCCTAGAATGTTTGCTAAATAATACAATAGAAAGTTCCCTTAATGTTTTCTCTAACATTCACAAGACTGAGAAAGTTTTTTAAACATTCAAAAAACTGGACGTTTTGAATGTTTAAAGAACTTTCAAAAATAAGGTTTTCATAACTTCTCTATAATCCACATCTCTATAATCCACAAATAATCCACACAAATCCAGTCTATTAATTAATGTCTTTTCAAGTGAAAAGCAGCGTATTTGTTAGAAACAAATTTATCAAGGTGTTTTCTTTGCTTGCTCCAGTGAAAAAGTCCTCTCACATCAAAATCCACAGACATTTAGAAAGTGCTTCAGTGCTAAACGGAGCCTCGCTCAAGGACACCACAGTCGTGGTATTGCCGGCCGGAGACTCGAACCCACAACCTTAGGGTTAGGAGTCAAACTCTCTAACCTCTAGGCCACAACTTCCCACATACAGTGTGTGTTATTGTTATCCAGTGTTCACTCTTCAGACCTGTTAATTTCTGCATATTGCTTATTGATTTTTTAACCCTTTTTTCAACATTTGGTTCAT
This sequence comes from Cyprinus carpio, assembly GCF_018340385.1. NCBI lineage: Eukaryota > Metazoa > Chordata > Actinopteri > Cypriniformes > Cyprinidae > Cyprinus > Cyprinus carpio. The sequence continues at coordinate 6,907,920 of NC_056580.1, forward strand.
TAAAATAAATAATATGCAACCATAATCCGAATCCAAGTCTTGTCTTTTAGGTGCGTCTTGTGGCATTTTCTGTACATTTCTGTGGCATTGTTTATTATTTTTTGTTTAAAAAAGCAAAAAAAAAAAAAAAAAAAAAAAAAAAAAAATATAAGAATGTTTATTTTCAATGTATTTTATAATGTTTATATAAGTATGAATTAACATAAGTTTTTCATATGTAAGTTTTTCTCTAAACAACAGATGGCAGGATTCTGCCTTTAACACCTAAATCAATAGCCACAAACAACTTATGTTTAACTGAGATCAATATTAAAGTGTTTTTTTTTTTCATAAAAATTTAATATTTTTATATGCAATTTTTATTATTAAAATGTATTTTTTTTTTTTACAGTTGCGTCCATTCGTTTTTCGTTTTTTAACCCAGAAATACAGTCAGTTTTCCATCGTTTTTCGTTTTTCTAAACACAGAAATGCTAAATACGGAAAATGCGGGTTTTCTTCTTTAATGGTTCAAACTATGATGAATAGAATAAAGCAGACACAAACTAATTTCCAGTTATTAACAATTCGTATTTCCATAAAAAATCGTAAAAAATGATATAAAGCTTGTTTTTCAAAAATAAATGCTAAATTTAATTTACCATTTTTACTGTCTTTATACAAACGCTAGCGCACCTCTCGCTTCTACTGACGTAGGCTACCATAACTGTTTTATAAAAAACTTTTAGCGTCAATATTTTTATGATCGTAAACATACTGTACACATACTGGTAAAAAATAAATAAATTAATTAATTAAGTTAATTAAAAAATTAAAACCGTATAGCTTGAATGCAACTGTAAGTCGCTTGGATAAAATTGTATGCTAAATGCATAAATGTAAATGTAAATGATCTTAAAAGTGCCCCTATTATGCCATTTCTAAGGTTCCTAGTGTTGTGTTGGGAGTCTTCTACAATAGGTTAACATGCATGCACTTCAAACAACCCTTTTCGTTTTATCAGAATATGCATTTAATATCACTCATTTTCAAACGATTCTCAAAACGATTTGTTCGAAGCAGTTCTAAGATTCAGTCTCTCTAAACACATAGCTCCCATATGGTCAAGCCTCATTGATTATAACTGATTTTTGAGATCGGGATAAACTGAAATGAATGACAGCTTTATAATTATTATAGGAGCGCAGAGCGCGCTTTTCTTGGCCAATTTATCAGAATTTCAATCTATTTAGTTTTCATGATGCTGTTGGACTGAGTGACAGCTGCACGCTGCAAACATCTGCATATAGACTGCAACCGAAATTTTGAGAATGTGGGAGTTCAGATTTGATGTGGTCGCATTTGTGCTAGTGCATGGTCTGCCCTGCTCCAAAGCATCTGCTCCATACTGTAGCAGGAGTCAGATTTCACTGATCACATGAAGAGAGAGGCGCTTTCAGTGACTGGTATGGTTTATACTTTGCAGCATCAGCACGAGCGCGAAGGTGCGAGCAACGCTCGGCAAAAAATGACGCAAATATTAAGGAAATGATGGAAGACGGCGGATTTGGATTTCACACTAAAATAAAATAAAAGACTGCTTCATAAACCAGAGAAGGTGAACATGTTGGTATTCTTGTGGAAACAACAACAACAACAACAACAACAAAAACATGCAAGTCCTGTCAGCGACAGCCAGTTTAGTTTCACTTTCTTTTTGTTTTCAAAAAGCTTGTTATCTTTGCTGTTACCTCACGTTACGCCATGGAGGCTTTCTTTATTATTTATTTGTATGTTGTTGTTGTGTTTGTTTTTTATTTATTTATTCCTCGCTGTTTGCTAAACATTCTGTAATTTATTAGTTTGTGTACATATATATAACAGCATGTGGACCATGCCTCATCTTACTAGTTTTTTTGTTAATAAACGTTAGGCTATCTCGTTTGTCATTATAGCTTATATATATATTATAGTTTTTTTGTTGTTGTGCTTTTTAATTAAGTATAACAATTAATCAAACTTTTGTTTTAGTCTTAAAAAATGAAAAGTGTATAGATATAGCCTAAGCAAAACAGACAATTATCTTTTCTTGTAAAACGTGACACAAAGATCGCTATATGAAGTGAAAGCGTCCAAAGTCTGACTTATAACACAGCAAAAGAGGAATTCCCATTCACAAAATTTAAATCACAAATGATACTGATGAAAAAGAACGGGTTGAATGTTGAACACTCGTTACCATAACTATAAACTATGATACAAGTTAATCAGCATGCATGATTAAATGCCATGCTGTAGCAAAAAAAAACAAAACCAAAAAAAACCTGCGACCAAATGATGTGCTCCTGCGACCAACTGAGAAAGTCGAAAAAAAAACACAGGAGGACCAGTGGGAAGAATGAGTCTAGAGCCCTGTGGCCTAAACACGGCATTATGCGAATGACACTATCAGTGAACAGGGCAAAAATATGTCAAAATGTATAAGGTATGTGTAGCCTACACATTGTAGCCTACTGTACGTGCATTGAGCGACCATGCATGGGTCCTCTCCAATAACCCCATACAGCACACAAAGTTATGACAAAATTATATCCCAATATATAATTTTATGATAATAGATTTCCCAGGATTCTGCAATGTCTATTTTAAAAATAATATCTGTATCAAGTCTTTGCATTGTTCCAAAGATGGCTCTAGTTCTAACTGAATGTGCGGGGAGAAAGCATCACTAAATTGGCCAAAGAAAACTTGTTAAAATCGACATTTTTCTATATTAATTTGTGCATTTTTTCAAATGTTCATTAAAAGTGCAAAAAAATCATTAACAAAAAATCTGAAAAGAAGTCAATATTTTACGTTTTCGGGCAGCATTTTGTGTGTACGGTTCTATTTCAATTTTGGTTTTCAGCATAGCATTTAAAAATACAATAACCGTTCATTTTTCGTTTTTTCCGTCATGGTTAAAAAACGAAAAACGAATGGACGCAAAAGTACACGGACCGGGGTCATACTGACTGGAGTCATGTGAATTACTTTTGTGATTTTTGTGATGTTTTTATCAGCTGTTTGGACTCTAGTTGACGGCACCCATTCACGCCAGGTGATCAAGTGATCTAATGCTAAATTTCTCCAAATTGGTTCTGATGAAGAAACAAACTCATCTACACCTGAGGGTGAGTAAATCTTAAGAAAATGCTCCTTTTGATGAACTGTTCATTTAAGAATAAAACTTGAAGTGAATGGAACGAATAAAAGGAAAAATATCCAGAGGACTTTCCCTCCGCCTCAAGGACCTTTTGTATTTCACTCTTTTATTCGCTGCAAATTCACTCTATGCAATGACCTGCTGACAAGTTAATATTGTGTCATCTGCATTGGGTCTGTATGTCTAAAGTAGAGGTTTGAGAATAAAAGATGGTCACTATGTTCTCCTTGAATTCAGCAATTGCAGTCAAAACTAATGTCAGTATCTCAGTATTCATATGCTGTAACCTCTGTGATGGCTCACACTGTAATGGCAGAGGCTAAAGAAGAAAGTCTTTGGTGACAGGCTGTTAGTGGGAGATAAAAGCCTGATACAGACACTCAGGCAGCTACGTAAATCATTTTTTTATGGCTCTTTAACCACCTGGACAAAAATCAGACTATTATATATAAGGCTCTGTGAAATGAAGGACAGTTTGTAAAAGAGACAAAAGATGCAGACAGAGCAGGAACGGGACAGACAGGGTACCAGGAACAGACTGAATGGCGAACAGAGAGATGAGGAGAGTTTTCTGGCTGTACTGAACAAAAATCAGCATCTGCCTGGAAAGCCATGGTCATATTTCTTTTCAGTCCATCTGTTTCTCATCTGCTCATCGCTGTTTGAAACTTGTGCATAATGTTGTTTCACAGGCCCACACACCATATTCACAGTGCTACTCGTCTACAAATGATCCAATGTTTTTCCTCAAATGATTTTACATATTGCCTTTAAACTATTGGTCAGTGCTCTCTAAACAATTAACATATTCTGAACACTACACAGTTTTCATAAACAAATGTTTGTACATGTTTTGTATTGTAGGCCTACCTTTTTAGGCCTAAACTTTATGTATTTGAGTTACGTATAAAATCTACATCTATTTTGGATTACACAGTTTTAACATAAACGAATAAACTTAATGTGATTCATATTTGACAGTCATACATAAAACAGGAAAAATTTATGTAATGGTACTAATGTTTTAAAATACAGAATAAATGAACAAGCTTTTTCAACAGACTGTTTGTCTCACTGTAACTGAATCTGTTCTGTAATGAATAGAGAACACTTTCATGTCAGTATTTGCTTTAAATAAATGTCAGCAGTACTTCATTATTCAGTGCAATTGAACTTTGCTAAATTAAGAGTCTGATTCAATGGTCTTGTTGATTGTTTGAAGAGGACTGACCATAGTTTGAAGAGATGAAAACAATCAATCGAATAAAACCGCACTATTCTCTATCATTAATTATGCTGAAACATGGGAATGTATAGCAGAAGCTAACAGAAGCAGCTTCTGCAAATTATGTACTAACCTTAACCCCCTTGAAATTGCTGCACATTTGCTGCAAGCTTATAATTATAGTAATTCAGAACTATTTGAGGCTTGGGAATGGTTGCACAGAGAAAATAATGAGTTGCTAAAGACGAACATTATTATACGTCTGGTATGGCTGGGAAATCTTGAAATCAGGAAATTGCAGTGCTGTGCAGTGCATGTAGAACATCCTCATTAGCAAAGCTCTGCGGAATTCTCTTCTAATCACACTTTGCTAAGAAAACCTCTGAGGAAGTATAGCCGTATTGTTGCGCCGCAGTGTATTTTGAGTCTAATTAAGCATTGCTGTCACTTTTTTGTGGGAGACAAACAAAGGCCAATGAATCTTCTACCGGGTTTCATAAAGATGCTCTGGGACATGAAGTAAGAGCACTCATTAAAATAAATAAATAATCATAACTCTGATTGCAGCTATGAGACAGGTCAATTCTGAAATACATAATGGTTGTTTATGTAACCATTATTTATGATTATATTACGTTATGTTGAATTCATTATGCATCACCATTAAAATGCTGCAATATATATGCCTCATTTATTTGTGACCCTGGAGCACAAAACCAGTCTTAAGTCGCTGGGGTATATCTGTAGCAATAGCCAAAAAAACATTGCATGGGTCAAAATTATTGATTTTTCTTTTATGCCAAAAATCATTAGGATATTAAGTAAAGATCGTGTTCCATGAAGACATTTTGTAAATTTCCCACTGTAAATATATCAAAACAATTTTTTATTGGTAATATGCATTGCAAAGAACTTCATTTGGAAAATTTCAAAGGTGATTTTCCCAGTATTTAGATTTTTTTTTGTACCCTCAGATTCCAGATTTTCAAATAGTTGTATCTCAGACAAATATTGTCTGATCCTAATAAACCATACATCAATGGAAAACTTATTTGTTCAGCTTTCATTAGATACTGTATATAGATCTAAATTTCAAATAATTGACCCTTATGACTGGTTTTGTGGTTCAGGGTCACATTTTTAAGATGCCAATTTTCATTCAGAACTGCTCAGTCAGTGAAAAATAATTTTCATAATTTTTTATGAATAACTCATTTCCAGTTTTTCAATATATATATTTTATTTGTTTTATATCTTTTAATAGCAATGCTTTTTAATGAAAACTTTCTGAATAAAAAAAATTCATAATTTCATAATTTCCATTTTTCTATATTTTTAACAATGGTTCTTCAATAAACACATTTTACGAAATACCACATTCTCATGTTTTTCATAATTTAGAATTAGTTGCATATTTTTTAATAAGAATGTTTTCAATAAAAATGTTTTTTTTTTCATAATTTTTCATAATTCATTCATAACAAACACATTTTTTTATAAAAGTAATTATCTTTTTTTTTTTTTTTTAAGCTGTTATTTGTTAGAATTTATTCAAAATAATGCATTGTGGTGTTGTGACACAATAAAAAACATAGACATCAGTTTAAAATTTGGACATGGTTTGATTTTTTTAAATCGACTTTACTTTTAAAATAATTCTTCCCCCGCAGCTCATTTCTAATTGGTTAAACTCATAGTCTCCCATTAATATTATTTCTAAGTTCTGTATATAAAGCCAAACCTACAGTAATAAGAAATTTTGAATTCTAGTCTCAACAAGCCCTCCAGCTGCTGTCAGTCCGTCCTCAAAAGAACTGTGAAATAGAGCAGTGTCTCAATGAGTGCCACGTCTTTGATTCACTGAACTGAATGATTTATGATTTTAATATTTTCTCTTTTTTAAATCTGACAGTTTCCTCCCAAAGACCTCCCAAAAAAAAGTGTTCAGGCATGTGTTTCAGACACAGTTTTTCAGCCAAATGTTTGAAAGAATCTGCAATGCTTCAGATAACAAACTGGCATAATGATTAGCAAGTAATCATTTTAAATCCTAAAAAGGTTAAAGCTTTAATTGCGAGTTATACAGCATGAGGTTTCTATGCAAGCTCTGTTAATTTCCCACTGAAGAAGAACATGAAGACCATTCAAAATGCAAATGACCAACTGGTATTTTTATTGTATTATAGTCAAAGGAGAGCCAGAATGGACAGTAATTGTGAAAGTGGAAATCAAATATGATGTGATACATTGCAATTATGCCAAGTGATTATGCCCTGGTCATTTTTTTCTAGCTACTTTCACTTGTATAACCTTTTAAATATAACAGTGGTGCTGACCATTTGAGTTCATACATTCATATATCTGACATGACATCAGAAAGGATTTGTTTTGCCAGAAAAAAAATGCACTTATGAACTCAGAATTTAGAAAATTGGATACTCAGAAAATTACCTGTAAAATGCAAGTCATATCAGTCCACTGAAACAAATAATTCTTAATTTTATTCATGTCACTGGATGTACAGAACTGTACCAAATGTTTTTATTGTGACTAAGCATATGAAAGGCCAAAGGAAAGCTACCTCCATTGCTATCTATTATTAAAGCAACAGTTCATGATACTGTCATCATTTATTCACCATCATTTCATTCTAAACCTCTCTGCTTTTCTTCCATAAATCACAAAATGAGATTTTAGACCGACAGTCTGCTCCTTTCCATGCTGTGAAAATCTCTAAAACAAAGTCAATATGACTCATGCACAATATTTGAAGTCTTTTGATGTCATATTATAGCAAATTTATGCCGTAATTCACCAATTATCTTGCCTTTAATGTTGTTTCAACATATTAACCACCATTCATTTCTGAAAAGAGCATCTTAGACATTCAGCCAAACATTATCTTTTGTGTTCTCTGGAGGACAGACATTCAAATGGGTTTAGAATGACACGAGGGTGAGTAAATGAATCATTTTCGAGAGCTTTCTCTTTAAATTTAATGTGTATTTGATGGTTAGATGTATGTTAGTCATATATAATCTCAGGGTCATTTTAATAATGATATGGAAACTGAATGAATTAGGAGAGTGCCACATAATATGCTCTTCTTGACTAGGCCAGTCCACATTAATCAATGCCTGTCAGTGTCACGGTAGGTTGTGCATATCTAATTAAAATGCTAAAATAAACTCTCATTAGTAAACAGGAGGCACTGCTTTGACATTACTTGTGAAAATACACCTGGTGGCTCAGATAATCAGCCTCCTCATTCCCTTGCTTGTTGGAATTGAATTCTTTGACATTTTAATTCATCTTGAGTGTAATTCTACTGGGCTTATCAGTGTGCTTATTTCCCCATTGTCTTAAAGCAGGGCTGCGGTAGCCACTGCATCACACTACAACCTTGTGCTATTTTCATCAAGTAAAACTTACGCTGTTTGACGAACATATCTGAGAGATTATGGTTATATGAAGTGGTGTTATGTGAGTTAATACATCAGCACATGAATTACTATTATGAAGTTAAAGGGATACTGTATAGGAAGGAACTGCAAAGAGTGAAAAAGATGTTGAGCTACTGTAAAATCTTAGTAACATGATTTTTAATTAATGCAATTAAATACCACAGATCAATTAAAATCAGTAAATTCAGTGGGATTTCATTAAAATATTGTTTTATAAAAAAAAGGTGTCATTGAGTTTTCAATGAACTAAACTGATATTTTCTGAAAATATTTGCCACACTCTTAGCTGTAATTTCTGTGGCACTGGCATCATCAAAAGTAAATAGGAAAAAAATGTTTGGAATGAAAGTTTAATTCAACAATTAAATACTGCATTAGTAACCATTAATATGCAATCAACATTTTTTTTTTATGATCTCATCACATTGTGTGTTTAGTTGTATTTTGCATCCAGTTTTGTGGAAAAATAGGAGCTGAAAAATGCAAGTGTAGCTGATTTTACTAATAGCTCATGTACACATGAAATGGAAAGCCAAGTCATGTGCATTGCATTGTGGGGTATAGTTTTAGTTTATGCAGTGTGCTATGTTACAGCTTTTGTAAAGGTAAGGTCATTCAAGCAATGCATAAAGAAACAGTATGCATATAACTGCAGGCTGCAGCAATAGTAAGAGAAGAATTTCTACACTTTCTGCTTGCCATAGTGACATTTGCACATGGTTTACATTCTTCATCACAGATTCGGCAAATACACCAATGTTTCAGACATTTTCATGAAGCAACAGAAACACTTTTAAATCAATGCTTTATTTACTGATTAATACAGCATGCGTATGTATACAAGAATAAAGTGCAACATAACTGTACACAAGATTTAGCTATATATTTACCAGTTTTATTTTGATAAACATGACAATCTGCAAAGAATGCTGCACAGAATGGGCCAGCCAACTGCTCTTGAATCGGCCTTGTGGTACTTTAATGGTGTCGACACTGCCTCAAATCAGACAAAATTTCAGCAACACATTATTCTAAGGACCAATTCTCATTATTAACTAGTTGGTTATTAGCATTCATATTACTAGCATATTGACTGTTTATTAGTACAATTAGTACAATTGAGAATTGGACCCAAAACTAAAGCATGACCAAATTTCTAAACAGCATGCACTGCTTGAAGTCAGGCAATGATTGGTCTGCACAGTGCCATATGAAGTCGAACACACCCAGCAACTGTTCTCAAGCAGGTTTTGATCAGATAAATAGTCCCACCCCAAACTCACACCACTGGTGGAGTCAAAGGGTGCCTCTCAAATGCAAGGCTGCATCACAGTAAGGCTGAATACAGTATCTCATCATTGAAGGCCGTCTCAATTTAGAGGATCATTGGAAGGCCACCTTCATTTCTTTTATTCTGCTTATTTTGAAGAATACATTAAGTGCATCCTTTGCATTCCTCCGATCACACACAATCCTTTGCACCTATTCTGATTTATGAAAAAAAAGAAAAGAAAAAAAAAACTGACAGAAAATTATTGGCATTTAACTTGCCCAAAATCATTATGAAATGCGAGGCAAGAATTTTTTTTCTTTTTTTTTGTAAGGTTAATCACATAACTCTAAACTGCCTATGACAAACAATTCTCATTCACTGGAGTGCAATAATAGAAAATAGAAAGTCAGGTTTAATAAAGGTTAATTAAAAATTAATTTTTAAATGGCATTTTTGTGCCATGACAGAAGTGGTGGAATTCGGTACGATGTAGTCTTACAAATGTACTAGACAGTCTCATTCTAGGATTTAAAGGTGCTGTATGTAGGATTGACACCGAGTGGTTGAACTAGGTATTGGAGTCCAAATTCAAAATATTTGAGAGGGGTTTATTCACCCGGCCCCTCCTCCTCAGACTTGATGCACACGCAGGTTGCCAAATTGACAACACAAACAGGAACGAGCGCACTTGACGATGAATGAAAGGAAATAAGCTGTGTTTTACATCAACTGGCAACCCGGGGTGCCGAAACACAATTGGGTAAACTGTCAGTGGGTGGGTTTCACAAACCAAAACAGAGACAGACATTCCAGCCCCGAATGCACATTTTCAAAGGAGAATAACTGACTGTAGCATTGTTTTTCAGATAAAAAAGTATGTTAACTTAGCATGTTTCTTAAATATCTGCAAACATATTATGGTATTTTTATGCTTTAGTAGAGTCAAAAACTTACAATCAGCACCTTTAATGCTGAGGAGGAATGGATACTAATATGTGCTTTTAAAGTACTTATGTCATTTTAAAGCACTAACATGTGCCTTTAAGGCACTAATACAATTTAGGGTAAATAAGGTACAAAGATGTAGCTTTTAGCTTACCGTCTCAGTGACAGCTTTGTACCTTTTTTCTGAGAGCCTAGGACTAGGGAGGACACAGTCTTCTGTTTGAGAAGCACCCATCCTTACTGCTGTCTGCTGGTCAGGAGGAACAAAGAGAACAAAAAGAGCAATATTTTAATAGCATCCCCAGAGACATAGTGTTTTCACATTGTTAATTTTTTTTTTTTTAGGAAAATCAGTGCGAATCTTTATTGAATTGAATATTAAGCAGAGATAGGAGAAAGCATCTTCACATTAAGAAAAAATTTCACCTCTATATTCAATGTGGCTTTTTGATTGTCCAAAATTGACTTTAAATATGTTTGCTTTAATTTTTTTCCAGAAGCCAAAACAATTGATTTTGCACTGTCCAAAGAATTCCTCCATAAACACATATATCAAAAACAGAACGTTTTGCTCCTCACTCAAACCATTTTAACCATTCTGCAGAGACAGTGTACCGTCAGGGAAATGGTTTCTCAGCATACACCAACAGAGAAAATGTGTCCATTATTCAGAGTAAGCATTATTTGCATATGCCTACCGCACTATGCAACAGTTCCCGGATAAACTAAGGGCTTAGCAAAGATGAAAGGAATGACTTCAGAGAGAGCGTATTCCCCAAACTCTGGGTCTGAAAATGCCTCAATACCTGACAAAAACAGTAAGGGAAAGAGAAATGATCAAAACGCATCTGTGGCTGGCTGCATAACGCGTGCTTCTGTATTAGCAATTGACTTCATTGAGACAGAGCACCCAGCAGGTGGCTGAAACAGAGAAGAAACCTCCTTGATACAAAATAGCCTGTTTTGCTACTGTTGCTGCTGTTTTTATTAAAGGGATAGTTCATCTTCAGTTGCTGGTCCCCATTGACTTGCATAGTATTTTTTTCATACTATGGAAGTCAATGGGGACAAGCAACTGAAGGTGAACAATCCCTTTAAAATGATGTGGCTTTGGTTAGAACACTTATAGATTGACAACTACAGTAAGTAATTTTCTATTTGTGTTAAAAAGCCCTCAGTTTTATAAGGAAACATCATTCTAGCAACTTTTATCCTACACTATCAAAATGTCAGTCTTGTGAAAAATGTCAATTTCTTTGCTCCAGGCTAAACCTATTGGGTTAAAATTAGAACCTTTTCACCCGCATGTCCTTTCAAACCTGCATGATTTTCTTCTGGAAAACAAAAGGAAGATTTTTTCTCCTTTTTTTCTGTCTGTCCAATCTGTGATGTTTTGGTGGTGCAAGGATGAGGTGAAGTCTGGTATCTTTGATTTGATTGATCTCAATCATTTTGACATTGGTGAGCGCTCTGCGACCGCTGGGGCAGACCAGCACAATCAAGCCATTTCTAATCATTGGATGGACTTACCCACCTCAATTTCTGGTGGTTACAGCATGCATTACATTCTCTGTAAAATGAAAATGTAGCCCTACTGAGCTCGCAGTAGAGCTGATTAGAACTAGGCAAAGGCCAAACGCTCATGGAGACGGCTGGGAATGATAACTCAGCGGGACAGGGAGAGTGATTCTCTGGATGTTTTTGAAAGCTGCTTATTTAATTGGAGACATTTTACAGTTTACCACAAGCTAAAGAGGGAAGATGAGACCAATTTACTCATGAAAAATGCCTTACTGTTGCATGCATAAAAAAGTCAAAGGCCACTAACAGTGACAGTCTGACCTTTTCAGCATCCACAGCTCCGCTAATTAAATTCCCAAACCTTCATTTTTTGCTTTTTCTCCATTGTCTGAAAGGCAGCTTGGCTGTTGAAATACGCTGCTTCCAGTTTACTCACATATTCAATACTCGGGGTGAATGGAAACATATGCAAAATATGAACACATCTGAAAAGGAAATTTATTACTGTGCATCACGTAAACCATGAAGACAAATTATATTTAGCTCCTCATTGTAACTGTTGGATTAAAAATAGGTCACCTAGCTATGGAAAAACTAATGTACTATAAACAGAAACCACAAAGGTGCCGCAATTAAAAGTTTCTTGATCTTTTAAGATAAAAGACTTAAACTGTACTTTAGAAATTTCACGTTGTGACTTTCGGAACTCTTTAAATCAAGAAACTTCTCTTTGGTTGGGGAAATTATTATTATTATTATTATTATTGAAACAGTAATCTGGAAAAGTGATTTTCGTGTTTACTAAATTATGATTGTTTTAAAATCATATGATATGATTGCTGTAGACTGTCAGTGAGTTTATAGTCAAATATCTATATTTTTGGATACTGCATCCACAAGAGGTTTTGCATTATTCCGTATCCCAGCCTTTCAAACACTTAGAGTTCTGCTGTTTTTCTGTTTCATTACACATTCAAAAATGTCTCATTAGTAAGACATTATTGAGGCATGTATTAATGTAGGCTACAGTAAAGGTGTAAAAAGCCATTGAAAGGGTGTCTGCTAAAGCACATTTGGGTTTGCACTCAGCTAAAAGTGCAAAACCAACGTCAGCTAGAATATTTCCAGTATATTTCAAGTCATCAGTTGTGCCTTTGATGATTCTCTGTGATGCCAACGAAAAGAAAAATGCTACAAATCTAGTTAGTTGTTATCTGTTGTTGCCTGGGGGGGGGGGGGGGATGTGTGATGGGGCATTTTACACAAACTATAACTGTATCAAGCAATCACTCCGTCTATTAGCTCCTTTACACAGCTGTGCACGTGGGTCGTAAGTTGCGCGCTCACGGCGCCTGGTCGATCCTGGCTGAATGTCAGTATGAGCACGAGCGCTGCTCTCTAGTGTGCACCTGTGAAAGACATTCATCTGTCTCGTGAGGAGAAACATCACATTCCAGCGTGCGCTTCCAGAGGAATGCCGTCATCTCAACACTTCGCATCACAGTGTAAGTCATTATTTCATTTGTATGCTATTTCGGTGTCTAAATAAGTGGTTTCTTGAAGTTCCTCTGATATTAACGACGGTTTATTGGTCCATTTAAAGTTGTATCAAGTTTGTTGCCTAGTAATAGCTTGTTTCCAATATTGCAAAATTAAACTAGCTTATAGGCACAGGTAGTTTTCAAACTAAAACGGACATGTCTGCTTTTCAATTATAAACGATGTTGTTAACAGTGCGAATCATTTATCTTGCGGTTTTATGTTATTTTCTAGCCCCGTTCTAGCGTCTCGTGTGAAACACATGATTTTACCAGATCAAATCTGTCATTATCAAACTCTTGATCTGAATCATTGGAGTTTGTATGATTTATAGCATGTACTGTTCAAGATGCGTCTTTTATGAACAGTTTGATGGTGATTATGAATGATTTTTGTCAGATATGAAGAGAATGTTTTACAGATGCATCGAGCATCCCTGTAGGAATCCGCTCTAAACTCATTCATAACTGATGCATTTTTGACCGTTTTAGTCTAATTCAAATAAATACTGATACAAACCCAGTATGTGGATGGCAACATAAAAGAATAATAACTGAAAAAGTGTCATTATAGCAGTCAAGTGGAGCACAGAAATAGAGATAGGATACACACACATCACTAATATTCCCTCTATGGCATAACAATAACAATAGACTGTATAGTGAATAATAAACACTAATTTGGTGTTTTTCCAATCATGCCAGCATATCCTTTTTTATTTATAATAATGTATAAATTCAACACTATATGTGTCATTAGCATAATGGCTGGTTATGGGCAAACATTGTTTTTGTTCATTAGCATATTGGCTGATGACTTCACTTGATAAGTTGGTCTTCATATTTTTTTTTTCCTTCCATGACATGCAAGTGATTGATGAAGGGCTTCCTCAGAATCTAGAGGAAAGCCTCCATCTCAGCATATGAGAACACAGTGTGAGTCATTATTTCATTTTCTTTACAATTACTGGAGGTTTCTGGTTCATCCTAGTTTCTGCTAGGTGCTGTTTATTGGCAAATATTGTTTTCTTTCATTAGCATATTGGGTGCTCACTTGATACTTTACCATTAGTTTTTTGTATGTTTCTCCCTTACATGACATGCAAATGATGGATGAAAGGCTATATCTCAGAATCCTCTGTATCTCACCGTGGTTTTAGAGAAAAGAAAAAAAAAATTCTGGACTTCATCCAGTGACAGTGAGGCACAATAACATATGTTGTGCAAGAGTCATTTGTCAGCAATAACAGATACTGTGTTATGCACTGGCAGCTCTCCACTCGGGAGCATTTGTCATCATAGGTTTAGAGTGTGAGGAGCTTGTGGACTTTGTCTTGTCATTTCACACCTGTCTGAGTCCGTGTGTTGAGAAGACTTGGATGCAGTCATGTGTTTAGTCTAGAGAAGTGTGGTAGAACCGTCTTGGTGTGCGTGTTTTTTGTTTATTTGTTTGTTTGTTTTTTCTTCTCACAGTGAACAATTTTGAAATGATCCATGTGAATACTGCAGTTCTTGAAAATTGGGTGCAGAGAAGATTAAAGGGGCTTCATATATATATATATATATATATATGTGTGTGTGTGTGTGTGTGTGTGTGTGTGTGTGTGTGTGTGTGTGTGTGTGTGTGTGAAGAACAAAGGAACATTTTGTGCAAAAGAAAGATTCCATGGAATCTTGGAACCATATTTTTGGCATTGTATGTATCTTTTAAAATTTTGTGTTTTTTTTTTTTATGTATTGGTCAGGTTCCACCGTGACACCTTACCCCATATAGTAGGAGGTCTAAACATGTGTTCAGTGAACTGTATTGTTTTTCTTGGGCAGTAATGGTGGATGGGATGTTCTAAAGCTTTTTTTTATTTTTTTTAATATTTTTTGTAGCCACGATTTTAAGGTGTATGTCTGTAAAGACATAAATATTTAACAATCTCAAAGTTTCTAATGTTTTAGTTTAAAAATTCTTTATTGAGGAATTTTTAAATGCCAATAAAGAAAATTGAGTGGGAAAAATACTTTCAAAGCCAGTGAAAATGTGGGCAGCCACTGTTGTGATCAAATATGAGACCAGAAATCATGTATCTTGTAACCGTTTACATTTCCTAAGGCCTTCATCACAGCAAATACTTCTAATGTTAGGCTGCTATCTGATCTCATGTAATAATCGTATCTAATTTTATCTGATCTTTGAGAAGCTAAAGTTTAAAAAAGCAGGGATTAATGGCATTTTTGTCTCACAGATCAGATGATTCTGGGTTATGGTTTCACAGCTGAAGATGTAGGAATTGGTGAGGATAAAATCAATGAAGTGCCTCCCCTGAGACATCTTGGAAACTGTGCTTTTATGTGAGCAACAGGTCATATTGTAGACTGTGTCCTCAGATACAATAACAAAGATATTTTAGAAATGGCAGGTAATACAGTATAGCCATGTCTATTGTCTTAGTTCAAAGAATGTTTGCATTGGAGACATAATTTGCAAGACGACTGCTTTGCATCACTTTGATCCAAATAAATAGACCTGTTTAATATCTTATTGTCCCAACACCTCCATGTCTGGCATCATAACTGACAAAAGGAAGCATATGTTCCCATGAAGAGTCGGCTGAGAAACACAACGGATGTAACAGAAATAGCATCCAATCTCCAGGCATCTCTTTGAGTAATGTTAATTGCATTTTTAAGTGCTTCAGCTCAAGTTTTGACATCGTACTAACAAAGAAAAAGGGACTTCTCTCAACAGGAGACCCTTTAATGGTTATTGCTTTGACACAAAAAATGGCAGGTCAGCTATTTTTCTCCCATCTCAGACGCTGCATACATGTGTATTGCAATCACTTTAATTAAGGTTTGACAAAATGACAATAAAGTCATCGTTTATTCAACCTTATGTTGTTACAAACACATATGACTTTCTTTCGTCTTTTATTTACAACCTTATGTTTCTTCCGTTACAAACACACTCATGACTTTCTTTCGTCCGGAAAAAAAAGACATACACACACAGACGGAAAAAAAAGACATTCACACAAAAACATTTTTGAAGAATGTACTGGCTGCTCTCTTACATTCAGTGAAAGTTAATGAGGATCTGGGCTGTTGAACTCCAAAAGCATCATATTGTACATGTTGTCCAGATGACTTGTGCGTTTTTATTCCAAACCATACAATAATTTTATTTAAGGAACAGGCTAAAATTAAAATGTTGAATAAAGACTTGAATAAAGCCATTTTATGGTTTGCTTGTTGTGTATTTTGTAGTCAAATCTGCCTTGTTCCATGGCATCAGCAGTGTTATGACCAATCATCATTGACGAATGTATTGTCGCAATGCAGCAAGTTTGAACAAGCAAAGGTGCGAATGAGCACTACATTTTTGTCTGTTATTCACACAAATCTATCATATCACATCTATAATAATCTATCATATTGCTTTATGATGCTTTCACAGTGTTCTGTGACTGGATTCTCAGTCACTTTTTTTTGTATGGAAAAGACTGGTGAGTACATTATTCAGCATACTTCCTATTATGTTCCACGGAAGAAAAAAAGTCATGCAACTTTGAAATGACATGAGGGTGGGTAAATGATGACAGAAGTATCATTTTAATGAAGGTCATGCTACTGTATCTCCCCAAACTCCAAAGTTATTCAATAAAGAAAACACATGTTGTGAAGGAGCACTTTGTTCCCCTCAAGTGATGAAGGAAATTATAAAGCAACAGTACAGTGCTCAGGATACTTCATATTTGTGCTGCCACTGTATTTGTCCTTGAAACGCCTTTATCTTTGTGCTTGTAGAACACAGTTCCCATTACATTCAAACAGATGACACATTTAGTTATCATCATGACTGCTGATTTTTGCCATTCTCTTATCATAGCAAAATATGCAGAATGTGCCTTGTAACTGAAAGCAGTAATGAAGCATGCATTTGATGGCATCCCTGTTTTCGAGTCTTCTTTATCAGTTTCTTCGTTTATCGTTTTTCTCATACACCCCTTTTTCGCTTTATGTAAGTGTAATTATTCTCAGTTCTGTCATATTTGGTACTGCCCTGGCTCTGATGACATCGCTCGTTATATTACGCCAAGTGGCACTGTTATCTTTTTTCATTAGTACCTGCTGTGAAGAGGAAGTGTGTATTAAGCATTCTCATCAAGCATGTCCTTTTCAGATCCAGAGCTGAGAGGCACCTCATTCAAAATGCAATTAGAGCTCTTTCTCGATTGCTTAGACATCAAGAGGTGGTGCATCGTGTCATCACAAACTTCATTCATAGCTTACCATCTTTTAAAGTTTATACAGTTGATATCAAATATTGATGTATGTTGCATAAAGAGACCTTTTTGCTGAATCACTCAGAATAATACTTGACTGGTTTGCCTATGGGTATTTCCAGCTGTTATTTGAGGTCTTTCTTTGTCATGCAAGCAGCACTGATCACATAGATTAAATAATATAATGCCTATTTTAATATACAGATAAGATAAGCATGTTTTTCAGTTTTAGTCTTAAGTCTTTTGTTGCCTTTTACCGGTGTTTTACATCCATGACAATTACAATGTTTGCTACAAACGCAGCTGGAAATGGTGTTGTTTTATATTTTTGGCAGTATATAAGGATATTTTTCAGCGTTTTTAGTGGAATACTATCAGTAGGGGAAAAATATTCAGCATTATTGCATTTACTCAACAGCATATGATTTTTAAAAGATGTATGAAGTCACTTTTCTTAGGTTCACACAGGTGTAGCTCATCACATTAAATAAAATGATTAATCACGATTAATCACATCCAAAATAAAAGTTTTGTTTACATAATATATTAGGGCTGTCAAATGATTAATCACGATTAATCACATCCAAAATAAAAGTTTTGTTTACATAATATATGTGTACAGGGTATATTTATTATGTATATATAAATACACACACATAAATTATGTATTTAGAAAATATTTACATGTATATACATTTATATATTTATATTCTTATATTTATATTTATATAAATATATTTAATATATAAACATAACATATTCTTAAATATATACATGCATGTGTGTGTGTATTTATATATACATAATAAATATACACAGTATACTAGTGGTATATTATGTAAACAAAACTTTTATTTTGGATGTGATTAATCTTTAATATGCTGTATTCTAATGTAATGACATTAAAATATAAAAAACTAAAAACTCGACAAACTGTTTGTGATATGTTTTGCTTACGCTGTCTTTATCTAAAAGAAATAGCAATTAGTTTAATATGCTGTATTCTAATGTAATGACATTAGTGTTATTTTAGTATTATTTTATACACTATTATAGTATTTATAACATTTTTGAATTAGCTTTTATTTTTTATTTTAATTTCATTTCATTTAGGTTTTAGTAATTTTGTGTGTTAGTCTTTTTTTAAAATCTAAATTTTAAATATATATCTAAATATTTTCTAAATATGACTTTAATTGATTTTAGTTTGATTCAGTTTAGTTTTAGTAATTAAATCTACAATCCAATAAAGCATGACTGTTTTTCATTTTTCATCTGATATTTATATTTTTCTGTTTTATTTCAATTACCAATATATAATAAAACATGTATGGTTTGTATTTGCAAATACTTTAAGTTTTTTTATAAAAACTTACATCATAAATATTAAATAAAAAATAAAACTAAAAACATGTATGGTTTGTATTTGCAAATACTTTAAGAAATGGCTTTTTTTGAGCTCATAAATATGAAAGAAAAACTTACATTGGTAATATTTTATAAAAAAGAAACCTAGCAGGCACACAACGTCATAAGACGTTGATTTTTGGTTAAGGCAAGGCAAGTTTTTTATATAGCACATTTCATACACAATGATAATTCAAAGTGCTTTACATAAAGAAAAGAAAAGAATAATAATAAAAAAAATTATTAATACCGTCAAATTTCGGTTGTGACGTCGGGTGACCAAAATTCAATGTAAATTCAACGTCTAGCGTCAATGTTAAATTGATGTCCAATACCGAAGTCTGACGTTGATATTTTGTTGTTTTTAGGTTGTGTAACCAAAATCCAATGTTAAGTCAACGTCAAATTCACATCAAATACTGACGTCAACCCGATTTTCATTTTCAACCAAAATACAACGTCTTGTTGACTGACGTCATGCCCAACGTCAATCTGACATTATATAGATGTCCAGTGCCTGCTGGGAAGATAAAGACTGCACTAGACTCACAGACTGCAAATAATGCAAGAAATACTAAGCTAAATGTGTATTGAGAACAATTTATCTTTAAAGTGCAGAAGGTTTCATGCCAAATGTTCCAGTTTTTATTTATTACTTGATCTGTGTTTACATGTTACTACATTTTTTGAGAGATTGAAGTCTTTGTCAGTCATTTTGTGTGCCAGATGTTTGCTTTAAATATTCATACGTGTTTATGATTCTAACTAACTAATCAAACATCTTTTAATTGGCACCCTTAATTTCATGAATTAGGAATCTAAGCTGTAGAAACTGCTGCAGTAAAAATTTATTTGATTTAACTGAAAACAAATGATTCTAGCATGTCACAAAATGCTCATTCAGTAAATTAGATATGCATTTCATCCATCAAATAGGTTGAACTAAATGCAACTGGCATCTGTCATTTTGTGTACGAAATGTATTAGAGTCACACAGTTCATTTAGTCCATGAAATTGCATAGTCAGGTTACACTTGGCACCCCATAAAAGACTCTCTGACAGAGTTTTGTTTTTGTGTGGGTGAATCTGTTGCTGTTTATGCATGTTTATTAGTCATGGAT
Source organism: Cyprinus carpio (assembly GCF_018340385.1). NCBI lineage: Eukaryota > Metazoa > Chordata > Actinopteri > Cypriniformes > Cyprinidae > Cyprinus > Cyprinus carpio. Next base: position 6,927,876 of record NC_056580.1, read on the forward strand.
CTTGGAAAAACATATTGTGATGAACATCATGTGGCCTGTGGTCTTTTGTTTTACCACTATTATGCTGGTTATCAGTGTATTTTAAGGTACAAAACAGATTGTAGTTTCTGTTAACATTATATTAGTTAATTATATACACATAAAGACATGCAAAATATTAAATACAAACATTGGCATACATGAAAATGCTTTGACACAATCTGTATTGTTAAAAGCACTGCACTCTAAAAACTGCTGGGTTGAAATCAACCCAATTTGGGTTATTTTGGCAACTTTTTTATGGTTTAAAATTACTACATTGCTAGGCTAAAAGGAACCCAAATCGAGCTAGGCATTAAACCTACAAATCTTGTTCATTTTAAAATAACTTTTACACACAAATAATAACTATCAAAAAAAAAGAATTGAAAAAAAACAGTAAAAAAGTAACATGCATGTAAGAAGAAATGCAGAAAAGTGTGGCATTAACAGCTACAGAGTTTATAAATAAAGCATTGGACATTTGTTGAATATAACTTTTAAGATCAAATTTTACTTTTTTTGGTAAATTTTATATATTGTATAAAAAATATTCAAAAACACTATTATACAATAATTGAACAATTAGTTAAGTTCTTTACAAACTATTCTGCCATGACTGTACACACATAAACCACAACATTATCACTGATATTATAACATTTAACAGATGCATGCGTGTGTGAAAGAATGTGAGCATGTGTATAAATGACAGAGTGTAAACTCCATTTCTACTAAACAACACAGAACAAGCATTTAACATTTTGTTTTTACAAATTATACACTTACAGTTTGTTTCATAGTCCATGAATACGGATCGTGCATCACTGTCAACTTTCATGATCTCTTTAGCATAATTGATGTAGTCATGAAGAAGCCCCATCAGCACAGCATGTGACATCTTTTACATCATCCAGGGCAGTGTCCTCCTTTAAAACCACTGTTGCATCAGTTTAGGGGAAAGGACATTCTCTTCTTTCATCACCATTCATCCCAGTCAACGCCTATACATCATCATTAGCACAAAAATAAAAAAATATAAAAAAAACTTAATAAATAAAAAACCAAAACAAACAATTTTCAGATAGAGGTGTATTAGCACTAGTGTGAGGGCATGTAATATTGTTTGAATAAATATATTGCTTTCAGAAAGCTACTTCTTTACTGAAAAATCAAAACAGACATGACATTCATATACCTCACAAATTTTCATGCACGTGGAGGGCTGCTTTTCAAAGGGTTAATTCACCATAAAATAAAAATGGTCATAATTTACTCTCCCCCATGTTGTTCCAGACCCATACAAACTGTGCGTATTTTTGGAACACAAATAAATATATTTAATATTGTCTTAAATTTTGTCCTCCATTGCTAGTCTGGGAGACCAACATTTTCTTCTGAACAGACAGTTCGCTATCATATAATTTAAGATTTATTCATATATAAATATCAGAATGGATTACTTCTACAAACCCGATTCCAAAAAAGTTGGGACACTGTAAAATTGTGAGTAAAAAAGGAATGGAATAATTTACAAATTTCATAAACTTATATTTTATTCACAATAGAATACAGATAACATATCAGGTGTTGAAAGTGAGGCATTTTGAAATGTCATGTTCATGAGAGCTAGACATTCCAAAAAAGTTGGGACAGGTAGCAATAAGAGGCCGGAAAAGTTAAATGTACATATAAGAAACAGCTGAAGGACCAATTTGCAACTTATTAGGTCAACTCGCAACATGATTGGGTATAAAAAGAGCCTCTCAGAAGTCAAAAAAAAAGTGTCTCTCAGAAGTCGAGATGGGCAGAGGATCACCAATTCCCCCAATGCTGCGGCGAAAAATAGTGGAGCAATATCAGAAAGGAGTTTCTCAGATTCAAAGATTCAGAGAATCTGGAACAATCTCTGTGCGTAAGGGTCAAGGCCGGAAAACCATACTGGATGCCCGTGATCTTTGGGCCACTAGACGGCACTGCATCACATTCAGGAATGCTATTGTAATGGAAATCACAACATGGACTCAGAAATACTTCCAGAAAACATTGTCGTGAACACAATCCACCGTGCCATTCGCCGTTGCTGGCTAAAACTCTATAGGTAAAAAAAAAAGCCATATCTAAACATGATCCAGAAGCGCAGGCGTTTTCTCTGGGCCAAGGGTCATTTAAAATGGACTGTGGTGAAGTGGAAAACTGTTCTGTGGTCAGATGAATCACAATTTGAAGTTCTTTTTGGAAAAATGGGACGCCATGTCATCCGGACTAAAGAGGACAAGGACAACCCAAGTTGTCATCAGCGCTCAGCTCAGAAGCCTGCATCTCTGATGGTATGGGGTTGCATGAGTGCGTGTGGCATGGGCAGCTTACACATCTGGAAAGGCACCATCAAGGCTGAAAGGTATACTCCAAGTTCTAGAACAACATATGCTCCCATCCAGACGTCAACATGACAAGGGAAGACCTTGCATTTCCCAACATGACAATGCCAGACCACATACTGCATCAATTACAACATCATGGCTGCGTAGAAGAAGGATCCCGGTACTGAAATGGCCAGCCTGCAGTCCAGATCTTTCACCCATAGAAAACATTTGGGCGCATCATAAAGAGGAAGATGCAACAAAGAAGACCTAAGACAGTTGAGCAACTAGAAGCCTGTATTACACAAGAATGGGACAAACATTCCTATTCCTAAACTTGAGCAACTTGTCTCCTCAGTCCCTCAGACGTTTGCAGACTGTTATAAAAAGAAGAGGGGATGCCACACAGTGTTAAACATGGCCTTGTCCCAACTTTTTTGACATGTGTTGATGCCATGAAATTTTGAATCAACTTATTTTTCCCTTAAAATTATTAAAAGTTTAAACATTTGATATGTCATCTATGTTGTATTCTGAATAAAATTGAAATTTGAAACTTTCACATCATTGCATTCAGTTTTTATTCACAATTTGTACAGTGTCCTAACTTTTTTGGAATCGGGTTTGTACAATAACTCTGTATTTATGAGGCTTGAAAATACCAATTATCTAGACTCTCAATGGATTAACAAAAAATTATGAGAAAATTAAAAATATATTCATTTGTCAATAAAGACAGACAAAAGTCTTATAGGTTTGGGATGACATGAGGGCAAGTAAATGATTATTATTTTTTTTTTTTGAACTATTCCTTTAAGAAAGGAAGACCAAGAACGATGACTCTCCAAATCAGACAACTCCAAAGCTAGTTTGAGTTCTTTGATTGAAAAACACAGACATCAATGGATATCATCACGTAATAACACTTAATCACCATCAAAATGCAAAAAAAACATGAAGTAAACAACAAAAACACAAAATAAAAAAAAATAACCTAAAAATAACAAATAAATCTCAAAAGAATGATGCTCTCCTATGTCTCTGGCTTTCAACATCTACAAAATCAAAAAAACAAACATTCTTTTAATTTTAGTAAACAAAGAAAAATTGATAACATGGAATTATGAAGTTCACTTGCCTTAAACGGTCTTTCCCTCTCTTCCAAAGAAAATCGCCTCCTCCTCACACAAGCAGGCTTCTGTGTCCTTAACTCCAAAGTTAGTTTCATTCTCAAAAGAATTAAGTTATCTGGTCTCTGGCTTTCAATATTCTACAAAAACAAACATTCTTTTAGTCTTAGTAAAAAAAAAATTATAACATTTTGGAATTATGAAGTTTACATTACTTGCCTTAAAACCGTCTTTCCCTCTCTTCCGAAGAAGCTGAGAAAACACCCCAACACCCACAAAATAATGCTTCTGTGTAACGTTAGTTAACTCCCGGCGTGGGCACAATGAAGACACAAGCTCAACAAGTCTGAAATATTACATGCAAAACATTACTTTTAACAATTACCACTTCAACAGCCTCAAAATAATTATGCTAGTCTTTATTACATAACGGCGTTTACATAACTAACCTACATTCAGTTTAACTGCGAAAAATAAGATAACAAATTAACGTGACTGTAACTGTAACCATAACCGTATATTAACACCTCAAAAAGTGCAGATATTGTAAAATCTTATGTAAATATGACCTAAGACAAGACACTCACGGACGTTATATTAAAAGTACCTCTTCCGTTCAGTTAAAGAGGCAGTTAAGACCTCTGTTTCTGAGGCGAAAACCGGGTCAGCGTATTTTTCAATATAAGCTCTTTTATTTCCGCCTTTTATGAAACCTCAAAACACTCCCGGACATAAACAATGAATAATAACTTTAGATTTTTAATCTTTACTTACCATAATGTCTTTCACTCATTTCTCGCTTCTTTCACGCTGAGAAAATGGCGGCTTCTCACACTGGCGTCTGATGTTAACATGACGTGCGTGCTCTCTTTCACGTCTGCGTTCACAAACAAGTACCGATCAATAACAATTCAAAACCAAATTTCAGCCCAAAATTGGGTTAAAACAACCCAACATCCTACCCAGCGGTCTCAACCCAGCATTTGGGTTGAAAAAACAACCCAGCGTTTTTTAGAGTGTATATAAATAAAGGTGACTTGACTTGACATTGTTTTTAAAGTGAGTATCTGGCAACCACAGTTACCATTTTTTTACTTTATATTTAAAAGGGGTTTTTACATCGTATCTGTCAAATTCAGGAATAAAAGTCAAAATTTTTCCTGGCAGTGTCGGTGTACCCTAGAGAAAAATATCATAAATGTTGCAACATTCTTCAGTGATGTTCTTATGCCTTTTTGTATTATTCCTGGCAGTGTCGGTGTACCCTAGAGAATCTCCACACAAGAGCGAACAGAAAGCATGTGGGGGGAGACAGTGAACACAGAAAGTAAAAAGAAGTTTGTTCTGTAGAAAAACTACTGAAGTTAGGAAGCACAAAAACAGTAAAATGCAAGAAGACTCAGGCCGAACTAATTATATTCTCAAAATGTTACCAAATATTTACTTCGATAGTCCTCAGACATACCTTTTAGCTTTTGTAACTATCAACACTGGGGTTTTGCAGCTTTTAGTCTGTCAGTCTTGTGCTAATGTATAGTAAAGATGCTAGTGTTCATATGCATGTTTCAATTTTGAGAAAGTCAAAAAATTAATGACTCATTTTGCATGTAGAGGAGGTTTTTTATGGACTAAAATGCTGTTTAATATGAGCATGTTTCTCCCTCTAATAGCACCTGCCATTAAAATAGCTAGAGAGAGCTGTTCATTAACGCTCCTATTCATATCAATGGCAGTTGCTCAGTTGGCACATGCACCACCCAGGAGTATGTGAATTGAAATAATCTGCATCGTATATATCATGGGAATAATTACTCTGGAGCTTCAGGAAAATGACATCAAGACACTGATTGGATGAGACCCATGACATGCCCAAATGTTTCATTAGGAAATACCATACATGAACAATGAAGAGTGAAACAAAAAACTGTGATCGCCTGATGATTACAGTGAAGAGTGTCGTGTGATCAATGTAGGCAATTTAGCAATGTGGCCGAGTGTCACTGAGTTAAATAACTCCATTAGCTGCAGAACCAACAAAATCCTTTTGTTGAGAGCCTGTCCTAATGTCTGGTGCTTTAATAGATAAATTGGAAGAATCAACATAATCATTTTTTCTATTCTATTCTATCCCTGACTGTTTCAGGTTATACATTGGAAGGAACAATTTATAATTTACCTTGGTTCGGGGGTCATGGTTCTATACGATTTCGGTACAACAGGAAAAATAAAATCTACTATGCTCTGTATTCTTTTCATTTATTTTGAACAGACACTAGTGCAAATTACAAATTTTTCCACCTAGATGTGAAAATACTAAATATTATTACATTGTTACATATATAAACTCAGCAGTACCTATATACATATAAGGAATAAATTCTTGAAATATATTTGATTTAGTTTACAGATAAACAAGGGGAAAAAAACAGTGCAACACGTAACGTAGCCTTTGCTGAGTTTCAGTTCATTTTTGTAACAGGCTTAATTTGTTTACAGAAAGGAAACTCAAATGGCAGAAAGCAATATGCTATTTGTTTTCTTTATTTTACAAAAGCACAACGTTTTGTTTTCATTGTGAGTGTAAACAAATAAAAGCAGACCTTTATACAGTGATGCTTATTAAAGTTGATTCTGCTGGTATAAGGAAACAGTTGCACACACACACACACACACACACACACACACACACACACACAAAAAAAACCACATCAGTTCCAGCATTGCTAACTTGACAGCGCAGTTGGAACTTTATCAAAATAAAATACAGTGAACCAAACATCAGCGCGCCTGCCTCTGTGTCACCGTTGGAACGCGACTGGAACACAAAGCCTATAATTTACATAATAAATAATAGTTTAGCATTCAGATACGTTACATCGCAAATATGGAAATATTATGGAATATTTGGATGTATGCCGAATGAGAGAGGTAGGATACACAAGCACAAAGCTCCATTTCGCAAAGAGTTGAGTGCACAAGCCTTTAAAGTATACTCCTTTGTCAGTCTGTGAGCAGTGTTGTCAATTTAGTAACTTTGTCGCCAGATTTAGCGACTTTTCATACCCCCAGCGCCTTTTTTTCCCCAAAAAGCGACTAGCGACAAATCTAGCGACTTCTCGGACAAATCTTAGTGAGTCTCTTTGACTCACTGATACTACAGCACGAGCGTGAGATCTGAGAAATATCCAGCTGCAGACCCGCAGCACCAGCAGTTTCAGAACCGCAGCCACAGAACCGGAAGTGAGGGGCGGAGTTATTGACAACGAGAGCACGGTGAGTAGTATGTAATGTTTTTGCTATCATATGTTTAATAATTATTGTATATATTACGCTAAGCATTTATCTGCTAAGTAATTAATGTGTGCTTGGCTTTATTATCTTATATATCTTGAAGCTTGAATTTGTTATACTTTATAGTATATAACTTTTTTCTGTGGATGTTTAGATTAATTTACACATTCATTATTTAAATAAACAAATCGTTTACATAATGAAGACGTTTATTATTCATATAAATAAATAGTTTGCTTTAATTTCCTCTGTTATATGCATTGTTTGTATGTTAATATTACCTTAGTTAAGTTATTTTAATCCCATTTGTCATCATTGAGATAACTGTGTGTGGCTTCATCTCTTGTAGAGACATATAAGGATTCAGAGAGGTGACACATTACCTGAGCTGCAGCAGTGCAACCAGTGTTACAGCAATTACCAGCAATATTCTGCTTGACCAGCATGTTTAAGCCAGCCAAAGGTTTTTTTTTTTTTGGTGCTATTTACAGGGAGAATACTCTTATTTTTTGTTGTTTTCCAGTACATCTTGTCTTGGGAAGTAGTTATCAGTTAAACAACTTTAACTATATAACATTTAAACAACTGTAACAATGTTCCTCCTACCTACCTACCTACATCCATATCTATCAAACAAAAACAAACATAATTGATTGTTACTTTTAAAATTATGTTGCTTTTTGTGTGTGATAATATATATATATATATATATATACATTATAAGAAATTATAAAGTAAAATTTTCCTTTAATATTCTGTAATGTAGGAGATCCCAGTAATCCCAGACAGAAGTTGTGAAATGGCTCCATTACAGCAGACATCTGCTCAGTCTGGCCAGTGGAAGAGCCTAATGGAGGAAGAGGACAAGGAAAAAGCCCTCAAAAATCTCCTGGAACAATCAGAAGCTTCTATGCCAATGTGCCAGTATGCCAATGTACTCAGGGGAGTATTTTTGTAGGATTGTCATGACAAAATGTGCCCAAGAGTGAATTGTTCATTTTGTAAACTTCAATTTAATTATTGTGTACATTTTGGTTGTTTCTTTTAAAATTATGCAGCTTTGTGTGTGTGTGTGTGTGTGTGTGTGTGTGTGTGTGTGTGTGTGTGTGTGTGTGTGTGTGTGTGTGTGTGTGTGTGTGTGTGTGTGTGTGTGTGTGCGTGTGTGTTTTATTGAAATGTTTTAGTTTTCATATAGAAAAATGTATGTTCTTGACTTTGGAGTAAACATTTATTTTGAATCTTGTGATTAAAGTATATTTTTTATAAAATGGCCAGAAGTTTCAAACATTATTTTTAATATCACAAACAGGAAATAACTTGCATAATACAATAAAACGAATAACTGTATAGGCCTACAACTAAATTACACAAAATTGATGTTTATAAAATGCTTAATATATCATAAAAAAATTCATACATACATAAAGTAAAACCAAACTACCCCAATAAAAGCAAATTACCCCTTAAAAACCGTAAGATGGCGCTACTCTGTTAAGAACATAAGCTCCGCCCCTCACTTCTGGTTCTCTGGCTGCGGTTCTGAAACTGCTGGTGCTGCGGGTCTGCAGCTGGATACTATTGCGTGATCTTGCTTTCACAGCACACACCTCTCTCTCTCTTTCTCTCTCTCTCAGCGAGCGGCAGAGAGGAGCAGCACTTTCAGTTAAAATAGATATGATGTTGCTTCTCTAATTTTACATGCAATTATAGCCAAAAACAAGGCACAGGAATTGTCTTTGTCTTTGCTTATGTTATGTGTATTTGATTTCATCAGACAACGGCTCAATTATAAATCAGGATTTTTGTGCAGATTAACATCTTGGAAGGGAGAGCTGGTTGTCTTAAAGGGCCACATTTCAGTCACTATTTCATATTCATCCCATAGACTGACAACAGAAACAGTAAATTATATAAATGAAAACTGTTTTATTGAGAATTTGGCTAAATTAAAATACAGTATGTTAGCACAGAGAGGCAAACTAATGTAAAAGGCAATACGACGTGATGACGTCATGAATATGCAAATTAACGGATGATGTCATCTAGCGACATTTAGCGACTTTTCAAGCGGGCTTTAGCTACTTTCAGTTGAAATAAGTTGGCAACACTGTCTGTGAGAGACGCTTCAGAGTCAGCACATGGTCACTGTATAGTGGGCTTTGTTTTCAAGTGCGCAACTGGGGGTGAGTTGCCTGTATTCATTTTAATGTAATGTCCGTACCGTGAGTTGCCTGTATTCATTTTAATGTAATGTCCGTACCTTCAAGTATCATTCATTAATATATATATTACTTATATTTATATATATATATATATATATTATATATTATATATATTCACTCTTTTCAGCTGAATGTTCAGCATAATTCATATATATTATATATATTCACTCTTTTCAGCTGAATGTTCAGCAGCCAGTAACTTCTTTCAAAAACATGAACATATACATAAATAAAAATGTAAACATAAACATATATATATTATATATATAATTATAAAAAAATGCATTTTATCATTAACCAATAAAACAACACAAGCAAACCTCAATCCCTACATACCCCCACATTCCCGCCTGTGCATCCGCTCACTCTCATGTTTGGGGCTGAATACAAATGATCATCATAATTAATGGACAACTAGGCTATATCATGGAAAAGACATCAGCATCAGCACAGTCCGGCGCAGAGAAAAGAACAAGCCCGATATGAAGCCTGTGCATCTCTTTTAGTTAGCTATGTTCATAATCCTGTGAAACTTTTTTGACTGTTGATGTTAGTAACATGTTTTAATGTCGGTAATAATTTCACCACCACCAACAACGCATCTGACTCTAAGGTGCTGTATGTAGGATTGACACCGAGTGGTTGAACTAGGTATTGCAGTCCAAATTCAAAATATTGGAGAGGGTTTTTGCACCTGGCCCCTCCTCCTCAGACTTGACACACAAGCAGGTTGCCAGATTGATGACACAAACAGGAATGAGCACACTTGACAGTGATTGAAATGAAATATGCTGTTTTTTCCACCAACTGGCAACCCGGGGTGCCTAAAATACAATTGGGTAAACTGTCAGTGGGCGGGTTTCACAAACCAAAACAGAGACAGACATTCCAACCCAGAACACACATATTCAAAGGAGAATAACTGACTGTAGCATTGTTTTTCAGATAAACAAGTATGTTAACTTAGCATGTTTCTTAAATATCTGCAAACATATTATGGTATTTTTATACTTTAGTAGAGTCAAAAAATTACATACAGCACCTTTAATATTCTAGTTTCAACAACTTAAAATGTATTATATAAAACAAAGAGGCGACTGGTTAATTAATAATAATCATATGGTTTCATTGAATAACACTGTTAAAACAGAAAAATTGCTGTTGTTACACTTACAGGGCGATCAAATCCTTGTTTAATACTGACAATTTGAATTCAAATATCCACTTAATTTAAATTTTTTTGTCCACCTTTTTGTGATAGAAATGCTACAGCCTCTTTAATTTCTTCAACAAAAACATGTGGACATCACAACCCTTACCAAAATTAACCATGGTTATCGTAGTAAAACTGCTTATTTTATTTTATGTGATTTCTGAATGCTTGAGACAGCTGTATTAATCAAATCATAGCCATAGTTAACTGTCTAGAGAGCAACAATTGTATTTTATAAATAATGCAATTTAATTACAATTGATTTATTTACTTTCATATTTTATTAAAGTTCTATATTGACCCCTTATAGTAGTGTTTTGTTTTTGTTTTTTTGAGGGAGGGGGCACAACAATACTATTGTGCTTAGGGCACCCATTTGGTGAGCAGCGACCCTGTCCACAACATTTAGCTTAAATCTTTCAGTTCTTCAGATAAACTGACCTTACATCAAAAACAACCTGACTAATACACTAACGCCGTTGTGTTGGCAGAGAAAGAGCTTGTAGAGTGTTTAAAATCAATTTTTGTTGAATAGCTCTGGCCTTTTCTTCAGAAAGCCTGTCCCCATGAGTCTCTATGACAACCATATTCTCACAGCCAGCACTAATACAGACACACTGCCAGCATGTAATGAAGTGTGCATCAGTACAACCATTTTTATTACTCACTCTCACACTTTTAAGCTCATTGCATAGGTATACAATGTATGTGTGCATGTGTGAGTATTATATTATATATTCTATTCATCAAATAATTCAGTTCAAACTAAAATAGTAGCACAACTGCACAACTTAAGCAGCATAACTGTTTTCAGCATTGCTAATAATTAATGTTTCTTGATCGGCAAATCAAAATATTAGAATGATTACTAAAGAAAAAGCATCCTGTGAGCTCTTTTGTCTGGATAATGTGGCTTTCTCTCTTTTTTTTAAAAGAGAGCGATTCAGATGCGCTTTAGAGAAAATTATATTCCTCTTTCATCAATGATTTCAGCAGCAGTCATAACATCTATTCCCTCAAACTATCTCAAACTTCCCTTTGACGTTAACACTCATTTTGATTTTTCAGATGATTTGTGGCAAATGATGGCATAGACCACCACGGTCAAGATCTTTGAACACAATGCTGTGATGACATGCAGCTCGATTAACGCACACAGACAGAAGCTGTCAGATGAATAAGCAGCACTTCTACAGGTAAGAATAGTGAAAATCCCTGCATGATATTTCAATAGAATAAACCAGGTGAACTCAGAATTGTTCACCAGTGAATAGAAGAGGCCACACTCAAGAAAAGTCCACATTATTTAATGCCCACGAAGGCCATTAGATTAATGCTTTCTTGTTATATGACTCACATAGCACTGTAATAGTTATCAGTTGATTTTTATTTGGACAAAAAATAAATGTTTGATGACTTGGTGGTTCAATAAGTGAGAATGCTTGTTAGAATTATTCGAACTGATAACTTAGGAACTGGTGAGTCATTGAAAGTGTGTGTGGTCTTTGTTTTATTTCAAGCATTCTGCTCATCATTACATTTAATAGCAATCTCAAAACTTAAAATACAGTATATTGTGAAATAAGGTGTGTGTGAAGCAGATTTTAGTTTTGCTACATCAGTAGTTGCTTAGTAACAACACTTAAAAAACATTTTTCAAAGAAAAAATAAAACAAGTATTATTGGAGTATGTTTTATAAGAAATACTATTTCAGTCTTCATGTTTATTTCAGTATGTAACTTGACGTTTATCTGTGGTATTTACTTGCGAGAGTGGAACTGGTAAATCTTACACCAAATCTACTGTAAATGAAAGTTTGCTGAAAAAGCCATCAAAGATGTAGATGTATAGTTTGATTCTCCCTCTGAACAGATTTGGAGAAATTTTGCATTTCATCACATAAGGCCCTTGCACACTGAGTCCGAAATTTTCGCACGTTAAAAAATAAATATGATCTCACATTGTGTCAATCACGTTTACACACTGCCTCCGAAACTTTTGTCCGGATTGGGTTAAATTTTCTGCATTTTTCACATCCGTAGCAAGCATTTTGAGAGGTGTTTTGACAATTCAGAGCCACCGTACAAGCGAACGCCAAAATCCAGAATGGCATCTGGCAAGTTGATCCACTTCTTCTCGCTGCACAAAGCACTGTATTGGTCCTTGCACACTGAGTTGGAAAAGAAGAATTGGGGTTGGTCTTCTTTTTAATATGTGTCTCCAGTATCAGTATCAAACTGAGCCATTGACATCCTGAAGTAAACTTTGAATCGCCCGGGATATTCCCGCAGCTCCTTGAGAAGGTGGAACTCTCCTTGGATTGGATGATGGATCCAAAATTTTCTCTTTAGGAAAATATAGAGAGAGGACAACACAATCATCCTCAATGCTTCAAGACTGCATTTTGTATAGTTTTGCAGATTTTTTCGCAACAGATTAATTAATACGTATCAGACTCAGTGTGCAAGGTTTGTGTGTGTGACAAATTTTTAGGATGACGAATATGAAAAATTGCATATGAGAATTTGTGCAAGGACCTTTACTCACCAGTGGATCCTCTGCAGTGAATGAAGCTGATAAAAACATCACAATAATCCACAAGTAATCCACAGTAACTTTACATCACAGGAATTAATGACATTTTAAAATATATTCAAATACAAAATAGTTATTTTGAATCAGGTAATTATCAATTATCAAATCAATATCAGGTAATACATAAACTCACTGTAAATATTCTGTAAATATTTAGTTTACATTGGATAACTAATCTGCTTAGTTTAATGCTCATTTACGCACAGCTAAGCTACATTGTATCATATACACAGCTGCTGCATCCAGCCCCATGTGAACTCATCAGCAGATTTTTTGTCCTGTCTTAGTGATTCTGCTTGTCCTGTTCTGTCCTAGGCATGAATTCAAATGAAACAGATGCCGACGAGCCCAGCAAAAACACATGTGGCCTGATTTTCCTCTCCCTCACGCTTTCGTTTCTTGCTATACTGACGATGGCCATGAACTGCTTGGTCATTACAGCCATCATCGTCACACGCAAGCTGCACCATCCCGCAAACTATCTCATTTGCTCACTGGCCGTGACCGACCTTTTGGTGGCCGTATTAGTCATGCCCTTCAGCATTGTCTACATTGTGATGGAGACGTGGGTCATGGGTGAAGTCATGTGCAACATCTGGTTAATCGTGGACATAACCTGCTGCACGTGCTCCATTCTGCACCTAGCAGCCATCGCTGTGGACCGATACCGTGCCATTACGGACGCAGTGGAGTATTTGAGAAAGAGGACATCTCTACGGGCCGCCATCATGATCAGCGTGGTGTGGCTCCTCTCGATAGTGGTCTCTCTGCCGCCAATGCTGTTGAGACCCCAGGAAGACAACACTTGCATCATTAAGCACGACAACATCGGCTCTGTGCTTTACTCCACATTGGGGGCTTTTTACATCCCGCTAATACTCATTCTCATTCTCTACTACAAGATCTACCGAGCAGCAAAGACTCTTTACAACAGGAGAGCCAGCTGCCTCAGCAAGTCGGAGATGAATGGACACATGCTTCCCAAGTGCAGCGACCGGGAGCCGACGTCCCCGGACACCCTAAGCCCTCCAGAGAAATCGCTGTCTGATCCCTCCACCGAAGGTGACAGAGTGCGCATCGCTGGGAAAAGCCCAAAGACTCAGTCTTGCAGAGAACGGTCCATCAGGAGATATCGCATCTCCAGCACACATGAAAGGAAGGCCGCCACCACTCTGGGACTCATTATAGGGGCTTTTGTCATCTGCTGGCTGCCGTTCTTCATCCATGAGGTGATTGTGAACTTGTGTAAGTCCTGCACTCCATCTCCTGAGATGACCAACTTTCTGACTTGGCTGGGCTATCTGAACTCTCTCATCAACCCGCTGATTTACACCATCTTTAACGAGGATTTCAAAAGGGCTTTTCAGAAGTTAATCAAGTGCAAGAATTATCTCTAACACCAGTGAAGGGATTGAAAAAAAAAAGAAACATTCAAAGAAATTAAAGGGGTCATCGGATGCTACATGCACTTTTACAAGTTGTTGGAACTGAAATGTGTGTTTGCAGTTGTGTACACAACCACCCTGTAATGATAAAAATCCACCCAGTATTTTATTTTTTTTTTTCAAATCCACAAATCTTTACCCCTTTCTCAAACCGAGCCGATCTCAGATGCCTGTCTTTGTGACGTCACACACACCCAGGCCCCTCCCACTATACTTTGATTGACAGAAGTGTTTCAGCACAGACTGGACTGGCGTCTTACCTTAGACCCGCCCTGAGTGAGCTGTTATCAGTCCTGCATTGTTTCACCGCAGGAGCAGATGTAGACAAGAATGACTCCTAAATGATTGAGGTGTTGTTAGATGTAATAATGAACATAGCAGTCGTCATTTACTCCTGACATCTGAGCCGCTGAAGACGCAGTGGATTAACATTACTTTTGTTTTTGAAGAGAATGCGCCTGCTGAAACATAAATGCGTCTATGTTCGTGTGAATCATTCGTGGTCCAGCTTCACCAACAGATGAAGTGAGTATAAGCTTTTTTAATGAATCTTTGCAGATCGCCTTTCCTAATAATTTTAAAATAAAAAACTTCAAAAATGAATGCTCCTAAAGTAAACAGTCTGTCAGAGAGCAGCTTAGAAGAGAGGGTGGGGTCACAGAGCTTATTAACATTTAAAGGAAAATTCTTCAAAACTGTGTGCTCTCAAAATAGCTGTTTTTGGCAGGGTGTTTTTACACTACCATTGAGAAATTTTAAACAAAGTATGTTACAGACTTTTGTGGGCATCCTATGACTCGTTTAATTAATCAAGCAATTAATCTGCATAATTAAATATTAGTCTTTTAAATTAAATGTTTTTTTTAATTGATTCCATTCAACAATTAAATTTAACTAAAAATGAACAACCTAAAACCAAATCAATTTTCGAGTGTAATATTAAATACCTGCAACAAACTGCATAACTTCAATAGTTCTGTGAGGCAGCAAAGTAACTGCCACTTTTCATACATTTTCACAAATGTCTTATATTTAGATAGAAATACGTATATGCAACTAGATTAGTTAGAGCTGAACAATATTTTTGAGGGTTTTAACATTATAGCTTTCAAACAAACCTTAAAGTTTGTATGAAAATAATACTATTTTTCATAAGAGGAAGAAAGTCAGTGTAACAATTTACAAAAATGTCCCATTTAGCTGACATTAGTTAATGTATTAATTAACATTAGCTAACAATGAGCAAGACATTTGGAAAAGTATTTATTAATCTTTGTTAACATTATTTAATTAAAATACAGCTGTTCATTGTTGGTTCATGAGTTCATGAAATAATATTAACAGATACAACTCAATGCTGAAAATAACATTCATTGTTAGTTCAAATAATACAGATAACTAATGTAACTAATGTTAACAAATTATTGTAAAGTGTTACTAAATTCAGTTTACAGCCCATTACATAAATATTCAGCCATGTGAATGGAAAAATATGACATGTAAGTATGTAGATGGGAACATTGCACTTGCATATAATTAAAATTGCACTACCAGTCAAATGCTTGGACACACTGGACTGATCTCATGTTTCTGATGGTCTTCATCAAAAAAAAAAAAAAAACATTCCCATAATGTTATTGTTTTAATGGCTATAAATGTGAGGGAGTGTCCAGATGTTTCACTGGTACATTACACAAACAATGGAAAGGTTTGTCATTAGACACTTCTTGCATTTGGGCTTCTGCGGTAAATTTGTTAGGCAAATATGTTGTGCATTTGTTTATTTCTTTGGTAAGGATGTTACTCTGATGTAAAGGTGAGACCAAAGACATGAACAGAGGATTAATTCATATATAATATTTTAGAAACTGATGATTTGACAAGCGCCCATGATGTACA
This sequence comes from Cyprinus carpio, assembly GCF_018340385.1. NCBI lineage: Eukaryota > Metazoa > Chordata > Actinopteri > Cypriniformes > Cyprinidae > Cyprinus > Cyprinus carpio. Next base: position 6,944,053 of record NC_056580.1, read on the forward strand.
AAATATTCGTCCTGATCTCATAATGTAGCTATCTGTTGTTCATGTTAATAAATGTTTTGCATTATGTACAATATGTTGATAATACTGATAATATTATATAAAGTGACACAATAGATCCTAAATTATGACCACCAATTTCTCAATCTCAAAACTTTAAACAAAGGAAAGCAAGATGTTCGGCAAATGTTGTAGCAAGAAAAGATTTTATGCTCATGTTTTCTTGTATTCAATTAAAACTGGTGCATAACATCCTGTCGTCTCCTTTACCTTTATGAAATCTCTCTTTTTAAGAGTCGCTTCATCTCATACTGTAATAATTCCATTAAACATAACACAGTTACTCATATACAGTTCATAATCAGAAATATACATATTCAGACTATCATTGCTGTTGGTACGTCACACTAACTGACTCCAGTTCACTGCGTAGAGCTGCAAGTCACTATCATTTTAGAGAGTTTTGTTTTGACAGTTCATTTCAATTGGCAGGTTCATTAAACTGATTCAGTGTTTTGTTTGAGTCATCATCACTCAAAAGTATTCCCAGAAGTCTCCACATCTCATTTGACACCCTTAATTACGTCCTAATTGTGTCTGTGCTTGTTAAACTCCAGCTGATTTTTGTTGGTGTATTAATGTGTATTAAAAAAAATCAAAGCACGTGTAACTGCTCCATCAGAATGGTACTAACTACATGAAATATGGAGTAGCACTGAGCACCATTGCTTTCAAATAGTGCTCCAGTTCATCATTAGAATAGCCATGGCCTTTGTACGACAAACTCAGTTTATTTCAAGCTACTCCAGGGTTGATTTGCTCATGTGTTTCGAACCAGTGTCTCTTGCAGCCTTTCTCCGTATTTTGCACCATCCATTTCCCTCGTGTTTTAACAAGATGTCCAGTTCCTGCTGATGAAAAGCAGCCCCTCAGCAAGAGGCTGCCACCACCATACTTCACAATGAACTATGTGCTTTCTGAGGTGTAGGAAGTGTCAGATTTGCACATACGACTTTGATTTTGAGATTAACAAGCTCTATCTTTTCCCACATTGCAGCTAGGTCACTATTAATGTTTGTTCTGCATGGTTCTGTCGAAGTAATGGCTTTTTTTTCTGCCGCCCTGCCTCATAGGCCAGTGTTATTCAAAGCTCTTAATGTGGTCAGGCTGTTTTGGTGTTGTGTTCACTTCCTGATAACTCCTCATATTAATACTGCCCACTGCAGACATTTGGATATTGTTTTGTAGGCTACCTTGTCCTAAAAATAACTATTTTATTGAACATTTTATTAGGAATGCTCTTCATTTTCACATTTTCCTGCCTGAATAATGAGCTCTTATCTGTGTGGGTTTTACACAGAAACACGGTAGTTATTTTAATTATTCACAGGAGAGGCAAGTGTAAGGTGGCTGTGTCCTCATTAGGGCCATTTATATTTTATATGTGAGTGTGTGGAGCTTCTGTAACACTGGGGTTCAATATTTCAGCACTTCAAGGTGTTTCTCTGTATTATTATTTTTTTTAAGAAAAAAAAAGTTCTTCAAAAAAAAATATTTTTTATTCCAGGGCTTAGAAATAACACTACAGAGAGCTACAGGTTTTGTAATTGTGTACCTTGAGAGGACTGAAGAAAGAATATCTTACTGTGCACAACCAATCTGATATCACAGGAAAATATCACTACTTTATGAGGTGGAGATTTCATTTGAATTTGTATGGTACTAATCTTACACAAACAAAGGTGTTTTTTTTTTTGTTTTTTTTTTTTTTTTAAGATTGGTCTCATTTCCATTTCATCATGCCTGTAATGACTGATAAAGCAGTGTTTGTGAGCACAGTGCTGCTTTGTGTGCAGCGTTACCAGGAAAAAAGCTATTTTTACTGCTCCTAAAGTGGCACGTAGTGGCAAAACAAACATTTATTTGCATATTCATTTAAGTGGGAAGGAAAATATGCTGTTTCATGTTGAAGTCAACATGAAACGGCTTGGGATTCGTTTTAAAAACGAATCATTTCAATGATTCAGAGTCGACTCTTTCTTGTGAGTGACAGTAACTTTATACACAGTGTACTTTCAGATTTAAAACTTTGCAGGATGTTTTCATTCACTTTGAGCTGTTACACACTGCATGAAAGGTAATTTTCAAAAATCCATAATAGGGGCACTTTAAACTAAACTTGAAGGTCCACCCCATAACATAAACATCACTGAGGCTTAAAGGAATAACTCACCCAAAAAAATTACTCACCCACAGGTCATCCAATATGTAGATGAGTTTGTTTCTTCATCAGAACAGATTTCAAGAAATTTATCATTACATCACTTGGTCACCAGTGGATCCTCTGCAGTGAATGGGTGCCGTCAGAATGAGAGTCCAAACAGCTGATAAAAACATCACAATATTCCACACGACTCCAGTCTATCAATTGTCCTGTGAATGTCCTGCGAAATTTAAAGCTGTGTTGAAACAAATCCATCATTAAGATGTTTTTAACTTCAAACCACTGCTCCTAGCTAAAATACAAGTCCTTAAAAAAGTCCTTAATCCATCCAAAATGAAAATGTTGTCTCTTCGGACATGAAGTCTGAAAATGATTTAGCTTCACAAGACATTGATGGAGTGGAGTCGTGTGAATTATGTGTGGATTATTGTGATGTTTTTATCAGCTGTTTGGACTCTCATTCTGACGGCACCCATTCACTGAAGAAGATCCACCGGTGAGCAAGTGACATAATGCTGCATTTCTCCAAATATTTTCTGATGAAGAAACAAACTCATCTTAACTTCTTATGTGGCCTGAGGACAAGACATTTTTCAGCAATTTTTCTTTCTTTTTCTTTTTTATTTTTGGTGAACTATTCCTTTATGTATATTGTACAAAAACATACAAATGACATTGTACCAGTTCATACAAATTAGCCACCAATTTGCCAAAACATTACATAGTCATGAATGGCCATGCGATTGTGTTGGCACAGCACACTTTCAACATGCGTTACTGAGAATTTCTTCAGTGGTTCACAGAAAACCTTGGTGGAAACCTTGGTGGTTTGTTAACAAAAGACATAAAACAACAAGCTGCTGATTCTCTGTCTCGCCTCAGCATTCATTTAAAACCTTTATATTTCAGAACTTTTGTTCAAACTGTTAAAAATCAGCTGACATTAGCGACCTAAACAACAACCGCCCAGTCAAAATGGACTTACTTTGCAAAAATGTTTTCATCAAACCAGTGTGCTTCTACCCTCCTCTCTCTCTTTATGACACATAATGCATTTCTTAAAGTCTATTACAGTTCAGAAGGGGAATTTCTGAATGCAGATAAAAGAAAATGTTTTCCTAGGTTTTTCTAAAATTGTTGTGCACGTCTGTACCTGTGCCTCAGGTCCATCCACATTGAACCCAATGACTTTCCAGTGTTAGACTCTTGGCATTTGGATGTATGACATTTTGAAATTACTTTATGAGTTTTTTTTTTTTTTTTTTTTTTTTTTATGAAAAGACAAGAGGTAGCCAAGACCAAAAAAAAAAAAACTGCGCCTGCTTTATATAGTTATTTACTTGAACATCACTGTAAAAAAACACTCTACTTTCCAAAAAAACTGGTTTATCACAAATTACTTGTAACATCTTCATCCTGTGTGGTACTTTTATCTACAATAATGTTTGTTTAATGTTGCTGAGACTAATGTTTATTTGACAACAGGCATTTACATTTTCTGGTTTTATTGATCATGTCTGCAATGCATGCAATGTGGCACAGCGAGCTCATCAGCTGCGGTTAATATGTTGTGCCATTGGACGCGTATCGTGAGAATCAACCGTGCTGTGGTTGGTGGGCGGAAGAATTGGCTAATCTCACAATCATGGGCTCAAATGATGCTCAAGGCAACAGTGTTGCAAAAAGCTTCACAACAGCCTGCAAGTCTTATAATGTTTAAACCTAAGACTGCAAGATGGTGTAACAGTGCCATTTTCATTTTCTATAACTGAGTATGCGTGATGACTAACCAGAAATTAATGTATAGTGGTGTTCAAAAGTCTGAGACGACATAGGATTTAGAAAAAAATCATAAAACAAAGAGAAATAAAATAAAATAATAATTTAAGGCTCTGCACCATTTCTAAGTCACTAATCAAATGTGACCAGGCTCATCATAGTTAACTAAAACTAAAACTACCATTAAACAAAAGTTGTTAGCTAAAATATTTTATTGATTTATTATTTAATTTCAGCTAGTTGCCAAGGCAACATTTCTGATTGTAAATTAGTTGGTAACATGATGTAGTAAAAAAAAAAAAAGCACAACAAAATTACTATAATGTTAAATACTGTAACAGTATCTCAGTGATACTAAAATGACACAGCATGTGACTCATTTGTACATACAGACAGATGTTTTTGCTTTATCTCATCTTAATTAGATCATATCAAATCATTCCGGAGAACATGATCGTGGAGTTGTCCCGAAAGCAATTTATATTAAACCTCGTGGGTGTTTAGTTAGCTGGCAAACCACCTATAAGCAAAAGGCAGAGACAAACCAAAAATACTAAAGGTATTGTGTGGAAATTGGGGAATTTACAGTCGTATGCACTGTACACTGTTGTAGGATATCTTGAAACACAAAAATTCACTATTGAATTCATATATACTAAAGTTTATTGATTTGGTTAAATTTAAGACGGTATAAGTCATGTTTAAAGCAAGGAAATAATTTACTTCCGGGAAATAATCAAAAAATGTTTATGGAGAGGCAGGGTGGGTATAATTTGAGAGATGAAATAAAACTTTAAAAAACAGCTCAAAAAGAACTACTCTGAAAAGTATATATTATATGTGGGGTGAGGTTGTGGAATAAGTTTTTAAATACTGTAAACTTTAAACATTTAAAAAGTCATTAAAATTGAGTTCTAAAAAGGTTATGAGGTGGAAATAATGAAAAAAGATTGATTATCAAGATAATTTTTTTAATTTTTTATTTATTTAATGTATTTGTTTAATGGTTGTTGTGCAATGAGGATATGTTGTATGTGGTGGGATAATTCATAGATGATGGAATTTTGTATGGTTATATAAGGGGTGGGAAAATAACAAACTTTTTGCTTCAGCCTGCTCCTTTTCGAACACATGTAATTTTATTTTTGATATTGCATTTATGTGATAACACAATTGTTGTATGTTCATATTTTACTTTATTTTTATTTTTTTTTATTTTATTGGTTGTTGTTCGAAATAAAAAAATAAAGAAAGAAAGAAAGAAAGAAAGAAAAACCAAAAAACAAAAGTCAATAAAAAATCAGCAAATAAAAAATCTCAAAAAATGTTACAATAAATGCAAATACAAAAGCTTAAAAAAGGTTGCATAATATATACACTAAAAAAAGTGTATATATTTTGTATAAGTTTTTGTTTTCATTGATCATTATTAGATCTGTATATAAATATAAAAATGCATTGTTTCAGTGAAATTGAACATAAAGCAACAGTGCCTCCCCCTGAATATCACACACACTGCAACAGGTCAGTGATTGTCAACTGTTTTTGACTACATTGGACATCAAACGGCAACCCAGAATTATTCACTGTAAAAAGAAACCAAACAAAATTTATTAATATCACCACGAACTGCATAGGCAAAACAATATGCAAAAATTTGCTTTGCATGCTATTTGGTTTCTAAATGACTTAAATTTCAAAGGCTTTATGCTCTCATATCTGTGTCTGGCACACTTCATGTCACACAACCTGTCCATGTTATAATTTGGTTGCTTCTAACAAGTCACAGAGCAATTTGCTGCAAAATACAGCTTCGCTGAACCTACAGCCTTCAACTTAAACAAACAAACAAACAAACAAACAAAGATGTGGAAAGCATTTTCTCTTTCCTTTAAACGTGATTCACTTATTTTCTGCTGTAACCATGCATTATGCTAAGCTGCATATTATTATTTAGATTATTTACATAGAACAAATCTGGCACCTGCTTTTCATTTCAACAAAAATAAGTGCACATGAAATGTCCAGTGCATATATTTTATTTCTTCATATTTTATCATTGTAGTTTATTTATAAAAGACAGTACAGTATTGCTCTAGATCATATAAGTAATCTCCATGCATAAGAATCAGTCCAGTCTTGACATTTAGTTCAAGGTGATTGCATTGATATCCTTCCTTACATTGAACGAGAAAAGGATGAGGTAACTCTGGGACCTTCTCATGGGTGAGCTATGATTCAGAAATCTCCCCGCTTGCAGATGAAAGTTTCAAATGAACTGATTTCCTGAAGCAATGGGATGTGCGGTCAAGTGGAGGAATATGACTCTGTGAGTCTCATGCAGAGGTGAAAAGGCACTGTCTGAAACAGGAGGCACTGAACCTCATTTTAATCGTGCATCTGATCCCACAGCGTCAGCCCTTGCAATACTATTCTATAGTATCACATGCATTACTATTAAATTACATGCCTATAGGAAAATCAACATCTATTAAAACAGGATTTTCCAGATCCATGTTGCTCACAGACTTGAAAAAAAAAGGCTTCTGAGTTCTGGAAGAATTTCTCTGCCTGAAGCAAGATGAGGAATTGCTTTTCAGAAAGTTTCAGTCTTGATCTCATTTTCTATAAAAAATATTATGGGAATTCTTTTTAACCCTTGATCAAATCAGGTACTGAGCTGCATCATAAGAAACAGGCCGTGTTTATGAGAAACCCATTATGAGATTCTATCAGCCCTGACGCCCTTTAAATAATTGATCGAATAACATCATGTATTACAAGAAGTATTGGATGCTACTGGCTGGTGTAATTCTGATGAACTGATATGTGTGCTGCTCGCTTCTCTGCTGAAGACATCCATCATTCAGACAGAGTGAGAGTCAACAATACAACAAACAGCATGAAAGATGCAAAATTTTCCATATCCTACGCATTTCCCTACAGATCTTTTTAGCAGAAGCACGTCTAGATATAAAACATTCAAAAAAAAAAAACATAAAACCATCCAAAGAACAGCAAAATAATATATATATATATATATTTCTGTGAACTTAGATTGTGCCCTCAAATAAAAACATTCCTGGAAGTATCTGCAAAGGCTTAAAAGTCATATTGTATACTTTTACGATGCATTTTTTCCCTTTGTGGCGGAGTATCAATTAAATTGCCATCCACTTTTTTGTCTAATACAAGAAGAGAAAATAATATTGTGTTATATTATGGGTGAGTAAATTAAGACAAACATTTCCATTTCTCGGTGAAGTATTCTTTAAAACAATATTGTGAATATATATATATATATATATATATATACATAGGTAATATATATATATATATATATATATATTTCTGTGAACTTAGATTGTGCCCTCAAATAAAAACATTCCTGGAAGTATCTGCAAATTAGTCATATATTTTAGTGTTTTTGTAAAAATATACATAGGTAAATATTGCAGTTTATTACTGTGTATTGTTAAATTGGTGCATATATATATATATATATATATGCACCAACTTAACAATACACAGTAATAAGTATGTATGTGTATACATTAAATATAATTTTTCCTTGAGGTCTTTCGAAAAAGTGTAAATTACAAGTAATTTGCACGATAGTTCAATCTGTGCAAAGTATGTTTCGTTACGCTCCATGGGTATCATAGTGTTGCTGAAATATATTAAAATTTTAAAAAGAAATCAACATATATACAGTACAATAAATATAATAATGCGGATAAATTAAAGACATCCTTGCACGAGAATATTTAAAACATGTAACTGCATAATAGTCAGTGCAAAACACTGCAATACAATTTGGAAAATTATAGGTATAAAATTTCATTAGAAATATTAGGCTACAGTATCACATTGCCCTTTGGGAGGTGGAAGAACAAGGTAAAGGGATCGAAATGCATAGTTTTAGGGTACAGTTTTGATTTGAATCGCTCGTCTCGGCTGCGTGTGTTCAGCAGAAACAAAGTACCCACAATACGTGAGTGATAGAGTGATCATGTGCATGAGAATGGGGTTTAGTTCAGTCTGTGCTGTTTATTGACCAGTCATAGGGCAGATAGCTCACTTTGACCTTTCCTTGTGAAAGCAGAGCCTGCAGAGTCCTCTTCTTCTGTGACGCTCCCATATGGTCAAACACCCAGTTCAGCAGCTGATAAAAAAACATTAAGAACTTAGCAAGTGTTTGTTTAAAGACAGAACCAACCACTTGCATTGTATGGAAAAGAGCAGCTTGTAAATTCTGCTAAGTATCTCCTTTAGTGAAAAACATATATATGAATGAATTATTTATGCATGGGTGAACTATTGCTTTAATGAAACCACATGTGCATGAATCGAGAGTGATGATATATTTTTAGTAATACCTTCTCATCGGTGCCTCCAAAATCTGCCTTGTACCACTTGAAGATCTGGCTGAGTTTCACTTCTCGTCCCACGCTGTCAATCACGCAGCTGTCGTCATTCTCCAGGAACGCTTCTGCTGCAGCACGCAACTGACTGTCGATGTCCTGATGTGACACACGCAGGGAAATTTGACTGTAAAACACTACATGCTTTACTCTGTCAGAATGAATGTATAGACACTTATAGACTGTATTGTAATTGAGGGTATTCTGGATGTTAACCTCTGGTGTATATGTCTTAATTGGAGGGCAGCCCTTTGCACCACAGTTCAGTGCAAAATGAATGAGAGGCTCAACATCAGGAAGTGCCACCTAATGGATAAAGACACGCATTACTATGATAATAACATTCACAGATGTCTTTAGTACACTATCAAAAGTTTGGGGTTGGTGAGATTATTTACTGATTTTGAAATAAGTGAAATAAGTCTCTTATGCTCACCAAGTACTACATTTAGTTGATCAAAAATACAATAAAAACTGTAATATTGTGAAATACTTTTACTATTTAAAACAACTGCTTTCTATTTGAATATATTTTAAAATGTAATTCAATCCAATGATTCGCTGCTCAAGAAAAGTTTATTATTATCAATTTTTTTTTATTTGTTTTTTTTTGATAAACGGATGGTTCAAAAGAACAGCATTTATTTGAAATAGAAATCTTTGTAACATTTTAAATTTTTATGGTCACTTCTGATCCATTTAATGTTTCCTTGCTGATTAAAAATATTACTTTCTTACAAAAAAAAAGGAAAAAAAATCTTACTGACTCAAAACTGGTATAATTAACAGAAATTGACAAGTTTAGACTTACACATATAATTTTTTTTCACTAAATGGGTTAAGCCATTAATTACAAAAAAATAAAAAATAATAAAGTGAGTTTTTTTTTTTAATATTATTTTAAATATAAATTTTCAGTCTTTTGACATCCCTAATTTATTTTATTTTAAAGTCGTATTTTCTTATTTATAGGCTTAATAAAATAAACCTGAAATATTTCCAAATTCACCTGGAAACTGCCTAAACCACTGAAAATGTTGCTGTTGCTAAAAATGCGGTACCTTTCTGCCATAAATCACAGGCAATAGAAATCAGAATTCACACTTGACATACAGTTTTAAAAAGGTTCCAAAATGGGGGTTTTCACCATGATTCCAAAGAAAAAACATTTTTGGTTCCCTAAAGAACCTTTCAGTTCTGAAAAGAACCATTTTTCTTAGTGCAAAGAAATGTTAATAATCTAAAAAATCTTTTTCTACTAAAAAGATACTTGAAATGAAACAGGAAAGATCCCACGGATGCTGAAGATTCTTCATCGAACCATAGATACCCATTAAAAAACTAATTATATAATATATCCCCGGAGTGAGAACAAAGTTCACCTCCTCTTGCTGGAATACCTGCAGTCGAGGGTCGTTCCTGGAAAAGGGCTTCAGGAGTTGTGCCACACCTTTGCGATTTCCTCTAAGCACTCCATTTTCAATATCCTGCAGTGTGAACACCTCACCGCCAATGAAGTAGCTCACATAGTTGAAGAACTGGAAAACACGAGACCAATGTACAAGCACTGAAAACATTCAGTGTTGATCAAAACAGCAAAATCAAGCCAGAAGAACGCTCTCCGCTTCTCTTACCCGATACCTTTGCCATATGTTTTTGGGAAAGCCCAGCCGCAGGTTCCCGTGGATGACGAGGGCGTTGTAGATGTTGATAAAGAAAGCCAGTTTCTCCTCACGACTCAGAGACAGCAGATCCACGCGCTGAAGCTGGACAGCTAGATCACAGTACCGCTGGAAGCACAGGCTCTGGGACATGGCCTTGTAATCAACTGTCTGGTCAAGAGTGCAGAACAGACGGTCACTACGACACATACACCTTTCTGATTTAAAACATTATAATGTGGCGTCATGCTCCTTAAACATCAAATGTCTGAGCATGAATCATTTGTGCCTGTGTCGAATCCATTGAACATGGTCTTGAATCTGTCTGATATGCAGTGTGTGATGAGATGAGTGGTGAAACAGTGCAATACCTTGCCATCTTCAGAGAGATGATCCGAGTAGAGTTTCAGGATCAGATTCCTCAGTGCCTCCGAGAGCTCACAGGCTGCTTCGGGCAAGTGTCACAAACAATGAGAATAAGAACGACTGAAACATTGAAATCATTACGTAACTGATAACTAGATATGTGTTTCCTGAAGGAAATACCAGCACTTGTAACACAGCGAAAACAGTTAGTGATAAAGTTATAGGTAGGTTTATGTTATTTTGCTTTGATGTTATTAAATGATTAAAATATGGACAAGGAAGACGAGACCAATCAATAAAAGTATGCACATAGATTTAAGAGAGGAGATTAATTGCAATTCAGTAGAAGATGTCATTGTTGATGTCATTCGGTCATATTCTTTAAATTCTATCATTTCAATCTTAAAAAAATTTTAAATACACAATTATGACAAATCACGATTGTTCGAAACATTTAGGCTCATTAAGATGTTAAATAAATATTTTTTTTCCAAGAAAGTAAAGACATTTATAAATATATAAAAGATATAAAAGAAGAAAACATAAATAAAATTAGGCAGAACAACTGTTTTTGACATTTTGATAATAACAAATGTTTCTTGAGCAGCAAATCAGCATATCAGAATGATTTCTGAAGGATCACGTGACTCTGAAGACTGGAGTAATGATGCTGGAAATTCAGCTTTGCATCACTGATATAAATTACATTTTGAAATATATTCAAATAGAAATCAGTAATTTCAAAATTGTAATAATATATCAGAATATTTTGTGATATATTACTGTTTTTTTCCACAATGTTTCTATGTACTTTTCTTTCAAAACATAAAAAAAACTCATAGAACTGAATTTTTTGAGCATTAAATCCCATTGCATTTGTGCAACAGTCATGTTAAAATGTCCAGCATCTGCAAAAAATATGCTACCACCACATTAGGTATCACATTTTGATGCAACGTGTGTAGACTTATATGGAATGCTGCACTTGACACTTGTCATGATTAATTCATTGCCGCACCTGTAACCGCAATCTTGATTATTAATTTAACTAACTGTGAAGCCCTAATTACAAAAACTAAAAATAGACAGGACACCTAAGCCTGAAAATATAAAGTAATACTGGATAAATAATATTTATTATACTTTATAAATAATATATTAAAAAAATATTAATTGACTGTGGTTTTATACTCAAAACAGACACTTATATAGTAAGCATGTAACTAACATTTAACAATGAACCAAACTCTTTAGCGATTAAAGAATCATTGAGTTAAACCCCATGCTTCATGCTTTTGAGACACTTATAGAAATGCATCCTCACCATTAAACTCTGGGTAATTTCACCTGCTTCCTTCCTATCTACAAAGTGCAAGTATAATTGGAGCCAAAACAAGCAATGAGAGCCAACACCAATGACAAACACGGTTCAATACGCCATCCTTCCACTGAAGATTTACAAAGATTTTTTTTTTTTTTTTACAGTACTAGGCCAGGAACTCATCATTACTATTATAGAATAGACTAGGGATGTGTCTAAAAGCTGAAAAAATGCTATATGAAGATGGTACAAAAGATAAGTGTTATTTACATTTCTTTATATACTATTTTTTATTTATAAATATTTAAAATAGCTTTTATCATTAGATTTGCTTATAAGAAAGTAGAGAGTTATGTGCTTTGATATTTTATTAGCATTGGTTTTATTGCTATATAGTTTTAGTATGTTGAAAAATGCTATGAAGGTAAGCAAGACGTCCGAATCAGAGGTTGTACCTTTTATTTTCCTATATTATTTATTTTCCTATATTCTAAGGACATATGCTATGTTTTAGTATTATTAAATACTATTTATTTATAACTTTTTAATTCACTTTTATTTATTTCAGTTTTCAAAAGTTTTTGTATTTTTGCCTATGTCGATTTCCGCATTGTTTGTATTCGTTTTTTATTTTTTTTTTATGTTTTCTTAATATGTGTTAATATATTTTTTTTATTTGATTCAGTCAATTTTAATACTGTCAGTTAAAACATTTTTATTTTATTTTATTTTTAGCTTTATTTTAATTACAAAATTTTTTTTTTTTTTTTTTTTACAGTACTAGTTTTAGTTAACAATAACAACACAGAGATACTGTAACAGCTTGGTTACTGCAAAAGCTCACTTAGAGATGCCATTCTTGTACCTTGGAAGCCATCCTGAGGTTTTCTGCCAGTTTCGGCTTTCTTAGGAAGTGTCTTCATTCATACAATGCTGTCTGTTCAGTCAGTGACTGACAGGGCAGTGAGGGAGCTCTACAGGTTCTACAGCAAAGTCATGACAAGTCCCACACAGTTTTTGATTGCTGTCCTAGTCATAACTAACCTGTTTGTGGCTTGATAACAATAGAGTCAATTAATGTTACACCCAAATAAATTCCTTCAGTTTCATTTGGCTTGAGAGAGGTGACTGAAGCTGCCCACACCCTTCTCTCTGCACATTCATTCAGAACACACGCTGTTCCTGTACATCCTGACAATCACCTCACTCCTCTACTGGATGTCCACAACCCTCCCACACTTAACCTCTCTTAAAGACGTACAGCCTGACTAATGAAATTCACCTGCATTAGACTACAAATGCAGAATACATACCAAAAGTTTTGCCTAGTTGACAGAATTTATGTTTCTCATCTTGTTAAACTACTTCAATTAATACATTATTGAGAAAGGATGCATTCAATTTAAAGACAACTTACATTTTAAAACATTCAAATAGAAAGCAGTTATTTGTAAGTGAAATAATATTTCACATTGTTGCTGTTTTTATTGTATTTTTGGCCACAGTTTTGATCAAAACGTACAGACCACAAACTGGTAGAAACAAGAATGCAACTCAAAAATGATGTTGATAAAAAGCTTTAAAATAAAGCAGCTGGGTTGCACTGTGTTAAGATATTTTAGTAGTCAAAGCAAACAGATAAAAAGAGTTTGTCACCTTCTCTGAACTGAAACAGGGCTCTGTTATAACATTGATCAAATATAGCATACAATTTCTAATTGTATAAAAGCAAGGGAGAGACCTTTAGGGATGGACTGATTCAGTTATCTTTTATCACTATAACCTGGCAACAGCAGATATCTGTGGAGAAACAGCTGGTGATAAGGAAAGGTTGGCTCATGCAGGCACAAAAAAATAAATAAGAAAAAACCTTGCCAAGTCCCTTTGTTAAAAAATGGGGCAAGACAAATAGCAGTCATTCCTTCAACACTCTGTGCCAGTAACAAGTATAAGGAAGTACTGTAGGAAAGCATCCGAGCATGTTTTTCTGAACACAACAACAAGCAGACAGTTCATGACATACTAACCTCCATTAACCTCGCCAGCAGAGTCAAGGCTGTTTTCTCCAGGTACAGGCAGAGCGTCCGGCGGCACGGGGTCCTCTCTTACTGACAGGACGAGACGCTCCAGCCGCTCAGGATCCTAACAACAACAAAAACAACAACTCTATTTTATTGCCAATTTGCTAATTTCCCAGAAGTAAATATCAAGCCAGCTGTGAGTCATGCAACAGTTACCGTTTCTGGTCTCACCAGGTTCTGGAGGTCCTCGTTGTTTCCCACAAACAGGTTATTGAAGAATATCTGTGGCACGGCACTGTGTCCTGTGAGCTTCTTCAGTCGTGCTCTTAACTCTCTGTGCTTGTTCACATCCACATCACACACAGGCACACCTAGCGTACTCAGAGTAGCTTTGGCCTGTATGCAGTGTGGACAGCCTGGCACGGAGTACACTGTTACCCGTCCCCTCATGACGGTCCCGTCCTCCACCATCACTGCACCTGAAAGTAAATGCAACGATCCAAACATATGAAAGTTGTCACATAAATTCCCTGAATAGTCGTAAAATTAATGAATCAGTTAATAAACAAAGGGGACACTCCACAAATACAAAAAATGACTTTTTTAAACCATTCCAGGCAAAAATCCTGCATTTAAGATCAATTATATAACATAAAATGGTCTGGATGTCTTAACGTTCTTTATTTTGTGTAACAAATAAACCGTTACACTTAGCTAACTTATGCCATAATTTAGGATTAATATATTGAACTGATATTCGACATGTTTATTCAACATCTACATGGTCAGTGTACAATGTGCTTTTCAGAAATACAAACATTTAACAGCAAAATACTATTGTGACATGAATTTTGCTTCAAATAAACTACAGAAACAACTCCAACTATGATAAATACACATGCATAAGCATAAACAACCCCAAATAAATCACAATAAATAATTATTTAAAGACATGAAAATAATAAATAAATAAAAACATAATACCATTTATAAGTATTAACATTAGTGCCTGGACAGAGTTTTATGGTCACAACCTAAAGAAAAGAACATGAAAAGACAAATAAATTAGAACAAAGACAAAAATTACAAAACACAAAAATCCTAAACAATTCAACTAAAAAAAACAGAAACATTAGAACACAGAAGATCCTGTGTATTGCCCCTAAGCACAGCGGCGAGCCTCTCATGGGGCAAAACTCTCTCTACACCACTGTGTCACAGAGGGCAGAGTGTTATTATCCATCTAATAATGATGCATTTCCTTGCCACGAGTAGCAATTTATCTAACAATTTATAACCTCTTATGTCCAGTGTCAGTAGAAAGAGATTGGTGCTAAGAATGGTGCTAATTTCATAAGCAATGAAGTTCCAGAATCTTGAAATGAGCTTGCACCTCCAATCAATTGTAATTATGGTAAAAAAAAAAATAAAAAAAAATTAATGGCTATGGCTTTAATGGCTGTCCCATATTTTGTGTGTGCATATTTTTGCTAGAAATCTGCTAAATCACAGTCGCCTATATTTATTAATATTTTAAATTATCTTTTATTTTTATTTTAAGTTTTAGGCATTTTCTACTTAGCTTTATTTTATTTGTATTTCAGTTTTAGTTAGAGTCATTTTTGTACTTCAACTTAACACGTTTTATTTCAATGACACTTCCTTCATGTTTCTATTTCTTTCACCTTTTAACTTTTTTTTTATTATTATTTACATTTTATCTTCAGTTTTTATCATCTTTAGTTTAATGTACAAAAAAAATTGTTTAATTAATTTTATTTAATAATTAAGCAAAAATTACAAACATCATTTAAAGGGTAAAAACAGCTCATATTTAGCCGAAACCCTTCAGGCTGAAAAATATTTTCTGAAGGCCAAGCACCTTCATTTATACATTACTTATTAAAAAAAGATACATTTTACACAGAGGTTTTGTATACTATTTATAGAAAGATCTTTCTTTACAAAATGGACCACACTAATCAATGTTTAAAATACAGTGCCTGATACTATAAAACACAGTTATGCTTCCTCCATAATGAACACAATATATTCCTAATTTAATTTCACGTACTTTAATTTTAATTTAATCCCAAGGAATGTATAACAACACAACAGTAACAATAGCTGTGCATTTAATATCTGCTTACTAAAGTAAACGTTTGCACAGGAATCTACAGACCAGTAATAAGAGCCAGCAGTTTAATAGAGGTTGCGAATCCGGTTCTCTCCCAGAGCTACAATACTGCTGAAGCTAAAGCACAAGCGCTTCTGTGAAGGTAACGTTACCTGTTCTTGCTTTCGCTCGAGTCTCTCAGCGCTCAGAGGAACGGATCTGCTGAGTGCGCTAATTCTGACCAGCTGTGCGTAAACAACTCAACATTGCTGTGCAGAGTAACTGAGCCCTATAATGCTATTCATAATGACCAAACATGATATTCACTTGCAGCTGCATGATTCTCAAATAACTGAGTAGAGAAGAAAACAACCGGATCCTAACAGCACTGTGAAGTCAGAACACACAAGGCTCTTCTTCTTCTTCTTGTAGCGTTTATTGGCGGTGGGCAAGCCACAAGGCTCTACTGAACGAGTCTATCATTTAATAATAATAATAATAATAATAATAATAATAATAATAATAATAATAATAATAATAATTTATATATACAGTCATTTATTGTGTGCATTCTGTAATAAATGTTAATAAATCTGTTCTTTTTTTATGTATATTCAATAACATTGGCTCATTGTAGTTTTGTCTTGGCTCATTAATATTTTTTTTCAGGTTACTTAATTTTAAAAGTAACAAATTTAATTTAAATGTTATATCGCAAGGACGATTTTTTTACGCGTAAACGGGGTCTTTTATTTTGAAATGTTTTGCTTCCTGAAATCGTACCGTTGCTTCTCTCTTCACGCGGCTCGTGAACCGGTAGGTCGCTAGTAGAGACAGCGCTGCTGCTGAACGGAGAGACGGCTTCACGCGGTAAGACCACGGGACTGTTTTCAGTGGAGTCTTTTAAATATGCGCTTATATCTTTGACAGATGTCACGTTTGATTAAAAACGCATTCTTACGACCTTCATACAAAGCGAGAGACCACACAGTTATAATGATGTAGAACATTACTCTTAGTGCGAGTATTATTGGACTGCAGTGCTGTTGAATGAATATTATTAATATTATTAGTTAACCAGAGTCTCCGACTGAAGGGTCTCTCACAGACACTGGATCTGCTTGTACAGTTACAGTCTCGTTATGAGTCGCATTTATGATCTTTGACAGATCAGACGCGGTCATTTCCTAAAAGATTAAATGAACGCTAGAATAAACACGATACTGTTTAATTAAGTGATGGTTTGTTTGTTCACCTCGCTTTTAGTCCCTCATTTTTTCTTCCTGTTTCTTCAGGATATAAAGCCACTGATGCGCAAGGTCCTCTTGGTCAGATATGGGTCTTGTGAACATATATCTACAGGCATCCTGCCTAACAGCTTTATGAGATTTACTAAGCAGCTGTAACACACACACACACACACAAGCATGGCACCAGTCCCACCTGGCATCCGCTTCCTGGCATCCTTCAACAGGGACCAGTGGTGAGTTTGTCTTTTTACTATTATATATAGAGAGAGAGAGAGAGAGAGAGATGCACTTCCACAGCCTAATAAAAAATACTAAACTAAACTACATCATTGGGAAACATAATGTGGCACAATAATTGTTTGACCTTGATTAGCTTTTCATAACTAAATAGATTAGTTTTCATAATTGTTGAGAAGCAAAAATCATTGCTGAAAATACAATTAAATTAATTGAGGAATTAAGTTGGAACGTCTGTCGTTATTATTCTACACGTGTCCGCACCCTTTGAAAGTTTGTTTATGAAATATTTTAAATCTGACTGTGGTTTCGGTTTTCAATGAGAGTATATGTTTAACAGATTTAATGTCCATTCTGTAGAGTTCCAGCAGTTTTTCCCTCCAAAATGAGAACGATCTTCAGACTGTGTCAGGGCGTGCCAAGCATTAATATAGCTGCTCTGTGCTGGAGAACAGTGTAGAATAGATTAGAACTTTAAATAGATTAGAACTTTAAATAGAATAAATTAGAACTTTAAATAGAATAAATTAGAACTTTAAATAGAATAAATTAGAACTTAAAATAGATCAGAACTTTAAATGTAACCTGAATTACAGTGGGTATAGAAAAGAGTCACCCCCCTTAAAATAATTTTGTTGTTTTATCCAGCTGTATTTACTCAGTGCAACTTATAATATCCAAGTGAAAGATATAATACCAACATGTCAGAAAAAATAAAAAAACAGAATCACTGAGTTGGAAAAAGGATCACCCCCCTCCTATAAATGACTTGTAAACTCAATCAGGTGCAGCTAATCACCTTCTCGATGGCACACAAAGCCATTTGACTTTCAGCTGTGATCAGCTGTGGTCATTATAATCAACTCAGCATGAAAAGAGCTTTCCTGAAGCATTTCAGTCCTTGGTAGTGCAACTGAAGCAAACAATCAACTCTGGATAAAAGATCTCTGGGATAAAGTTGTGGACTGGCACAAGTCAGGAGATAGATACAAAAAAATGTAAATGCTTTATCAATACCTATAAGCACAGTGAAGTCTGTTATTAAGAAGTGGAAGGTATTTGGTAAAACACAGACCCTCTGGTATTTCTCTGGGGTATTTCTCTGCAGCAGGGACTGGAGCACATGTCAGGATAGAAGGAAAAATGGATGGGGCAAAATATTGTCTAAATCCTGAAGAAGATCAGCTGCCTCTGCCAGAAAGTTGTCAATGAAGAAGGTTTACCTTCCAACATGACAATGACCCAAAACACAGCAAAACTGAGCACACAGTGGTTGAAGGAGAACAAGGTGAATGTCCTTGCATGGTCTAGTCCGAGCCCAATCTGTGGAAGTCTGTGGAAAGACTTGAAAACTGCAGTCCACAAACATTCACCATCAAATTGAACTGAACTTGAGTAGTTCTGCAAAGAAGAGTGAGCAAATATTGTGAAGTCTAGATGTGCAAAGTTAGTAGAGACAGAAACAAATCCCAACAGACTAAAGGCTGTAATCAAAGCTAAAGGTGGTTCAACAAAATACTGACACAAGGGAGTGATCCTTTTTCAAACTCAGTCATTCTGTTTTTTAATTTTTTTTTTATATTGTTTATGACATGTTGGTGTTATATTGTTCACTTGGATGTTATAAGTTGCATTGAGTTCATACGTACAGCTGGATAAAACAAAAACTGTGTCCGTCTTCATTTCAGGCTGCAAAGCAACAACATGTTATTATTTTAAAGGGGGGTGATTCTTTTCTATACCCACTGTACATGTATGTGAGTGTATAAACACCCATCTGTATTTAATCAGAGCTTAAATTCCATTGCATTCCTGCGTCATTGCAACACCTTTGCAATATAGATTGTGAATAATCTGGTTTAGTGAGTTCCTCAGAGGAACACACAAGCTAGGCAAGGTGTGTTTAAATTCCTGTGTGCTTTAAAGAAACCTCTTAAATAAGATCGAGATGATTACAGCTTCTGCCCTGCTGCAATAGCAGGTAAAATTACAGGACATCTTTTTTTAAACCAGACAGACCAGAAATGCAGTGCACTGTAAAATAAATAAATACTGTAAAATATAATGCATTTTGTCCATTTAATGTAAAATACTGTCAGATTTATGTTTTTTCCAAGTAAAAACTAAGAATTACCATATAGTTTATGATTTTTTTTACTTTTTTTTTTTTTTTTTTTTTTTTATATGAAGGATACCTTTAGCATTGTTTCTTATTTTCTTGTTTTGTGTTACTCTTATGATGTTTTGTGTGTGTATGACTTGTGCTCCATTTCTAAACCAATAGGTGATGTTTTATAAACAGGCCCCTTACAGTGAATTTGTGATGATTTATCATGTTATAGGAGGTAATTTCACAGTAAAATGTCCCTATTTCCTTGTCCTCGTTGAGCTTTGCTGTGTTTGGTTCCCGCAGGTACAAGGCCTTCACGTTTGCTCTCACGTTCCTGCTCTACACAAGCTTCCATCTGTCCAGGAAGCCCATCAGCATTGTCAAGGTAACTCAATCCCTGTCAAATTGAACAACCCCTTTAAAGGAATATTTCACCTAAAAATAAAAACGGGCTCACACTCAGGTCATCCAAGATGTAGATGTGTTGTTTTTTCATGGGAGCAGATTTGAAGAAATTTAGCATTCCATCACTTGATCACCAGTGAGGACAAATACCTGAGTCCTCTATCCATAATATTGCTTTATTATAAAGTTGAATGTATAAGTGTGTCCAACTATATCCACGTACTGTATAGTGTACTTGTGTATGGCGATGTATTCCATATAACAGATCTTAACTGCTTGATTGCTTGTATTGTCACAAAAAGCAAACTTTTATATTATTGCTCAGCTCAGAGCTGCTAAACATGACTGTAAGGCATAGAGATGTAAGTTCATGTTGTGTTGTGTGTGTTCATATAGAGTGAGCTGCATAAGAACTGCTCTCATGTCATGCGAGCTCCTACAGAGAGCAGCAGCGGTCAGCAGCCTGTGCTTCACCCAGAACTAGACTGCAGCTGGAAACCATTCGGTAAGATTCAGATACTACAGTATATTATATTCATAGTAATATGTGTTTCTGTCACTTTCAGCCAGTGCATTAAATATTTGGTATCTCTGTTTCTCTGTCCCTGTAGACAGAAATAACTATAAGCAGTTGCTCGGAGCTATGGATTACTCTTTCCTGTGCGCTTATGCCATAGGCATGTATCTCAGGTAAGAACAGATACAAAACACTCAAATATTAATGCATTTGCACTAAAATGGCTTAAAATGTGGCTTTCAGAGATCTAGAGTTTAAAATTCTCTCATCATTAACATATGTCAATCCAAACCCATAAGACACAAATGAAGATATTTTAATGCAACCTGAGAGATATCTGTCCCTCCAAGTCTGTTCCCCCAAAACCTTGACACTTCAAAGATCATAAAGACATTGTCAAAGTAAACAATTTGAGTGGTTTAATTCAAGTCTGATATAATTTAAGCTTTTATTCTCATATAAATATTGATCAGTGCACATACATATAGAGCACAGCAAATACGGTAAAGCGATGCTCAGTCGTGTCTTAATGAACTTTTTGAAGTTTTAGTGTAATGGACATTCATCTCTCAGGTTTCCTTAAAAATTCAGTTGTGTTTAGAAGATGAATCAAAGTTGTGTGGATTGAGAAGGACTTGAGGGACAGTTAATGATGATAGAATTTTAATTTGTGGGTGAACTAACCCTTTACTATTAACGAGGGATGTTTTCTACTTAGTTTTTCATTAAATTAATTTGAGAAAAAGTGATATTTGATGTAAATTTGTACTCAGATATTTTAATACATGAAAAATACTGAAACAGTTTGAACTAACACACCAAAATGGAATCTGTTTGTTAGTTGCTAACATTCTTAATACAATCTTTTCAGTGGAATAATTGGCGAGCGTTTGCCCATTCGCCTGTACCTGACTGTGGGCATGTTGACCAGTGGTCTTTTCACCTGTCTCTTTGGACTGGGATACGTCTATGACATCCATAGCCTGGGCTTCTATGTATTTGTTCAGGTGGGTCATACCTGTACAGAATAATCCTGATATGCTCACCAAGGCTGCATTTATTTGATCAAAAATACGGTAAAAACAGTAATGTTGTGAAATTTTAATTGATCATTTTATCATTTAAAATTATGAAAAAGAATATTATAAAAAAAAAATAATAATAATTTCATTTTTAATTTATTCCTGTAATGCAATTTTTTTTTCTGCAGCCAGACTGCGGTGTCACATGATCATTCAGAAATCTTTATTTGTGTGTGTGTGTGTGTGTGTAGGTGGCCAATGGTTTGGTTCAGACCACTGGATGGCCTAGTGTTGTGACTTGCATTGGTAACTGGTTTGGCAAGGGCAGGTGAGAAGCATTACACTTTCCACTAACATCATAAAGTCAATAAAACTC
Source organism: Cyprinus carpio (assembly GCF_018340385.1). Taxonomy (NCBI): domain Eukaryota; kingdom Metazoa; phylum Chordata; class Actinopteri; order Cypriniformes; family Cyprinidae; genus Cyprinus; species Cyprinus carpio. Next base: position 6,965,879 of record NC_056580.1, read on the forward strand.
TAAACGTGAGCATCCAGTGTTTTCCTTTGCTCAGACTCTCAATATGAACGAATGCTTATCCTCTTAGTTGCTGTTTTTTTTTTTTACACACTCTAAACTGTAACAGATCTGTTATTACCACCCAAATAAATGTTGCATATGTGTTGTGGTGTCAGGAGAGGCCTCATCATGGGTCTGTGGAACTCTCACACATCAGTGGGCAACATTCTGGGCTCTTTGATCGCTGGGTATTATGTCTCTTCTAACTGGGGTCTGTCCTTCATCGTCCCTGGAGTTATCATCGCTGCTATGGGAGTCATCTGCTTCCTCTTTCTTATAGAGCGTAAGTAAAAATGTCCTCTGCCTTACTGATTTGTGCAAGTGTGTCTGGGTGCAAAATTGTCTAAAGCACTAGTTGGTGGGTTTTGATGTGAATGCTTCTGTATCTCCAGACCCTAATGATCTGAAGATCGCCTGTGCACAGAGCTCAGCTCCCAGCAGTCAGGTTAGTCAGATGGCCTTCAAGAATATAATGTATGTATACACTATTGTGAAGGTTTTTTTTTTGTAAAATTGATAATGATAATTAATAGCAAATCAGCATATCAGAGTGATTTCTGAAGGATCATGTGACACTGAAGACTGGAGCAGTGATGCCGAAAATTCAGCTTTGCGTAACAGGAATAAATTAGATTTTAGAATATATTCAAATAGAAAACAGTTATTTTAAATTATAAAAACATTTCTCTATATTAACATCTTACTATATTTTTGATCAAATAAATGCAGCTTTGGTGAGCGTAAGATAATTCCCCAAACTTTTGAACGGGAGTGTATGCCTTTGTTCATACTGTACACAAATCTGACGTGGATTTCAAATCCAGTCTCTCAGGAATGACTAGCCTGCACTGAAATTCTACAGGCAAGTGAATCCGATTTGTTTTGTTTTTTTAAACCGGTCTGTCAATACTCATTCTAAAATAAATAACTGTACATATCAGATTTCATGTGGTTTTTGCTGCTCAGCTGACAAAAACAAAACTAGCTTGAGTCAGAAATACAGAAAAAATACACTCACTGGCCACTTTATTAGGTACACCTTACTAGTACCGGGTTGGACCCCCTTTTGCCTTCAAATCTGCCTTAATTCTGCGTTGCATAAATTCAACAAGGTGTTGGAAGCATTCCTCAGAGATTTTGGTCCATATTGACATGATAGCATCACGCAGTTGCTGCAGATTTGTCGGCTGCACATCCATGATGCGAATCTCCCGTTCCACCACATACCAAAGCTGCTCTGCTGGATTGAGATCTGGTGACTGTGGAGCCCATTTGAGTAAAGTGAACTCATTGTGATGTTCAAGAAACCAGTCCGAGATGATTTGAGCTTTGTGACATGGTGCATTATCCCACTTGAAGTATTCATCAGAAGATGGGTACACTGTAGTCATAAAGGGAGGGACATGCCAGCAACAATACTCAGGTAGGCTGTGGCGTTTAAACGATGCTCAATTGGTACTAAGGGGCCCAAAGTGTGCCAAGAAAATATCCCCCACACCATTACACCAACACCAGCAGCCTGAACTGTCAGACAAGGCAGGATGGATCCATGCTTTCATGTTCTTTACACCAAATTCTGACTCTACCATCTGAAAGTCGCAGCAGAAATCGAGACTCATCAGACCAGGCAACGTTTTTCCAATCTTCTATTGTCCAATCTTGGTGAGCCTGTGCGAACTGTAGCCTCCGTTTCCTGTTCTTAGCTGACAGGAGCAGCACCCGGTGTGGTCTTCTGCTGCTGTAGCCCATCTGCTTCAGGGTTTGATGTGTTGTGCATTCAGAGATGGTATTCTGCATATCTTGGTTGTAACGAGTGGTTATTTGAGTTACTGTTGCCTTTCTATCCTCTCTAACCAGTCTGCCCATCCTCCTCTGACCTCTGACATCAACAAGGCATTATCATCCACACAACTGCTGCTCACTGGATATTTTCAGACCATTCTCTGTAAACCCTAGAGATGGTTGTGCGTGAAAATCCCAGTAGATCAGCAGTTTTTGAAATACTCAGACCAGCCTGTCTGGCACTTAAGTCCCCTTTCTTCCCCATTCTGATGCTCGGTTCGAACTTCAGCAAGTCGTCTTCACCACTTCTAGACATGCATTGAGTTGCTGCCATGTGATTGGCTGATTAGCAATTTGTGTTACCAAGCATTGGAACAGGTGTACCTAATAAAGTGTATATTTTTGCTGTATATCTGAACAAAGCCTGCGGGAGCCGGACAGTGTTTGTGTGATCTTCACATGAGTTAATGTCTTTTCCCAGCAATCTGAGGAAAGGTTGGTTAGAAAACATGATGCCCTCGTGCTCTATAGCAGTCGCTATGACAACAGCCCTGTGATGCGTACACCTGCGAGTCTCAGTCGAGCGTGAGGTGCTCTTCTAACACAGGGAGAGTTCACAGTTCCCAAACGCTTCAGCAGATTGATTTGATTCAGGAGGAGTGGCTAATCAGGAGTAACAGAGACAGAGTTAAGGATGGAGGAAGGGGAAATGGAGATTGGTGCCTCTTTTCCTCATTTTGACTGTGGAGGAGGAATTAAACGAATTCAAGAGCAACTTCAAACACTTTTTAGCTTGCTGCTGCATAATTCTTGGTTCTCTGTCATTGTTTACGCTAATACCTATTGATTTGTTTCTAAAGGATCTTTAAATATTCATAGTGATTCATTGCAATTTAGGGGTGTTTTTGAAAACGCACTGGAAGAGGGAACTGGGTCAATAATACGACATGATAATCAGATGCACTGATTGAAAATATATGCAAATATTTAGCATTTTGATATGTAATATATTGGTAGTTTGCATAGACATGGAACAAAAAAATTTCCTAACAGGTTTTAGGTAAAAGAATAATGTATTTGTGTGTGTGTGTGTGTTTCATTATTATTATTATTATTATTATTATTATTATTATTATTATTATTATTCTGTTACTTGTGTTATTATTTCTTTACCACTTTTACTCAACTTTTTGATATCGCTATTTTTTTCAGGGAATGACAAATACATATTAAAAAGCAGAAATATTCATTTTCTTCTTTTTGTAATTATAATATGATTTACATATATTTGTGTATGTATGTGTATATATATGTGTGTGTATGTATGTGTATATATATATATATATTTATGTGTGTGTGTATATATTATTAATGAAGGACCAAACAGGAAATGATTATGGTCTATTTATAATTATAACGTAATTACAGTATATGTCTGAGCATGTGTGGTTTATATATATTCAGATTTTTATCTGTATATCTATATGTTTATACCTACATGTTCAGATTTACATTTATATATTAAGAATTCTATTATATATTAAGAATGTAAAACGTTATATTCAATATTTTTGTATAAATACAAATTCAGATTACTTCTAACTATTTCCTGTTTGGCCCTTCATTATATCTAATTAGATAATTAATAAATAAAGAGAAAGAGGGAGAAAAATTACATGTCATTTCAACTACTCATGTGTCCTGTGTTATATTATTATAACATATGTAGAATATACCCAGTCTATGGATTTTTTTATTTGTCAGTGTGACACTGTTATATATTTCATATTATTATAATTTTTTTTTTCAGAAGGTTCATAAAAACTGGAATGGTGTGAATGGACATAAAGACCTGTACTTGCAGTACAAGCCAGGAGCTAAAACACAGGTTAGTCCACCACACTTTAAACCTTCTTGCTGTCTATCCGTCACTCTTTAGAAGTATTACCTGAGATGTCTTCTGTGCTGTGTTTGTTAGAGCTGGGACACAGAGCTTCTGCTGGGACAGGAGAGCATTGGAGTGTGTGTTCCTGTGCAGCAGCAGCAGGTGGTGGTGGTGAAGAGCGAGGCAGAGCCGTCACCCATCAGCTTCATGAGAGCTTTACGCATTCCTGTGAGTGCTGCGCATCCGTCTGTCCATCAGTCAGCAGGTGTTACAGCGTCACTCAAGTTTATCCTGCTGTGTGTTTGCAGGGAGTGGTGGAGTTCTCTCTTTGTCTGCTGTTCGCCAAGTTGGTCAGTTATACCTTCCTCTTCTGGCTCCCCCTCTATATCACTAAAGCAGGTAACTCACAACATTTAATATGAGAGCTATTACATCACTTCTAACAACACATATTTTTAATTTCTGTGCTGGCAAGACATCTCTGTATAAATATAAGGATGCTATTGCAAGCAGGCATTTTGAAAAGTGTGTTGTGTATGTATTTGCACCCTTTTTTTTTTCTTTTTTTTTCAAAATTAAATTTTTATTTAAATTTACTCACCCTCAGGCTGTCCAAAATGTAGATGAGTTTTTGTCAATCAGAACAGATTTGGAGAATTACATCACTTGCTCACCAGTGGATGCTCTGCAGTGAATGGACCACTTCATAAAGAGAAAAAAAGCATCTGATAAAAACACCAAAATAAAAAACAAGAAACCCACACAATCTAAAACTTCAAACCACTGTTTCCAGCTAAAAGATGAGTCCTCTATCCAAAGCATTGCTTTCTCAAGTGAAAAGTCATCTTGTCTGAATCAGGAGAGAAATATGCACAGTGTTTTTTTTTAGCAGCTGCTTGGACTTTCATTCTGACGGCACCCATTCACTGCAGAGGATCCATTGGTGATCTTGGATGGCCTGAGGATGATTACATCGTTCAGCAGATTTTTATTTTTGAGTGAACTATTCCTTTAATACATCACCGTGACTAAGATGTATTTCCTGTTTCTCAGCTCACCTTGATGCCAAGAAAGCTGGAGACCTTTCAACTCTGTTTGATGTGGGAGGCATTGTTGGTATGTAGGGTTATCAGTGTTTTGTGCAGACACATGTGGACACTCATTGGTTGCTTTGTTTAATAATGACACAAATTGTGACATGTCTCAAAACACCCCATACTAACAAGTTCACCCTCATCTTGACTTGTTTAGGACACGTCCAGCCTTGTATTTTCATATTAATCCATGTTTCTTTCTACATCACTCAAATATTTAAATGACGTGGTGTCCACTGCTAACCATGCAAATATATCTAATTTTATCAAAACCAATATTTAGAAGTTTGTGGTCAGAAAGAGTCCACAAATAATTATAAATTCACAAAGGATGCATTAAATTGATCAAAAGTGACCGTAAAGACATTTATAATGTTACAAAAGATGAGAAGTCTGCAACAATCAACCATGTTTGTCTACCTCATGTTTACACAGAAAAGCAACAGAAAAACAGTGTAGAGTGATGCAAAAACAAATCACGACCCTTAAATATTTCTCTGTTTGAGGAGGGATCCTGGTGTGTGTGGATGTGTGTGGTGTGAGTGTGATCTCTGATAAGATGGGAAAGAGGGCCACCACTTGTGCTGTGATGCTTCTGCTGGCTGCGCCCACAGTATGTCATTCTGCTGATCAAATACAGAGGAGCTTGTGCATTTAAAGACACTTTTCGCTGTGTCACTTTTATCTCACTATTCACAGTGGTTTGTGTGTGTGTGTGTTTGTGTTTGTGTGTGTGTGTGTTTATATTAGCTCTACGGCTTCTCTATGATAAGTCAGTTTGGCCTGGGTCCCACTATCGGTAAGACATCCAAACCTAATATTGCCTTTCAATGTAACATAAGAGCTTTTGACCACCGTTGCTTTGATTCAAAGAGAATTAATGAGATTAACAGTGAATAGCTGATGCCAACTTTAATGTGTTATTATATTTAATGAAAAAATGCTTAGTAATTATGCGGTCTGATGTTTGTATGTTATTTGCTATAAAGGCATGCTGCTGGTGTGTGGTGGTTTAGTCAATGGACCGTATGCTCTCATCACAACAGCTGTCTCTGCTGACTTGGTGAGCGTGTCTTCTTTGAATCAGGTCAAGTGTGTGTTTGCGTGATCTTATGCTTATACATGTGTCACATGCTTTTTTTAATCTATAGGGGACACACAAGAGTCTGAAGGGCAATGCCAGGGCTCTGTCTACAGTTACAGCTATTATAGACGGCACTGGATCTGTTGGTAAGAGTGTTGTAACTGCTCCGTCTCCAGCCACTCATTAATGTTTTATTGTGGTGCTGTCTCAGGTAGAGCTGAGAGGGGTCACTCTTGCACCTTTCATCTTCTGCAGGTGCTGCTGTGGGACCTTTGTTGGCAGGGTTGCTGTCAGCACAAGGCTGGGATCAGGTCTTTTACATGCTCATGACTGCAGACTTTTTAGCACTGCTGGTGAGTTGAAAATAGATGCCGACTGCATTATTTCAGAGGTTTGAAAGCATAGTTCACATTTTTTTATTTTGTTTTGAAAACCCTATATGCTGCTTTTTCCATACAGTTTTAAGAGACTACCAAGCTCCTAAAAGAATCAAAAAACACCATAAAATTAGTCCATAAACCCCATGCACATTTCAAGTCATCTGAAGCCATGCAATCTGAGAAACAGGCTGAGATTTGAGTTGTTTTGCACGGAAGGTTTTCTCAAATCTTGTTCTTCATCCTACATTTTCAAATGACTTGTATTTTGGTCTGTTTCTCACACATAGTTAGTATATAGTTTCAGAAAAGTTCTAAATAAATTGATTTCATAACAAACAAGCTTTTAAATAACCTAAAGTAGCTAAAAATGTCGATTTAAGCAGATATTTATTATATTATTTGTTCCCTTAACACCTGCCATTATTATTTTAAGAACTAGGGTTTTAATGGTCACATAATGGAATTTTAAAAGTGTGATTTCTATTTTTTTTTTTTTATTATTATTATTATTATTATTTTAATTTTAGTTATTTCTAATTCAAATTATTTTCTGAAAGTGAGTAGCTTTGTCAATACAACAGTACCAATAATTTCTTATTCGTAATACTTATTTTATAATTTTTGGGGCCTTTTTGGAGCTGGACACAAGCGGTCACTATCAATTTTTGTATGGAAACATAGAATAGAAACTAGTTTTACTTCCCTGTAGGGAAGCAAGTTTTGTGGTGAATACAGTTTCACAAAACACTGTACATTTAAGACAAGTGATAAATTAACTTAATTCACACACGGTTATGGCATCCAAAAAGAATTAAACAAAAATTGTTTGTATGCTCTTCAGCTTTTACTGAGACTTGTGATGAAGGAGCATTGCTCTCATAGGAAGCGGCCGGGAGTCGCCGTCGAGTGAGTGCTGGTTTTTCTTGTTCTTTAGTTAGTTACACTTACAAATCAGTGGCAGGGGACGTCCTGTCTTTTATAGATACAGTTTTGATGATAAGTCTTTTTTTCTGTTTATTTCTAGACTGAAGGAACATTGAGTACTTTGCACTGGATATAAATGTTCATCTCTGACCACTTCTTACGCTGGACCAAAACTTGACTGAAACCTGTGCTTAGTCCTCTGTTTTAAAAAATGGACTATACAAAAAGACTTTTTATTTCCTTTCTCAGATGAGAAATCATCAGTTTAGGGTGAAGCAACTTTAAGGAACTATTTTCTTACAGAATATTTTTTTCTCTCTAGTTCATCATGAAGATTCAGTCTGGACCTGCAGCTCTGCTTGCATTTGTCCTTTGGTTGTACCCAAACAAAATGAACATGACTCAGTGTGAGATCAAGCCTAAATATCCCTCCAGTTAAATAATGCACAATTGCACAACCAAAAGTAGCCTCCCTTTGCTGCTAACAAGGGGAATTTAAAATAAATGCAGTATAATTTTTACTCTAGATCCCCGCCGGGCACACAGCGCCTTCATTAAACACACAGAACAAATGTCCCTGTATATAGTTCATAAATCCATTCTTGCATGAATTGTCACATCGGATTGAACATGACAGTTTATGTAAGAATGGTTTAAGAATGATTTACACCAAATTTTGTTCTGCTCGTGTTTCATAAACGAGGCCCATAGAAAGCATAGCCGATTGTCAGTTTATGTATGTATGTGTATATATATGCTAAATCTATAATATATTATAAATCTCATCTGCCTTCCTATAAACCAAAGCCAATCTTGTTAGTTGTTGAGAAAATGTGTTATATTTGGACTGTTTTCTGTGTCTTACTGTGGGTTAATGGTTCTTATCCTGTGTTTATATATATATATATAGGGGATCTACTAGCTAATTATGACAAATTATTTTATTTTATTTAATTGTATATTTATTTGTTTTTTCACTGCTGGCCTGTGACTTAATGAATAAATGTTGTGTTTTGAGTCGGTATGATGGAAGGTGAGCAATAGTGTTTATCAGACCACTATTCATTCATATGCAAGCTGTTCTATATTAATAATAGAAAATATATCAACATCATAATTTGTTTTCTCTGTAGGATGCAGTATGAAAACTTTAAAATCGTTTCTGTTTCCAGGTTTAAAATGTTCCAATCAAGCTCGGTTTGTACGATCTGTGAGCAAACCCAAATCGTCTCCTTGATTGTGTTTGTATGTACACATTTAGGACCCGCACCTGCCTCTGCAGCTATAAATATTTAAAGTGTCTATTTGAATGTTCGGGTTACTGTAGGATTGTGTCGTTCTGCAGAGCTAGAGGCACATGTAGATGCTTGCTGTGAAGCTGGACCTCTTATGTAATCACGCTTGTAGCACGTGAGCATTTGCCCTTACAGGACGACATACTCTAGGTAAATGAATGTATCTGTATCATTTTTGGGTAGTTCCCTGGTGTAATGAGAGACAATACATTGTGCCTTTTTTCTATTTGTGATTTTGTATAGGGATATGTCTTTGGAGTGTTCATTTTTAAGTTATTATTGGCACTTTTACAGAACCCTGGAACAAATAGTTTTGGAAATGATCTGTACTGTTTTGCTGTGTGTACTAAGAGGACATTTTGAATAAAGCAGACACAAAAGGCAACACATCTTCCTCCTTTTTTTGACAGTGCAAGCTATGTGCTTTAAAAAAAATTCTAAAATATATACATTATAATAATTTTATACACACAGATTCATGAACGCATAATTAAATACAATGAAGAATAATAATATAAAGATTTATACCAATCCATTAAAATTATTTTAAAACAACAAAAATAATAATTTATAAAAAACAACAAATTCTAAACACACTAAAAAAAATAACTCACAATAGGTCTTAATCAGCAACTCTTTAACTTTTCTGACTCACTTGAGGTCTTAATCAGTGTTGCCAAGTCCGCGGTTTTGCCACGAGATGTTTTTAATTTCTGCGGGTTGACCCAAATAACCTGCTATTTAGCCCCTGGAAGGCGACTTTTACCAGAGGTACCCCACCAAAAAATGTGTATTTTATAGTGTGTGACGGAAATGTTATGCCTCTTAACATATTGTGATGCCTTGTCCGGCCAGAGCAACGAGACGAAAACATAAAACCCATTATAAAAGTTATATAAACATGATTTCTAGTCGTGTCTTCTTTTGGAAGAAAAAACAATGTAGTTTCGCTTTCTCAACGAAACAGCGTCACACACCGCAGGTGGCTTCAGTGAGCAGAGGCGGGTGGCTTGAGAACGGCGTGGCAGGCAGATTCTACGAAGGAGCATACCTTGGTCTTGCAGTTACAACATATGACGACCCCGGGCTGGACTCCGCTTCGTCCACAGTGAAAGCCGATTCTGCGACCCACAGTGCAAAGTTGATGTATTTCCTCAGCGACCAGCACGGATCAGCTCCAGACATGACAAAGCGGATATCATCCTCTTTTGGAAGGCCAAACAAAGTAGTTTCGCTTTCACAGTGAAACACACAGCGTCTATACGACATGGTGGCAGTGGCAACAACAACAATACTACAATGAGAATAAAAGGTACGCCTTATTTCTTTGCATGAACATCTGGGCAGTGTTATGCAAATATTCCCACATACTGACGTAGAGATGTGGGGGCGTGTTAGAATGAGCCATTTCAGGGGGGCGTGGACGAGTCTCAACTTTTATAAAGAATATCTCTTTGGATTTGAGACTTTAGTCTTTGCAACTTCACCAAGAGCTTGTAACACTCCAAAGAGAAAGGAAAATTTGAAATTGCATCATATGATCGCATCAAATAGGTATCCGATCGTGAAAATACAAGGTGTAATTGCCCTCCGAAATGCTTTCAAGATGGATTTAAATCCGATCGCTCAAACTTCAGAAAGTATGGGATGCATGCCCCCAATGTTGCAGCTATGATAAAATCTTGTATGCTAGGTAGACACACCTTTATTAGCATAAGTTGTTCATATTACACTGAACACTGGGACCCCCCAAGGATGTGTGCTGAGCCCCCTCCTCTTCACTCTGCTGACCCACGACTGCACACCGTCACACAACTCCAGCCTCTTCATTAAGTTTGCGGATGACACGACTGTGGTGGGTCTCATTAGCAACAGAGATAAGACAAACTACAGGAGCGAGGTGAGGAGCGGCCCCCATCATGTGCACCTTCTACAGAGGCACCATCAAGAGCATCCTGAATAGCTGCATCACTGTGTGGTATGGCGTCTCACTCGCAAAGCCCTCTGCATTGCAGGTGATCCCACCCACCCATCACACAGCTTCTTAGTCCCTGATTTCCATCAGGGAGGAGAGCTGCGGATCTCCAGGCCAGGACCAGCAGACTGAAGGACAGCCTTCATTCATCAAGCTTTTAGGAAGCTGAACTCGCTTCCGAACAAAGCCCCCCCCCCCCCCGCTTCCCTCTTCTGCCCCAGGCACCACTGAACTATGAAACACCCCCTATACGTCCCACATCCCCAGGTCCTTCCACCCCCCCCCCAACGAGAATATATGGTGCATGCACCAGTCACTTTGTGCAGCATTGGTCTGCTCACTACCTCTTCAGCATAGAACTGACGTCATTCTACTACCTTTTCAGTCAGTTTAAATAAAAGAACTGCTCTCTGAGCCCTTTGTCACTTTAATCAGACTGAATAATGTTTTTTTTTTTTTTTTTTGCACTACAATCTTTTTTATCTGCACAGTTCTCACCTCACTGGTTTACACTCTGTCTGCCATCCCCATGTGCCTTGCGCTGCTTTATTTAACTATTTTTTATTTTATTTTATTTTTATTTTTTTTTACATGCCCTTATTTGTATAGTGTATTTTCTATTTAATCTGTATCTATCTGTATTTTTACTGTTTACTGTTAGTGTTATCTGTATGCACCATGGGTCTGAGAGTAAGGCAATTTCAATTCTCTGTATGTATGTACTGTACATGTGGAAGAATTGACAATAAAGCTGACTTGACTTATTTATTCATTTTATCAGTAACATGGAGATAAAATGTATCTACTGTAAGTTTAAATTCACAGTCATCTAAACTTTAAACAGCAGAAGAAAAATGCTTCCAAAAAGTAACTTTTATACCTCAAAATCAGTATTTTGTTGAAAACTTCTGCTGAGGTGAAATGATGAGAGAGAATAGTACTGAGCACGTGCAGATTAAGGTTCATAGCTTGTTTCTGATGGGAGGAATTGAGTGTGTTACAATGCCCCCGGACATAAAATAAATATCTAGTTGAGCTTTAGCTCTAGATAATAAGATATTCAACAGACACCGGTCTCATCTTAAGCGGTCACAGTGAATCATCGAGTGTTTTGAGTGTCCATGTGCAGGTGACACATTCATCAGTGCACACACACACACACACACACACACACACACACAGGTGGCAGCCAGTCAGTCAGTGAGAACAAAACAGATACACTTTCTCTGTTGAAAGGATGAGTGTTCCACTGTGTGTGAATTCACACATGCATATAATTGAGTATAATGAGCATGTTTCAGCTCTGGGGTCTTTACAGTATAACAGATGATTAATTTGACTTGCCACAGGGAATCACACCCTTCCCCTGAATGACTCTGTGCTGAACCCCGTCTGTTCATTTTGCCACCTCACCGCCCACAAACCAGACTCACCTTCATGAATTCATCATTGTGTCGTCACGTGTATCAGCAGTTCTCACGTTACGTTAGGGTCTTTACCATGTTCATTTATTTTTTATTTTTTTTTAATTCATCAAATCGACTAATAATCATCTTTGTGCTGTGTTTTCCCACCAAAAGTGACGTCACTTCATGGAGGATGATGTCTTGGAACGTATAGTTCATTAAAAAAGTGAACAACAAAATACTTTTTTTCAAATATTGAATCTAGGATTCTGCATTTTATTTCCCTATATCCTTCAGCCCAAGTTATTCGGGGAGGAGATTTCAAAACTGTGTTTAATGAAATCATTGATAGATGCCCTTCTTAAAGTAGACCGGGCCCTTCTTCTAGTGAACAGGATAATGTATGTTTAAAAATGGGTCTTACTGATGTGTGCCGATGTGAGAATCAGACAGGGAAGAATATACATAAGGACTCATCTCTTCATTCTCGTATCGACTACTGGCTAGTGCAGGGATCTCCAACCCTGCTCCTGGAGATCTACCGTCCTGCAGACTTCAGTTCCAACCCTGCTCCAACACACCTGTCTGTAATTATCAAGTAGCCCTAAACACCTTGATTAGCTGCTTCAGGTGTGTTTGATTGGGGTTGGAGCTTCTATCTGTAGGACAGCACCCCACCAGCAGCATTGTAGACACCCCTCTAGTGTCTAATGATTGAACTAATAATGTGACCTCTGTATCAATAGAAACTTGCATAATGACATCATAAAGGAATATTACTAGAAAAATCAGTCAAAAAACACTGTAGCTATTGGAAATTAAAAAGCAAATTGCTTGAAAATGAATGTTTAAAGGAACAAATTAAAGGTATCATCTTGAAAATGAATGTTTAAAGGAACAAATTAAAGGTATCATTGAAAAATATAGAAAAATAGAAAAATCTTATGGAAAGTATTGGGGATTAATGAAGTTTGACATTAGAACGGAATTTATTAATCAAGGAAAATTGGAAACAAAAAATAAAAATATTAAGGAAAAATCAGTTATTGATGATATTTTTAATTTGTGCAAAAAGAAAAAAGGAATCTTCGACTGACTGTGAGTTACAAATATTTGATTTATTGCAAATTGAATTAGATAAGGATTATGAGGATAAAGCAAGAGGAGCATTTTATAAGAACTAGACTTTAAAATAATAATAATAATAATAAAAAACTTTTCCAAAGAGCCAATGGCATACAGTAGGATATGCATGCAATTTCCTGCGAAATCCGTCCCGACAGCAAAATATAATACATTATTATTATAGATGTATTTTATTTATGAAGATCAATATCACTTAATCACATAAATAACATAAAAAAAAAAATCCCAATAATATTCACTTAAACACTCAAACCAACAAAATCAATAAAAAAAAATTCAAAACAAAATTCACTCAAAGAGCAGGTCATATGGTATTTTAAAGTGTCCTAATATTGTGTTGGAGTGCCCTACAACAGGTTTAAATGGATCTAAGGTCAGAAACATTGTAATTTTCTCAGAATGTATCATTTAATATTAGAGTCATTTGCCACTGATTAGGAAACATTCGTTCCAAGCAAGTTCGGAGGCAAGCCCCTCCCTTCCTCAAGCCTACTCTGCTCTGGATTGGTCAGCTGGCGAGTCCTTGAGCCAGTTAGCCAGCGCATGATGAGTCCTTGAGCCAGTTAGCCAGCGCATACCATTGACTAAGTACCTTTAACATAAAAACAATAATATAGTCAATCCGTTTCTTATAATGACAGAAAAAGACAAAAACACTTATGCCAGCGATCATGCCCACAGCTAAAAGTTTAGCTGCTAAACTGTGAACACTAGGTGGATACGTTTAGCCGAGTGGCTAACGTGACTAACTGATTGAACACATGACAGTTTGGTAAACCAAAATGTGTCTACTGTAATGTTTTAAGAACGAAAGACAAAAGACGCTCACAGGAGCACCAGCCGAAATCACTCATCTCTCCCGCATTAACCCTGTAACTGCCAGTGCAGCACAATAAACAGCAGTTTCACAATTATTATAAAGTCTGTGTGCTACACTACATTTCTTTATTATTAAACAAAAGTATTAGAACGACGACGTCAGTCTACATAATCGACATATTCTTAGGTTCACTGCGAATTTTTAGAACTACTTCAGTAAGACAGTAATTCGTGCTTTACCTGGAAAACACATTATATGTACTTTGAAAAGATAGAAAGCTATATAAAAAAATTAACATAGTAATAGTTATTTACCACGGGGCTTACAACTACACAGAAACCATTTGCAACTTTAAAATCCTGATCAGACAACACAACGACAAACAATTAACAATCTCAATTACAGTTGTCATTGAAGACCTAGAAGCTAAACGGTGATTACACAACCACACCCAAACAATTATTAAGCATGCTACATAACAACGTAAAGCACACAATTATAATAACACACTTACAGGTTGTGATTACGGAGGAAGAAGCTGATGCAAATACACTGGAACTGAACCTTCCTTCAATATCAGCCGGCTCGCGAATCCAAGTTTGATTGCATTTAAGTTGGTAAAGCAATCGTCTTCAAATGGCGTGAACAAAGCACAAGGCTCGGACTCTACTTCTGTGGTACAGTTTGTATATATGAATGTTAGCCACTTAGTCTTCAAATGCTCATCCTTGGGCAGATGACAAAAGTTTGCTTTTGGTCGCACTTCCGAACACAGCGTCTCGTCGCCCTGATGTTTTCTAGTTTTCCTTTTCTTGGAGCGCCAAAAAGTTGGCGGATCGTATTCAAATAACTTGCCAAGTTGACGTCATCTAGTCAGAGAAAAACGCTTCGGGTTCTAACGATTCATCAAAATGACTCAGAGTCGACTCTTCTAACTTTTGAAAAGCCAATAAACCTTTATATACGGTGCAAACTGTCATATTTTCAAACTTTGCCAGGCTGTTTTTTGTTCCACTTAGATCTATGTTCACACTACCTGAAGGTACAATTTCAAAATTCCATGTATGTGCACTCTTTATCTGATTCTGCATGACCCTTCTGGTTTCATGGAATACAGAATGTCTCCTCCTCATACTCCACGACCACCCTTCTTTTCACACACACTGCATCCTCGCGCGTCCTTGTGGAGCTCGGTTACTATGGAGAACATAAGGCGAGCGCGCACTGGTGGGAGTGAAGGGGGCGACGAGTTGAGAGATCAGTGGCGATGAGCAACGCAGTCTCCGCGTTATTAAATCCGTTCCAGTTCAAAGACACGCTCAGAAGTTTATATTAGGTCTGTGACGGCGGTAGTCCAGGGCAGCGGGCGGAGAGAGAGGGGCGCGAGATGGGCAGCGCGTCTTCGGCGCATCGGATGATATACCTGGACGTGGATGGACGCACTCAGAAGGTACAGCGCTCTCTCACTGCATGCATGACGCATATAAGAAAAAACTACTAACAAAGCTGCACACAAATTTACAACCACTTTAATAACATGACTATTATATTAACATTTTTTTAAAAATTGTTTTAAAAATAATAATAAAAAAATAATAAATAAATAATAAATATATAATATATACTCCATCTTAATAAAATTATGTATAAATCCATAAAAGTAACATTTAAATATTGAAGTAAGTCTCTTTTTAATCACTATATTTTTTTTGCCAGTACAGAACAATCTTGAATATTGAACCATGTTGCCATTTTATACAGTAAACAACTGATTATTTACTTTGAGAAATACAGTAAATTAAATTCACATTTAGAATTTTTTAATCTACATGTAGATTGAGATGGAGCAGTGCAATTTCTAAATGCTTAAACTTCTTCTTTACCTAAAAAATATTCAAAGAAATGTATTTAAAAACTCTCACCTTTTTTAAATGAAATACTCAGACTATATGGCTCTTCGGAGATTATTAATGTTATTGTAGGTTTTCTATTTTTGCATTTACTGTTCACCTAATTCTTAAGAATTCTAGTCACATGAATCATTTTACTCATTTTCGCTGATCTGCACATTTTCCCTCTTGCTGTCACTCACACCCTCTGTTTTAATGACTCCAGGTTGCCTTCATAAAACGTTTTATTATTTTTTACACACAGAGTAGCCTGTATGGGATGCTTCACCACGTTATAAAACTCAAGCTGGGTCATGTTTTCGGGAAAATCTCGACTCTGGCGTGAAGTTGCATGTGAACAGCTGGTCTGATAGCCTTTAATAATGTTTCTAATGAATAGGTCTGGTATGGCTGAGATATTATCAGGTATCCAAGTGACAATCAGTTTCTGACTGCTATGTGTTTGTTGGTCACACTTTATATTAAGTTTCTTAACTACTACTATATGTACTTGCACTTTAAAAATATCCTGTTAAATTTACAGTGAAATAAACAGAGGCCAGAAATTCACTGTAAAAAATTGGGTGGCAATGTTTAAGGTATTTCATCAAGTGACGTAATGATACACCAGTCTACTTAAACTACCTAAACTGGCTTTTTATCTCAGAATGTACTGATAACCACCATGATAATACATTATCATCGTAAGTGACCTGTTCATAAAACATGGCCAATATAGACAGCGCACAGGGTCATAAACACAAGACGCCATCAGGGAAACACACCTGACATGAAAATAATGCAACAAACATTAATTAAACTTCTGTAACTGTAAATTCTACGGTAATTCATAGTGTTTACTTTTACAAATTGACAGATTTTGCATTAAGATTACATATAAACCATTACATATAAACCATATGAGTATAGCAGCTTTTTAGCATTTTAAGTTTTTTTCTGTGAACATTTAACTTTTTTACAATGTGCATTAAAATGCATGATGTTTAGTAGAATGATATTCAGTTCTGCTTCTACAAAGTGTCACTTTAAAATAAAATTAAGCTTAAATAATACTATTATAATAGCACTTTTTACAATGGGGTGCAAATTATGATGCATGCTATTTCTGTTCATGTGTGATTGCATGCAGTGTAACAATACATGCATAAACTAAATTGGGACTAAATAATTGCACCAAATTAGTGTGTTTTGCATATATTATTAGAGTCAAACAATGCTTATGGTTTTATTCGGTTTGTTGCAAATGTCCATCTGCCTGCCATTGTTCAGCCTTGGCAATGGGACAAAAACAAACTAATCAGCATATAAAAGCTCCGAACACTATGAAAAACAAATGGACATTTTAATGAGCACATCTGTGTGTATGCATACACCCACACTTTCTGCACACACACAGACAACTGCATGTCTTCAGGCTTTTTAGTGAGTATTCAATTACAGCTCTACAGTCCTGAAAATACTAGAAACTTCTCAGAGAACTGTACTTAGATGCTCCACTGCTAAAATTAAACTATTATAACAGATTTTTGCTCCGTTGTTGGTGGTATATCATTTTATCGTCTGTATTCTCTAAGGCTGTTAGTTGTGGGTTTTATGTTTCATCTTTGACAAAGTGCTCAATTAGAAGCCCTTTTTTGGACACTAATAAGTATTTCTTATAGCTCTGAACTCAGAACCTGCAATTGTATTATGGAACAATTCCCCTGTTCTCCCTCTTTCTCCCACCCTTTTGCTTTCTCTCATTTGTCTTTGCAGCTCGAAGTCTTATTATTGTTCTCTCTCTCTTTTCCTCTTCCTTCACTCGGTTAGTCAGCTGCACCCCCCTCATTGTCTTTTTTTGTGTTGTCACCTGTTTTTGCTGTCTTGTTGTTGCCTGCTGATGATAGATATATGTGTTGTAAGTGGGTCAGAGTGCTCAGGGTCAGGACTGGCACTACATACAAATGATGGACTGCAGCACTTGGCCTTGGCTGTGTGCAGAGTCTCAAATAATCAATAAACTATCAACTGTGATGTCCAGCATCATACATAGTAATTAGGAAGATAATCATGGTCACATCGATTCTGCCTTGTAGGGTGATTTTTAATTTTTTTTTTTTAAAGCAATCATTATAGTTTTAAAGGAGAATTTAAAAAGCTTCAAACTGTAGTAATATTATGTCTGTAATTACTTTTTCCTTTTTTTATTGAGCTTGCCACCCACCCAGCATTTTTATTACGCATTGATTTTGCATTTAAGACTATAATTTGAGATTGCAATGTGCAATTTATTAATGCTTAAATAAAATGTTCATAAATGCTCATAAAATGTTTAAAATCTTAAAGAAATTTATTTTAAAACTCACCTTTTCAAATGGAATTCTTTAGACTGATTTCACATCATCATTGATTCTGCTCCAGGTAAAGACAAAATTGTTTTTATATAAATATATATATATATATATATATATATATATATACAAAATGCATTATTTTTATATATAAATATATATATATATATATATAGTATTAAACAACGGATTAAAAATCATCAAAATGCATTATTTTTATTATCACTAATTAACTTTTTACTAATTTTGACAGATTTCTGTTATTTTGATCTTGCCACCCACTCAGAATTTTTAAGTTCCCTTTTAAAAATTGTTAAAATCTGGGAAATTAGTGTAAAATTTATATTTAAATCATTTATGCATTTATGCCTACAGTGTAATAATTTCATAACAAAGAACTGATGTCCCTTATAATGGTGTCATTACCATCATGCCACACATTTTAGAAAAATATTGAGGTTTTGCAAGATTCTTTATACTTGAATGAAATTAAATTAAAAGGGAGCCTTTTTCTGCCAAGACATCATAAACCCATTTGAAAATCAGAAACATCATCATGGTCTGAGAGAAGCTTTATAGGTGTCATCACCAGCCTGTTCAGTATTTGATCATTTTTAGTTGTTAAAACAAATTTATTTTAAGTTCCATGTGAAGCGACACGAACTGACATGCAGCTTGTTGTTTGCAAGTCCAAGGCTCCAAAATGACATTACCATCACACACCATTACCGTTGCACACAATATTAAAAATCCTCACCACATACCAAAATCCACAGGCTGATCAAGGTCGTGATCAGATAATTTTTTCTTTAACATAGCATGAAGAAGTTTTATTTTTCAGGATTTTAAGTCAAAAGTGGTCCTAATTGAATAAGCTCAGTTTACTTTAGAGACACTGATCAGACTTTCCTTTTCTTTTTTAGGTGGTTTTCAGCCGTTTCTGCAGCCCATGTGATATAAAAGAATTATTCTGCACTGCCACAGGGCTCTCCAGGTACAGTACGATATGTGTGTGTGTGTGTGTGTGTGTGTGTGTAGTTGAAGTGTTTCCACTTTTGAAGTGCTCCCATATTTAGAGAATGTATCTGCTGCTGACAGGAACACAACCATCTCCCTTCTGGACTCAACAGGAGCAATGGTCTCCATTGACCCCACAATGCCAAACAACTCAGAGAGGTAACATAGCTCTCCATCCCATTTAGAAACATAAAACCATTGCTTTCTAGCTGTAAAAGTGCCTTATACACATAGCATACTTCTGAATCAGTTTCACACACCAATGTCAAAACATTTCATTTAGTCAGAATCTCTTAAAACTAAATGGTCCACCATATGTTTTTTTTTTATAGGTAAGAAAAAAGTTTTTCTTACTTTTTATATGGACCTTTTTTTCTACAGGTTAATAAAAATGGCCAAACTCTTTAGAGTATTTAATCTCCCTTAGCAATAACTTTTTTTGATAAATATTAAATGTTGGAGAGTTTATAATATTAAACCAATGATCCAATTAAACACCAATTAAAGAGACACACTCAGGGAAACACAAAGACGTTGTTTAAACATTTAGAGGTGAGAAGCCCAGTAAACTAGCCTACTGTCTGAGCCTTATCTGTTGGTTATATGGAGATTTGCTCTACATGTTATACAAACAATGGATGGCGGCCAGATATAGATAAAGGGGAAGTTACTCTTTGAGAACCATGTATCCATTTACTGTCACAATCACTATTGACTGCCAGCGGAGTAGACATCTTGGACGGTAATGCTACAGAAAGCTGCAGCTCTCATGAGGAGTTACTGGACTGTCCTGTAGGGAGAGGGGACGTGTTTTAGTGTGGCGCCAACTGCTTTGTAACTTCGTCTGTCTATGCTGGTGTTTTTGAAGTCACCGTACAAAGTGGTGCCAATAACTGGCGGACAACTTGCAGGTAAGTGTCAGATGTTCTGTATGGGATGTCACTTACTTTACTGATACTGTTTACATTCCGGTTGAAATGGGAAATGGGTTTTGTTTTATTATGAAGACTGAAACAGCTCTGGAGAGATCACTCATATGTTCTCAAATCTCCATAAATGGAGTGTGCAGAAAGCTGCGTGTGTTCACAAGAGCAACTCCATTTATCATTGTGCGAACACTCTTGCAGCGGGGGTGGACTGCAGTCTTTTCAATTTATATGTGTTGTCATGAGCAGAGACGTGATTATAATATATTATTGATTTCAAAGCAAACTTAGATATACAAGATCCTTTTTTGGACAGATTTTCTGATTCATCTGCATTCCAAGATTGTTTCTTAGTAGATTTATTGTCAACATAATATATTTTTCTGCTTGGCTTTTCAATGTCCTATCAATTACACACATATACTGTGGGTGTTTTTGGAACAACATACTAGCATGATACTGTTTCTGCATTATAGAGTTCAGGCTACTACGCATAGTATGCACATTTTCTGTATGCATTGACTACATTTGGCAAAATGTGCTGTATCAGACTTTAATTGCAAATTTAGTTGTTGGGGAATAAAAAAATGCCTTCATTCATTCATTGTTGTTGTTTGTAAAAAATAAATAAAAAGTAAAATAATAATTTTGCACAATGTGCCCATTTAGTTCCAACCAAAATCACACAAGCACATCAAATCATCATTACAACGTCCAAACATGTGACGTGAGTAGGAACTGCACTGGATGGCATGAAGGCAGCAATAGCCTGGTTATGTTGATGTGACCTCTTACCTCTGTAAAGTCATTTGGAGATGAAGATGAGAGAGAGTGTGCAGTGAACAATGTCCATTTAACAACTTAAAGGGGTCATATGACGTTGCTAAAAAAAACATTATTTTGTGTATTTGGTGTAATGAAATGTGTTTATGTAGTTTAAGGTTCAAAAAAACACTTTATTTTCCACATACTATACATTATTTTTTCTCCTCTATGCCCCGCCTTTCTAAAACACATCGATTTTCACAAGGCTCATCGCTCTGAAAAGCGAGGTGTGCTGTGATTGGCTAGCTATCCAGTGCGTTGTGATTGGCTGAATACCTCAAGCATGTGACGGAAATGTTATGCCTCTTAACATATTGTGATACCTTGTCCGGCCGGAGCGACGAGACATAAACATAAAACCCATTATAAACGTGATATAAACATGATTTCTAGTCGTGTCTTCTTTTGGAAGGCAAAAACAAAGTAGTTTCGCTTTCTCAACGAAACAACATCACACACCACAGGCTTGAGTGATTCTATGAAGGAGCGTACCTTGGTCTTGCAGCAATCACATGTGACGACTCCAGACTGGACTCCGCTTCGTCCACGCTGAAAGCCGATTCGGCGATCCACAGTGCAAAGTTGATGTATTTCCTCAGCGACCAACACGGATCAGCTCCAGACATGGTGAAGCGGATATCATCCTCTTTTGAAAGGCCAAACAAAGTAGCTTCCCTTTCACAGTGAAACACACAGTGTCTATACGACATGGGTGCGGCAACAATACTACAATGAGAATAAAAGGTTATGCCTTCTTTCTTTGCGTGAACATCTGGGCGGCGTTATGCAAATCTTCCCACACACTGACGTAGATATGTGAGGGCGTGTTAGAATGAGCCGTTTCAGGGGGGCGTGTAAGAGTCTCAACTTTTATAAAGAATATCTCTTTGGATTTGAGACTTTAATCTTTGCAACTTCACAGGTCTCCTTTATTCACCAAGAGCTTGTAACACTCCAAAGAGAGGAAAATTTGAAATCGCATCATATGACCCCTTTAAGAAATCTGTCTGTTAGCATTATACATTGGTGTGGAACCCCCAGATGACCCCCACCTTTAGCAGGCTTTGTTGAGCCAGTCACCTGAACCTAAATCCCATATAACTAATGACTCGAGTCACAAGAAAATGGCATCATGTCAACATTGATTGGCTGATGGCACGCGAGAACACACACAGGACACTTTAGTGGTTACTATCCTAAGCTGAGATGTGAAAGACAGCAGACTTGGGAAAACACTGGCAGAGCGTCTACTATTATGTAGTGGAATCTTACCAATATAAACACTACAGTCCAAAAGTTTAGGGTCAGTCTGATTCTTCAAAAATATTTTTGAA
Source organism: Cyprinus carpio (assembly GCF_018340385.1). Classification (NCBI taxonomy): domain Eukaryota; kingdom Metazoa; phylum Chordata; class Actinopteri; order Cypriniformes; family Cyprinidae; genus Cyprinus; species Cyprinus carpio. The sequence continues at coordinate 6,988,051 of NC_056580.1, forward strand.
AGAAGTCTCTTTTGCTCACCAAGGCTGCATTTATTTAATCAAAAATATATTAAAAACAGTTATTTTATTATAATTTAAAATAACTGTTTTCTACGTAAATATATTTTAAAATGTAATTTTTTTCCTGTGATGCAAAGCTGAATTTTCAGCATCGTTACTTCAGTGTTGAATGTCACATGATCCTTCATGCTGATTTTTGTAACAATTATTAATGTCTTTTGATCCATTTAATGTCAGTTTACCATCAGTGCTACACTAATCCGCCAAACCTCAGCCAGCCAATAGGACGTTATTGTGTCTCAGGTCCTTTTATTAGGTTGAACTTTGGCCAAGACAGTGAGTGGAGCTACATTTGAAAGTGTGAATGTTTATCAGGTCTCACTCTATATAATTTGTAACTGTTAAGATTGTGTAAGAAGTCAGGTGAAATCATCAAGAAAACTTGGATTTGTTTCTTCATCTTTATATTCAATCTGGTCCGCCCTCCATTTATCTATTTATACTGTTTGTTGTAGAGTGCTTTATTCATTGCACATCTGTATTGCTTATGACAGCGGAAAACACAGATATGTGAAACTGTGAAATACTTCATACGTCAGGGTTTAGCCATGATTATGGATGTGGCTTGTTTTCTCATCTCTCAGATAAAGAGGAGCTTTTCCAGAATGTTTTGACGCAGGTAGCAGAGCAGTTCTCCAGGTATTATCACCGTCTCTGCTTCTATATCGTATGTTCAGTCTCTCAGCTAATTCATAATGACCTTCTTATGATTGAATTTTGAATCCTTTTGGTGTTTCAAGGATGAATGATCTTTGTATATTTCTCTCCATCTGCTCTCCAAGCATTTAAAATCAACGAACTGAAGACTGAAGTGACAAATCGCCTAGCCATGCTGGAGAAGAGAGTGGAGTGTGAGTATTAAACTGTTTTGTCCAGTGTTTTGCTAATGGACAGAGTTCATGTTCACATTTCACTTCATTTCGAATGGAAGGGCTAATCTTCACAAACAAGACATTCTGGATGCTGCTCTCCGTGAATTACTGATCATTTATTCTGTGGTGCATTCAACATCAGCAGTGCATTATAGGTGACAATATGGTGAACCCAGCATGTTGTATCTTTTGCATTAGGGATCATGATATGAGGAAGTAGATATGTTTTGTGTTTGATTTATATAGGTTGCTCATGTAAGAAGCCTTCCATACCACAGCTGATAGCTCAAATAGCCAATGACGGCTATTTATTGTGCAATATATCCTATAAGATTTAGCACTGCAGCAGATGATGCCTGTAGTTGACACAGGTCACATGTCATGCACTTGTCATTAACAGATGAGCTTGTTGTGCCCAGTGTTTTTTAGAGACATGGCTTCTGAGACATTTATTGTTGTTAATGAAGAACTTCAAGAAACACAATAGCATGCATAGAATCTTGAGCATACAATCTTCACTCCAAAATCAAAGGAAAAAATAACTTACATAATATAAATATAGGCTTCAATTCGTTATGCACAATATTATTATTTATTAATTGCATTATTATTTATTTTTATATATTTTTAATTTATTCATTCCCATTCATTCATTTGAAATGTGGCCTGGGCCTGTTCTTTACAGGGTTTCTTGAGATCCACTTGTTTGGCTTCCTGTTGAGGTGTTTTGTACCTCAAACATCTGAAAATTGTCATTACTCTGCACGTACTTTGTTTCATCATTTGGCAAACTCTTTTTATCCAAAGTGAGTGATCTGGGGTTAAGTGCTTGGTGTGTGGAGATTCTAAGAAATCCACATGGTGATAGAGATTCTGAGAAGAAGTCCACGTATTTAAATTAAACCCAAGTGTTGTTGAGAGATTCTGAGAAGTCACGTACTCAGAATGTGTTCTATTCATAATGATAAGTTTCATTTCAAAAGTTAAAGAATCAATATTTCATGGTAAGCATAATATTTCATGTCTCATATATATATATATATATATATATAAATATATTATAATTCAGAAATGTCATATATATATATATATATATATATATTAATAGGTTTCATTTTTATATTCAGAAATGTTTTTGGTAAACTTTATGGTATATTTCATATGTAATTTCAAAGTATTTCTAACTGCGTAGTCAGCTGAGTCTGTTTTGCATATGAAGTTGAACTGCACGTATTGTTCTTTTATATCAATATTTCTTAGAATTATCAGTATGATACTTGAATCTAAAAGAGGAAGAAGTCCAAAATCGAGACATTGATAGACTATTTTTAAAGGTCAGGTGTTATTAGTGATAGCCAGATGACGACTTATGCCTAGAACAACAGTATATAAGATAGACTCTGCAAAATAGAAGGGGGTTTGACTTTCTGAGACTCTGGTCTCTCTATCTTTTCAGCTCATTTCCTCTTCTTTGGCTTCACTCGACAACTCTTAGACTCAGACTTAGAACTCTTACAGGTTTTTATTCAAATTCAGATACCTTGAAATTCAGATACTTTGATATTTTGATACTTCAATATTTTAATGCTTAATACTTTGGTATTTTTGATTTAAAACAAATAACTGTTTATGTTTTACTTACAATTTTATTAATGTTTTGATTAATACTGGTTGGGTTCAATCCATCATAAATGGATTGTTATTAAAAATGTACTAACATTGGATTTACATTTTCTATATTTGAAGGTTGTTATTATTATCCAGAACTTTATTTCCAAGTTATGATTTGTGGTTTTCTGTTCTCTATATTCTTTTTAATAAATTTACATATCATTACACCTTGACCGTCTGAATTGGATTAAATTTTGCATCAGTTAATGGAGGCACCGCTGGGATACTGATCGATCCTTGAAGTATATTTGATGCATCGCAAGGAAAGATAAAGAGAGGTGAGTTGCTCATCTAATTCTCTTTATGGGCTTCTGTTGTGCAAACCTGCCGAGTCCAAGAGCTATATCTGCGGACCCCATTTCGTTCATTTTTTCTTGACTGCAGCAAGAGAACGAATTTGGGGCGGTACGGTGGTTTAACCGTGTGTGAGGAATGAGCGCGCGCTCTGTGTTTTTGAGAACGGCGATTTGCGGCATTAAATGTGTTGTTCACTGAAGGGGTTTACCGACAGTGTGGATAATTCTGCGTAGCAAGTACACTTTGCGGGGTTTACCGGAGGTGTATTGCGGGCGCTTTCAGGGTTTACTGAAGCGCAACAGTTTTTGAGACACGTGCTGTCAGGGATTACTGCAGCGTGCTGGTCAGATCTGTATGTCGATTCTCTGTTTTGATATAGGCTCTGGGATGGACTCGGCAGTCTTGACACTGGCAGAATTCCACCTTGCGACTAAATTCTAAATCCATATATTTTGACAATTGTTTGAATGTGGCAGAATACCACGTTGTGACTGGCTTTCAATTTTGTATAATTGTTATAACTGTCAGACGGCTGATCAAATTAAACAAATTAAGAGTAAAGAGAACACCAAATTTATCAATTTAATTAAGTGAATTTAATTAAGTGTATTTAATTGAGTGTATCTGAATTGAATAAAACTTTTTCTTTGTTGGGGGTGTCAACACACAAAGTAATGGCTCATGTGTATGTAAAAGGATCTCCTAACGAAGCTCTCACTGCTCAAGTACCGATGTTAGGCATCAGAAATAAAGAAAAGATTAAAGAGAAAATGGCTAAAGATGAATTTAAAGAAATATGGGGTGCATAGGCAGTGTGAATGGGGGTGATGAAGGAAGATAATAAGATAATGATCCTAAGAAACAAAAGAAATATGCACAAGTTTTGTGTTGTTTGAGGATTGTGCAAGCAAAAGGTCTTTTAACATATCGCAATGGAAGAATAGTTTATGTGGATAAACTGGCACAAGCCGCTAGAGATGCTACGCAATATATGTGGGATTTATTAGACATTGTAACTAAGGAGCCAAGAGCAGATGCAGGGAGAGTCCCTAAAATCGATGATATTTATAGCTGGCACGAATATGCTTCAAAACTGAAAGCAGCGATTGCCAAGGCAGGGAGACATGTGACGAATGTTTCTGAAAACGGTAGTATACAGGTTGCAGCTATTTCTCCTGGGCACCTGGAGGAAACTGAGGATGAGTGGGGCGAGTATGTGAAACTGCGTCCAAAAACCACCCCGCTATAGTGAAATTGATCAGGAATCGACAGCGGCTGGTCAAATGGGGGTTTATCGATCTATGGGTGTGCGAGATTTGACTAGTATTGTAAATATACTGCCACTCATGAAATCTAACAGTACCAATTCTGAATTTTGGGATCGTTTGTGGGTAATGGCAAGAGCCAACCGCCTAGCAGTAAAAGATAAAAGATCCGTTTTCAATTTGGGAGCAAGTCTGCCCGTCTACATACACGGGACAGATCATCTCACCCCTCCCTTTACAGCCACCAGCGAATGAAGATGATTACGCAACTCAGTACAGAGTGCTGCGTACTGAAGTACAGCGTGCAGTTGGAAATGGAATTTAAACTTTCACTAATGTGACAATGATTAGGCAGGGTCCTAATGAACCATTTGTTGATTACACTGAGCGATTCACAAAGGCACTGAAAGAATTTGTGGCCGCACGATGGGGGCCTGACTTAGATTCTCCAATCATGCTCCATACTGCGCAGTTAAATATCAATGCTAAATTTACACAGTTGTTTCATTCTTCTCTGTCAACAATTATTGACTGATCTTCTTTTGTTGCATGGGGGACACGGGCTCAAGACATCGTGGGAAAAAAAAAGAAGGGACTAGTTGCTGCAGTTGGTCAGACCTCTGCTCCAGCATTTCGCTGTTATCATTGCCAGCGTGATGGTCACCCGCAAACAGGTGCCCTGATCGAAATTTAGAGTGAAATTTCAGAAAGCCTAGTTCCTCTTTTCAACAACAGCAGACACCAAAACCACTTCCTTGAGATCGTGCTAAAAATAACCCTGGTGCAGAGAAGCAGGGTGCTGACCTGGAAGCAGGTTGAAAAATTGACAAGAGTCCTTGAGAATACAGACTGACAGATAGTGGCCTCCATTTTATATGAACACCCTCGTCCATTTTTACATGCTAACCTAAGAGGCCAGGATAGCTACATTCTTGTGGGCCCTCGGGTCTGCATCTCAGTAACTGTTATTAATTTGCCTTTAACAAACAAACAAATGCATCTTCAAGGTATATCTGGTCGCAGTCTTTTCACACAGTCTCTATTGATTCCTCCAATAATATATCCATTTGAACAGCCTTTTGTGTGCAATTCTGGGTTGGACAAAGCCAAGTTGGCATGGTAATGGGAATGTATATTGAGTAAATTGGAAGCAGATGTTTTGCTGACTAGGGGTCAATTAATTAGTCAGTATTTACCAATTCCCATACCAGTGTTTAACAAAACTGGAATTCCTAAATTAAGCCTTGGAGCTATCACAGTTAATGAAGTCACAGAGGTCTACTGATTCCTCAGTGATGCAATATTTTTCTGAAAAATTTCCAAATTTGTGGTCAACTTCTAAACTTGATGTTGATCTTTGCAGGATTGAGCCTTTGAATGTTTCAGGTCCTATACATCCTCCAGTATTTCAGTATCCTCTTCAGAGAGAAGCAGAGTGAGCTGCACAGGAAATTGTGAACCAGCTTCAGGAATCAGGGATTTTGGTAAGGTGTACTTCCTCAATGAACTTACCTATGCAGCTTGAAAAAAATAAAATAAAATAAAATTGCCAGATGGTAGCTATAGGTTAACTATAGACTACACCGCATTGAATGCTGTGACTCCTAGAATAACTGCTATTGTGCTAATCCGTCAACCATTCTTAATGACATTTCTCCAAACCATCGCTATTTTAGTGCAGTAGACATAACCAATGGTTTTTGGTTTTGTCCTATCAGAGAAGAAGATCAATACAGATTTGTTTTTCAATATTGTGACGACATTCTTCTCGCATCTCAAGATAAAGCACAACACTTGAGTGGACTCACTCAGTTGTTGAAAATACTCCAAGAGGCGGGTTTCCTCTTAAACAAACAAAAAGCCCAATTGTTTCAATCGGAAGTTACATTTTTAGGTCAAGGTATAGGTCGTGAGGGAAAGAGACCTCTTCCAGACCGGGTCATAGCCATCACTCAATTAAATAAGCCAACCACAGTTACTGGTTTAAGATCATTAATGGGGCTATTTAATTTTAATCGGATGTATATCCCAGATTTTTCTGATTTGGCTAAACCTCTAACAGAGGCTCTTAAAGGAGGCCTTCCGGGTGCTTCCCCTTTGGAGTGGAAAGCAGACATGGCTGAGTCCTTTACTCTCCTCAAATCCGCATTACTCTCCTCTCCCGCGTTATATCACCCCGACATGACAAAGACATTCCATGTATGGACACATGCTGGCCCAAGTGCTTATAACTGTGTGCTGGGACAATGTAAGGTGACAAAAGTTATGGCATTGTTGGGTACTATTCAACTTTGATTCCCTCTTCCATGAATGGACAGATGAATGGACAAATGCCGTGTTTGATGACCTTGGACTGTGCTGAGTGGGCGTTGAAGGTCACTGAGGCCATTGTCTGTTACAATCAGATGATCCTTCACTCTCCACATCGTTTTCTACGCATGCTCGCAGAGACAAAAATAAAGTCAATTTCAAATCAACGACATGCAAAATGGGAAACTGCTCTTATGAACCCTCAGCTCACTGTTGTTGCAGACAACTGGACAAATCCTGCCTCCCTAATGGAGAATGAGGGGAGTGCACATGACTGCGCCGAGGTAATTATCTGTGACAAGGGACATTTTGTCAGAGATGAACCGTTTTCAGATTCTCTGGACATGTTCGTGGATGGCAGCAGTTTCTACGAGGGTGACACGCGCTATATGGGCTGGGCGGTAGTAGAGGGGAAGACGGGCGAGGTCTTGGCTGAGGGGTCGCTTCGGGAGGAAGTGCTCAGATAGCTGAATTGCATGCTTTGAAAGCTGTCTTAAATCTGGCTCTTAAACTAACTGCAGGTGAAAATAGCTCCACTAATGTAAATATTTTTACTGATAGTGCATACAGCCACAATGTAGTGCAGAGTTATGGCCCTGTTTGGAAACGTCGTGGTTATTTGACCACAGCGGGTATGCCAATAAGTCATCAAACCATAATTAAAGAAATTCTTGACACGTGTGAGGAAATTCCACCAAACAGTGTTGCAGTATGTAAAGTCACGGGTCACAGCACTTTCAATGATTGGTTGGCGAAAGGAAACTCTCTAGCTGATAAGGCTGCGAGAGAAGCTGCAAAGGGTGTGGTACTTGAGGAAGTGGCTGTCATCTTCCCTGTTCATCCTGACTGCACGGGTTCCGAAACTTTATCTAAACTGTACACAGCTGAGGATCGTGAAATGTGTCAAAAATTAGGAGCTACCTTAACTGAAGAAGGGGTTTATGCCCTGAATGACAAAGTCATTCCGCCTAGCGGATATCAAACTGAACTAATTGATTCATTCAAATTTACATATCATTACACCTTGACCGTCTGAATTGGATTAAATTTTGCATCAGTGCTTTTGATGAAGGCTAATAATCATAATAGTGCTTTATGGATATTATGAGTTCTCTCCAGTTCATAGGTTACCTATTACTTAACTTTCCTGTTCACTCATTCGCTATCTTCTATTTAGCCACTTTGATAAAATTCTATAAGAACAATGTAAGTTATTATATACATTATTTGGTGTAGATTTAGATCTGCTTACTTGGTCACTTGCATGTCATTCACATTAAAGGCACTTCTGATCTTTTCAACTGTATGCTTTATAAGGAAAGTTATTCATTAGCCTTTCACACTGTATATTTTAGAAGGCTCTGTACCCTGCTGAAGTGTCATGTGCATGGTGCTGTGTACCATCAGAGATCAGACAGAACATGTAAAATACAAAATTAGGTCACAGTTTCATATTCAGTTTGTTTGCTCTTATAAGCACGACTGTCATGAGTTCATTTGTTTAAACATTTGAATATATCCTTGCTTATTTGTGTAAAGTATGTGGAGCTATGTTTTCCCATGATTCCGTTTTCTGCTATCAGATTAAAATGGGCTGTGCTGGATTCGACATCTATAGCACCATAAAAATAGATGTATTGACTCAAAAAAAAAAAAATAAATAATAATAATAAAGAAAGAAAACACAACATTTCACAAAAACACTTTAAAATTTGATAAAATATTCCCCCATAATTTTTTTTTTACACTAAGAGGGCATTTTGAAGATTATACTTATATGTTAAAGGTGAAGCAGTTGCTAGCATCAATAAACTAAATTGCAACAATACTGACTGTTTTCAGATACTCCTCCTTTCTGTCATTGGTTGGTCAAATAGCCACAGACTCAGCTATTGTTTAAGCCAGTGTTGCTGTGTTGGTCTGGATGGAATGATCAACCAAACAGTGCTGTGTTTCAATAATGCAAGTGTTTACATTTCTATGACTTACTTGTACAAATGAGCTGTCTCTGCACATTATCCAGGATATGAGAAAGTCATTTCAGCATTGAAAAAAAATGTATAATTTATGGTTTGTGCATTTGGCAGATGCTTTTGTCAAAAGCTGCTTATATTGCATTCAAGGTACACATTATATTGTCTCTACTGTTTGAGCGACAGGAAGGTTTTTTTTTTTTTTTTTTTTTTTTTTAATATGTGACTGTGTGTGTATTATATTAGGTTCAGTTTAGTGTACTTGACAGTCCTTGCACACTAGTTGTTTTGGTAATGATGCTCAACGTAACATCATCAGAGACCAGGATTCATTCCATTGCAGCCCGTCTTTGTGTCCATAGAAATCTAAAAACAGACATGATGTAATCAGTCACCAAGGCGATGGACCCTGACCCCTTCATGAGTGTGAACAGTTCACTGGCCTCATGTAATTTGAGGTGATTTATTACTGTGCATGGCCTATAAACAGAATAGTAGCAGGAAGTCCAGAGATTATATGATGTATAGGATTACACTAATTAAATTATACAATGTGAGTCCAGAGGCCGTGTGTCTAATCAAACTGGACAGTACTTTGGCTCGAAATTCATCTATTATTTGGTGGAAGCAGCTAAATTAGACAGATGCCAACATGGACAGGTTGAGTGACATATCTTCATCCTCACAACCGAGGTTTGAGATGTAAATAAAAACAGCTGTCAAATAGATGACAAAGCTGTTTGCACTTCAGACCAGCAGGATGATTTTGGACAATGGAGGGAAACATGCCAGACAGTGACAGGTGTCAAATGTACTTTTAATGGCTCAGCAGTCTGTGAAGGAAAACCCCTGCGGCTGCAACCCATGTTCACCAGCTCATTTCCATATTTTCTCTGTGTTTGGCTCACTTGAAATATGTAAACCATCTTTTATGTGTCATATTTGTATGCATTATTTGTGTTTCCGGCATTTTCCTCTCTGTCTCTTCAGTGGAGGGGATGAAGGTGGTGGAGATCGAGAAATGTCGCAGTGACATCAAGAAGCTGCGAGAGGAGATGGCCTCCAGGAACAACAGGTCAGTGACCTCACTGCTGTTTTTTATTGGAGATGTTGGAACGGCATTTTTGAGCTGAATAAAGGCTCAGTTTAAATATCAGGAAATATCAGTAGCGCCTTGCGACTGATTTTACATCTGTAATCTGATTCCAAGTAAAACAGGATATTTAGTGAGAAAAAAATGTAGGTCAAGACTGGATTTTATCCTTCAGGAAATGATTTTATTGTGAAAAGTTACATGAACTCAGGTGGTTGGAAGGGTAGGGGTGAAAATTTGAGTTTCTAGGTGGTGTATATGTTTAATATAATATACTGTATTTGTTAATAATATAATATAATTAATTAAAATGAAAAAAGTCCATTTCAGTGTACTTTAAAAAGTACAAATTCATGACTTTAACACACTTAAGTAATTTAATTTGTAAATGGTAATTATGAAATTACATACAAGATGTGGGTAAAAAACACTCTAGTCCAGCTAACTGCATTTAATATAAATTATATACTAAAAACATAAATACTTTTAAATGCTATTACTATATAATTAACTAATTTACTCTTTCCACTATAACCCCCCGCTTTTTTTTTTAAAAAAAAATTACCAGCCAGTGCCAGCATTTTTTATAATTTTTACAAATTTCGTGGCCCTCAGAATATTTTGTTGTATGACTATCTTAACAATAAAGAATGAGCAGAGCCTTTGCTTATAAATTCATGTAATTATTCTAGCTTCATGTAATCTTTTTTATCAGCATTTTAATCTGGGTGAGACTATTTACTATTTAAGAAGATGTGTAACAACGCCCCCTAACATATAACAGTGAAGTGGCAGGGAAGCATTTTATCATAATGGCAGGGAAAGAGTCAAAATACAATCAAGTGCCCTAAAAAGTACTCATTTTAAAAACATGCTGAAGTGTACTTTATTTTCACAAAGGAGTACCTATAGCAGGTTATTGATAGCACTGTTCGTGCTGCTAGCTTAAATGAGAGAAAAATAAAGAAGCAGCCCAGATGTTGTCTTAGTCACCTCTTGTTAAAAATACTAACAGATGAGGTCGAGTCTATTCCCTTTTGAGTCATAATGAGCTGACATGGCTCTCACGTGCTCTCTTATTAGTGAAGGATCAGATTCTAGATGAATCAAAGATAACTCTCTTTCAGAGATGTTGACATGGTGCTTAAAAAAATGAACTGTACCAAAGCAGCTGAGCTCTCAATGCTTTTTACCTTTGCAGTAGTTTCCTAGATGACAACAAGAAGTTAACTCCTCGCAGAGATGTGCCTTCATACCCAAAGGTAAAATGGCAGATGTGTTTGTAATGGGTTCCTTTATTAATGTGTGGACTTATTCTGCTTTAATAATACATTACACATTAAGGAAGGTTTAAAGGGATAGTTCACCCAAAAAATGCTATTTGGTGCTCAAGAAACATTTTCTAGTATTATCAATATTGTAAACAGTTGGGCTGCTTCATATTTTTGTCTGAACATTTTTTTCTGGATTCTTTGAATAGAAAACTTCTAAAGAGCAGCATTTATTTTAAATAAAAATCTTTGACAGTATGAGTGTATTTACTTAATTTTGATACATTTATTGTGTACTTGTTTAATAAAAGTATATTTTTTTTCCAAAAAGACTACTATATATACTGACTCATATTTTGAATAATAAAAGAAATATATTTTATTTTATTTTTTGTGTTAAAATCTTCACATAGCTCTTTTCTGTCTGTCAGGCTTGAAAAAGAACAACAGCATTAAAAAAAGCCTATAAAAGAAATGTAAAAGTAGTCATGACTGAAATCTCAACAAATCCTATCTGTGTTAACATTAATTGAAAAATATCAATTTTATGTCATTATCTCAGTATGTGACTCGGAATATAGTAGATTATGGGCTACATATGTTATTATTTTTGGAAGCTTTATTGTTGTGTTCATTATAAACTGTAAAAGAGCTGTGTGTGAATTTCACAAAACAAAGAGCATACAGATTTATAATGACATGGAAATGAGAGTGTAAATAATAATTCATTTACATTTAAAGAAAGGATTCTTATTTAGGTTTAAACCGGTGTGTTGAACATAGATGTGAACGTAATGTACTCACTGGCCACAGCCAGGCGTTGGTCATCGGGGGTTAACTGAGAGCTCTGTCACCTGCAGTACATGCTCTCCCAGCAAACCATAGATGCCCTTAGAAAACCCACCTTCGACGTCTGGCTGTGGGAGTCCAACGAGGTAAGAGTCTAACACGCCACTGTTCTGTCTCTTCTGCGTCTGTGGCTTGTGTTTGCGGGGCTTGTGTAGTACCACCTCTCACAGGAGACACTAGATGCTTTGAGGCAGCCAATCTTCGATGTGTGGCAGTGGGAACCTAACGAGGTGAGGATCGGCCAAATAAAAGACGCACAGTTCTACTGAAGTTGAACTGTACCAATGCACCAGATGTGTGATAGACACTTGGTGAAAATGACTGACATGCAAACCCACAGTTTTTGTATACTGCAGAAGATACTATCATCTGTGTTTTGTACTTTAATGCTGAGTTGTTTGGAGCATATGTACCATGACCTCGGGCTGGTAAAGGACTTTAATATTAACCCCATCACGCTGAAAAGATGGCTGGTAAGACTATACTAATAAATTATAATCCTTACCTGAAGAAGGTTTTCTTTTTCCTGAAAATACTCTTGTCATATTGTACTAAAACCTGACTTTGCTCACACTGGGTATAACAACTTTTTGGTTGGATTTGTTTTCTCCACGTTGCTACACTTGTGGTGTTTGATCTTTTTGTCAAATTGTTTTCAGGTTTTGTATTTCTTTTTGAAACTTGGTAGACATAGGCCTCATTGATCTGAACCTATGCACATCCGTTAATGAGTGAATATTGTCAGCATTATCAACAAATGTTTTTTTTTTTTTTTTGTTCACTCAAAAACTGAAGTGCGTAAGCTCAGATCCGTTCAGTTTCAAAAAGAAATACAAAACCTGTGCTAAATGAAAGAAAACCAACTGACAAAAAGATTGAGTTCAGGATTTGGTGATAATATAGCATAAATTAAATAAAGGATTTTTAAAACACTGATTTTTTTTTAAGAATATATATATATATTGAAGGTCCCTCCTTCAATATACATTTATGTGATTATTTTTTTTTTTTTTTTATTTTTTTTTTTTTGTGATTTCATCAGCCTCCATGCAAAAATTATAAGTGTGATACAGTTAATTATAATTGTATATTTTTGTCAAATTTACATAAAATTAAATAATGATTGCCTCTCTCTCCTCTTTCAGCTTTGCATCCATGACAATTACCGGAGTAATCCTTTCCATAATTTCCGTCACTGCTTCTGCGTCACTCAGATGATGTACAGTATGATCTACCTCTGCAACCTACAGGTATAGACACTTTCTGTTTCTTCGTGTTTTAAAGACACATTTTTGCTCTACAGCCACCTGTTTCTTTAGCTCAGGAAATCTGGAGCATCACAGGTAGATTTAAGAGAAGTGGGAGGTGAATGGAAGAGACTGAGAGATAGCGAAGTGATAAATGAGTGATGTATGTGGGTGTAAACGCAATTCTGCGTCTGTGAAGATGCTTTCAGCCTCTCTGTGCTGCTGTTGCCATGGACGTGTATTAAGAGGTCATTGGATTAATTATCTGAGCTGTTACAGGCCGAGCTATTAGAAGACAAATGAGTTGCTCTAATTTAGCAGTGTAGAGAGCTGGGATACGTGTGCAGACCCGGCCTCATGATGACTGTCAACACGCTCACATAGAAAGAGTCTTACTCTGCTGTGCTTCTGTGTTTTTCAGGAAAAGTTCACACAAGTAGATATTCTTATTTTGATGACAGCAGCTGTGTGTCATGATCTGGATCATCCTGGGTACAACAACACGTAAGAGCCATCATTCATTATACATATAAAAATAAATAATAATATCCAAAAATATCCATTTATCACCAGCCATATATATTTCTTTATATTAGCCATAAATATTTATTTTGCATTATTTCCATTTAATATTCACTTAAAGGAATTTATACTTTTATTCAGCAAGGATGCATTAAATTGCAAGAATGCAATTTAAGACATTTATAATGTTACAAAAGATTTCTGTTTCAAAGAAATGCTGTTCTTTTTAGCTGTCTATTCATGGTTTCCATAAAAATATTCCACAATAAAATGTCCACGTTTCCACACAGTGCAACTGTTTTTAACATTTCTAATAATAGTAAATGTTTTTTTGAGTAGCAATTTAGCATATTAAAATGATTTCTGATCTATCACTTGACTGTGAAGACTGGAGTAATGATGCTGAAAATTCAGCTTTGATAACAGGAATAAATTACATTTTAATATATATTCAAACAGAAATAGTTATTTTAAATTGATTGAAATAGTATTTCACAATATTGTTATTATATTTTTTGTCCCCAAAGCACTGGAATTATTTCAAATGAATAATAATAATAATAATAATATATTTTAAAATATATTAAAATGAAAAACAGTTATTTTCAATTGTAATAATATTTCACAGTATTGCTGTATTTTTACTGTATTTTAATCAAATAAATGCAGCTTTGGTGAGAATAAGAGATTTCTTTTAAAAACTTTAAAACAAAATCACACTACCTCTGTTTTTTGAACATTGAGGGTGTTTTTTTATGTGTGATTTTTCCTTACACAAGTCATTGTGTTCGACATATTCTACATATGTGCTGCCTTATGGACAACAGATGCAAGTAAAATGAGTATTTGCATTTGTTACCTGTCGAGTGTGTTGGACCCTGTACACACACCATCCTCCCTCTTGTGCAGGTATCAGATTAATGCACGCACAGAGCTGGCGGTGAGGTACAATGACATCTCTCCTCTGGAGAACCATCACTGTGCCGTGGCCTTCCAGATATTCTCTCAGCCTGACTGCAACATCTTTGCCAACTTTGATCCTGAAGCCTTCAAACAGATTCGTCAGGTGTGCCTTTAACCTGAGTTTAGTGCACACAAAATAAATAAAACATTCTTCTAACAACAAATAATAATTATTTGTTTTGATATTTTGTCTCTGACAGGGAACCATCACCCTGATATTGGCCACAGACATGGCCCGACATGGAGAGATTCTGGACTCTTTCAGACAGAAAGTGGATAACTTTGACTTCACTAATGAGGAGCATGTTACTTGTGTAAGCTTTCTGAACCCATTATACAGTATCTGTATTCACCTACAAAAACGTGCTGTGATGAGCTTATTAAACCTGTATGTTTATATCTGTGACAGCTAAAGATGGTGTTGATCAAGTGCTGTGACATCTCTAATGAGGTTCGGCCGATGGAGGTCTCTGAGCCCTGGGTGGACTGTTTGCTGGAGGAGTACTTCATGCAGGTAGATAACATAGCATTAAAGGAATTAAAGAAATAGTTCATCTAAAAATTCTGATAATTCACTCATCCTCAGGTCATCCAAGATGTAGATGAGTTTGTTTCTTCATCAGAACAGATTTGGAGAAATGTAGCATTACATCACTTGCTCACCAGTGGATCCTTTGCAGTGAATGGGTGCCGTCGGAATGAGAGTCCAAACAGCTGATAAAAACATCACAATATTCCACAAGTAATCCACACAACTCCAGTCCATCAGTTACTGTCTTGTGAAGTGAAAACTGTGTGTTTGTAAGAAACAAATCCATCAAGACATTTTTAACCGTTGTTTTGGGCTAAAATACAAGTCCTCTATCAATAGTATTGCTTTCTCCAGTAAAAATCTAATCGTGTCTGAATCAGGAGAGAAATATGCACATATCAAACACAGTTTACAAGTGAAAACAGTCCAAAACCACACTTAATAAATATGTCTGTGGATTCACTGGAGGAAGCGATTATGGATTATGGATCCATATTTAGGTCAAAAGCAACGGTTTAACATTGAAACATTAACTGATGGACTGGAGTGGTGTGGATTATTGTGATGTTTTTATCAGCTGTTTGGAGTCTCATTCTGACGGCACCCATTCACTACAGAGCATCCATTGAGGAGCAACTGATGTAATGCTATATTTCTCCAAATCTGCTCAGATGAAGAAACAAACTCATCTACATATTGGACAGCATGAGGGTGAGTAAATTTTCATTTTTGGGTTGAAATACATACCAAACCCAATTTATTAACTCTTAAATCTGACCATTCAGCGAAACCTGTCCCTAAATTTACCACAGGAATAAATTACATTTTAATATATTAAAATAGAAAAGATAATTTAAAAGTTAATAAGAATGTTTCATACCAATCCCAACATTTTGCATCTTTATGGTGCGCTTCCTTCTTCATCAGAATTGTGTTCTCTCTCAAAAGAGTGATCGAGAAAAGGCAGAAGGTTTACCTGTCGCTCCTTTCATGGACAGAGAGAAAGTGACCAAGCCCACTGCTCAGATCGGATTCATCAAGTTTGTCCTGATCCCCATGTTTGAGACAGTGATGAAGGTGAACGGGTTAGGCTTGGACCTGAAAGTACAATATGAAACCTGCTGTGGATACCAAGTTGTGATATTGCTTGTTCTCTGTGTGTTACAGTTGTTTCCTCAGATTGAGGAGGTAATGGTACAGCCCTTACGAGAATCCCGGGACAGATACGAGGAGCTTAAACAGATAGATGATGCCATGAATGAGGTTTGCAAGCTTTTTTTTGGTTGTTATTGTTAGTTTGTTTTTAACTGACATTAGCTTTTTTTTTTCTTATTATCCTGGTTTCTTTTCATAGGTGCAGAAAAAGAAGAGTGAAAATTTAACAATGGGAGGAAAAAAGAAATGAGGAAGGTCAATGTCAAAACATTGTACTGCATGCATTTTAGTTATTATTTGTGTTAGATGTACAGTGAAACCTAGTTTGTGCTTATTTGTTTCAGCTGGAATCTCATCAGAGGCAGTAAAAAGTGGGAAATGAGTGAAATCTTGGCCATCTGCTCGGAAAATCCAAAGCATCTTTCAGGGAACTGAACCATGTACAGCTCAGCTATGAACCATTTGTGTTGTTTTTATTTGGTTTTGTAAACGTATAAACAGTATACAGGATGTACAGATTTTTAGTCACTTTTACTCAAAAAAAAAAAAAATAATAAAAGTCTAACTTTAAGAACAACTGAAGCCACTCATCTCATTTTTAGAGCACTCTTATAATACAATATTATGCTCGTTCCTGATGTCTAATGAAATTGTGTCCAGATGTTTGTGAGGGTCTTGACAGTATAGCGGCCTCTGGTGGCCAAAGCAGACCTTTCCCTTCAGAAAATAGAGACCAAGTTTAAACTGAAAGGCTTTACTGAATGAATAAAAAGTCATATAATCATTGTCAATTAACAAAAAGAACTGTATAATTATACAAACATGACAAAACAGCAGATTTGAAACAAGAACGCTCTCTCAGCTGGTGCTTTGAGGCACAG
The DNA here is from genome assembly GCF_018340385.1 of Cyprinus carpio. Lineage (NCBI taxonomy): Eukaryota > Metazoa > Chordata > Actinopteri > Cypriniformes > Cyprinidae > Cyprinus > Cyprinus carpio. The sequence continues at coordinate 7,005,012 of NC_056580.1, forward strand.
TGCCGCTCTCCGTTTTGTTTCTTTTATTGGGTTTAGAGGCATTTGCTGCTGCTCTTTTCTTACTCTCCTGTTCTAGTCTTTCCTGTTTCTTCTGCAAATATGATGCCATGTTGTCGAAGTTCACCTTATACAGGTGCTTAAACTGACTCTCCAGTCCCACAGAACCTGTGAACAGAGGACGAGAGGAAAGCAAGAAGCAGAAAGTGTTCAGAATAAAGGTTGGAGGGGGGAAAAAAGAACATCAGAGCTTGAGAGATACATTAACCCTATAAAGCCTACAGTATCATATTTGATACATGAATTGACTTTTATTTAATATATCAGGCCTTACATGTTTAAGGGGTCATTTTATACATTTTCCCCCCTGGGACACACTTTGAGGAACTTAAGTCCTTCTGGTGTTTTTTTTTTTTCTCTAATCTTCCTTCATATTACTTTGACAGGACAGTTTGTGTTTAAAACTGGTGTCTATGAGTAAATTTTATGAGTGTTTTTTGCAGCTTTCAAGATCTCAAAACATCAAGGGTAAATTTGCTTCATTATGATATGACTCCATTTATTGATGTATTTAATTTTTCAGTTTCATTATAATATTTGTCAGATTTCGTACCTTCAAAGACATCCCACTGAGTTTTGAATGCTTCAGTGACCCTCCTCAGTTCAGGAGTCTCTGAGTCACACAGCTATAAACAAGCAAGATGAGTTAGTAGGAGCAGAGTTGACTTCAAAACATGGCAAGAAAGCCACATGACAGCATGCACGTACCTTCCAGTGCTGCTCTGAGCACATTCACATCTTCACTCTCCAGTAAGACCCACAGCTGGCTCTGTGAATCAAATGTCACGTCCCAGGGAGCATGAGGAAGAGCGAGAGTCTCAGCAGGCCTCAGATGTCCCTCTGTCCCGGAATCCACCATGAAGAGCAGAACTGAGGGGAATCTACACAGATGGATGTGATTTTAACCATTTAAATGTATGATTTGTGTGTAAAAGACATCTTTCTTAAGACTTGTGTGTTTCCATTTTAACAAAAGAACACTGTTGTTGTCACCGAGGGGCTTCCAGAATCCAGAAATCTGAAGAAATGAAGCACACCACTCACACTGGACAGCTACATGTCGTCCATCCGGTGAGCTGATGATCCTGCTGACGGCAAACCTCTGAAGACTGAAAGAAACATAGGCCCACTGTCATTTGCTCTCTTTAAATTACAAAACATACACACCTAGATCTGAATGGAAATAAACCCTATAGCAGCTGTTCTAAACATGCTGAACCCTATAACTGAAGGCACCTCCATATAAGCTTAAAGAGAATTCTGTTGTTTTCTCTGGTTGCATTTTTAAACAAGTAAAACTGGTCACATGGAGTTCTTGAAGATAGTGTAATGATCTGTGATCCATAACTGTATGTCCCTCTGAGGTTAGAAGTGTCAGAGGGCTTGGGAAAGGGCTTGACATGTGTTGTTGTACCGGCAGATATGCTCAATGCTGTATGTGGATGTCCTAACTACTTATATCTCTCCCTGACATTTGGAGTTAAAGAATGCACTGCATGAATGCGTTCCCTCTTTTCATTCAATAGAATCTAGTGAAGCCAATAATCCAACAAGTGACTTCTCGTTGAAAATAAAAGCTGAACAAAACATGTTTTGTGCTGAACATTATAAATAAATATCATAATCATAATATGTATTATCAGTATTAATAATAATCATGATGATTATGTACTGGTACCACAGTTTGATCATGTTTGACTGCAAATTCAAATATATAGTGTGCACAGTTGTGTCCTCTGATTCAGGACAGTTACATGGCGCTACTTTAAAATAATGGTAATATGAGAATATATAGCTTTTAGCTTCAATAATTCTAGAATTATGGAATATGTATAATGAAATTATCTTTTTCATAGGTATTTCTAATGAATTTATTATTGTAAGGATATTTACAGAACTCTCTCTCTCTATATATATATATAGAATATTTATCAAAATGTGGTTTACTGAATGTGAAATGTTTAGGTTACCTTTCCTATCAGATGGCTTTTTTAATTAGCCATAGTTCAGGTTTGATGTACATAAATCAGGCTATATCATCTGCACCTAATTGTTGAAGAAACTGGGTAAGTTATTGTGCTGTATGAATTTAGTGGTCTCCATTCAGCCTGATAATGTCATATGATGAAGCAAATCATTACATCTCTATCTGTGCCCTCCTTCCCCCTCCATCCTAGAAAAAGCAGCACCAAACACTTACTTCGATATGGAAAAAGTTTTCCAGCACAGATCATATGTGGACTTCTCCAAGAAGGAGGTTGCAGCTTCAGTTGCTGCTGCCTCTACAGAAGCTGTGAAGATGTACTTACTAAAGACCCTCTGTCCAAGAAGCAGTTGCTAAAGTTGTAGAGGCTATCACTGAAGTAGTTGCAGAATCTGCCTCTATTGAGGTGTTTGCAGAGGCAGCCCCTGCTGAAGAGCTGATAGACCCTGCCCCTGTGATCACAGATGCCTCTGAAGTTGCAGAAGAAGTTGTGGAGACACCTGAGCGTACACATATCCCCTATAGACCTCTTTCATATATTGGGATAAAGCAAAAATTTTAACAGCAGTTTTTTCAGTGACTGGTTTATATACAAATTTGTAATGCTAATGGTAAAGATATTATTTCATTGCATTTACCCTTTTATTTATACAGTTACAGTTATATTACAATGTGTCATTAGCTTTTGTCATTGCATATGTGTTAGTTATAGCAAACGTGAAAAGAGCATTTAGGAGTGAAACGGTTCATAAAAACAACAACAGTTTAGTATGCTTTTTGCACAATTTTATATACATTACCTAACGGAGCCCTTAAAATAAAAATTTGTATAAAACTTTAATCCTATGCATTATTGATGGAGTTTATCCTGCAGCAATGAGGCATCTTCTTTTAGATCATTAATTTTTAGTGATTTCCGTTATTTAAAATCCTGCAGGGTAAGCATTGATTTGATGAGTTAGAGCTGATATTGGATAATTAAACCTTCATCAAAACAGAAACAAAACTTTTAAAAAAATAAAACAAAACTTAGAAAACATGAAAACTATAATTACAAACCCAGACATCCCTAATTGCTTCTCCACAGCATCACAGGAGAAAAGTAGACCCAAGTTACTCTTTCAAGGCTATATTCATTGTCTAAGCTGGGGCAGAGATAGCACACCATTTTTCTTTATTATGGTGTACTGTATTTTAAGTCTGTGCCCTGGTCTTCAGTCCATGAACATAGCCAGTCTCCCCATCCATCATCCGTCTTTTGTATGTGTATTATTTATGTATAATTTTTTTTTTTTTTTTTTATTTTATTGATATGTAAATTAAACAATATATTGTCTTGAAAGCCACTTTTTTGTAAATTGTTTACCCCATACTTAGTCTGTCACAATAATATCATTGAATTATATTCATTATTCAGAATATCAATTTTATTAACATGTTAATTGATGATTTTGATAGCCCTATTATATAGAAATTATCTTCATCATTAAAAATAAATCAAAAAATTCTATTATTTGAAAAATTTATCTTTTAAAAAACAAATGTTGGGTTTTCTTTCGTGTTAAAGTCACAGTTAGGTTAAATTTTAGGCTTAAGATGTCACCTCAGATGATGCATTTCTTTGGTTTGACTAGTTTATTTTTTAAACAGTATGAGTATGGTAACAATGTACTTTGACCTCACCTTTCTGACCCATTACTCTTTCCTCACCCAAATGCACTTTATTTGTCAGTGTCTCACTTTTCTTCCCAGGGGCTCGCATGATATCAGTGATCAGTTAATTATCCTCTTTATCTTTTCCTGTGTACTGTGGTTTATATGTCAAAGATGAATATGAAATGCTCCTTACCCACTTTCCCAGTATGGTGCATGGTGCATTGAGTGAGATTGAGATTGCACTGTTTGCTGTAAGTGGAATGGAAGCAGCAGTTTATTACAGGATGCAAAATTAAGAATGTATGACAACTACTTGAATCAATAATCATGAGTTGTTTGATGGGCATTTGTTTATGGTTATCATCACTCTTATGAGATGAAATGCTTCTGTTTCATTTCAGTGTAGATGCAACCTCTGTCCTAGTTACTCACAGTCTTACCTGCACCTTGACTCAGTTCTCTTTAGTTCACTAGATCTAGACTCCACACCAGGCACTCTTCACATGCATGAGGGTTAAAGACGACTGATTTCTTATATATTTTACAAAAAAACACAAAAACCACCAACCAAGGGCTCAAGCCTGGAGGGCGAAGAGCCCTATTGTTTTCCTTTATTGTTGTGTTTCCTGTGATTGTCAGCTGGACTGGATCCCATTCAGAAACTTTTGATTTTTTTGTGATTGATCTTATGTTTTAATTAAAAAACCGGGTACATAGAGTTTTACTTTCTGTCATACTCTCTTGTTTGTCTCTTAAGAGTTTTGCTACTCTTTTTTTGTGATTGATCTTATGTTTTAATTAAGCCAATGATTTAAACTTTTCATGATTTCTCAGTGCCGCTGGTGGTCTAGTTGATGTCGGTCCAGAGTATCAGAAGGCTCTTGCTGAGGAAATAACTAAACTGCAGTGGTTGTACAGTGGTGGTGATCTGTCTTCCTTCCCAGAGTTCAAATTCCCTGGTGTGTAAATCTCTTTGCTTAGTTTAAATACTTCTTTAGAATACAAGATACAAGAGTTGTTGCATTGATTTTAGCTCTTAGTTTTAGGTCTGACATTTCAGTTTTGTTTGACTCCTAAAGGTTTTTTTAAATCTTTTTTATATATTTTTTTTTTATTTTACAGTGCGTTTGACTAACATTATCCCTTTTTGTATTTACAGAGCCTAAATTTGATGAAGTGTCCTCCAAGTAAACTTCTGTTGTCCTCTCCTGTCCCTCACTGCAATTTTGTGAAAGACGTCTACTTCTGTAAAAGTCTTTTTTTTTTTTTTGTGAGATTTTTTTTTTTTTTGTGAATTTTGTAAAATACTAAAAAAATTGCTGCTTTTTACCTGTCTGTCTGGTCTGGATAAATTATTTTAATAATCTGTGAAATAATTGCGTGTTGCTTTTCATAATGTTTGTGAGTGTAAAATATCTGTGCAAAGAGCTGAATAAACTGAGCCACACATGCTCTGTCTGGTCTGGATGTTTTATTTTTAGAAATGATTTGAATAAAATGCACATGAAATCATGTGCAGTGGTATATGGTATATTTTTTGTATTATTAATATAAGTTATCACATTACATTTAGTGTCAAATAGGAAGTGAAGAAAATGCCATACACATGGATTCTTGATATTGAAACTGACAGCTGTATGAGGGCTATATTTAGATGAATGTTGTCTAAGCCCCAAAGTGGTGTAGTTTATGGAGGTATGCAATGACTGTACAATAAAACGTGACGTACTCTTAATATCTTAATCCATTCTGTACATTTTAAATTTGTAAGGAGCGTAATAGTTTTGTTGTGTACCCTGGTAAATGCTGCATGAAAACATCCAGTAAACGTTTTTACAATTAACTTTTCTGCATTTATCGAATTTAATGTTGAAGGACACTAAAAAATATTTTGTAAAAGTATGGGAGACTTTTATTATGTTCTTTCTTGCTTTAAAATATAACCTAAACGCATAATTTTGAGGGAAATATTGATGACAACCAATTCGTCAGTTTTATTTCCCACACGGACAATAATAAGAGGAGAACAAGCATGGCGACGTCTCTGCTCCGGTTAGGACGGCTCGGATCTGTCAAGGTAAAAATAAACTGATTTGGCTGGATCTCTACGAAGATGGTCTAGAGATACTTTGTAAATATGTATTAAGTGCCTGTCGCATAAGACTTTGGTGAAGACACGTTAAATCAGGACTTGAATCTCTGTCCGTAAATAACACAAGTAGTGAAGTGAAGCTGTTAGTCATGTCAGTAAAATATTGCGTTACGTTAAATAACATATATAATGATTTTTATCTATCTATCTATATAGAAGGATAGATATCTATCTATCTCGTACATCAAAAAATTACAGAAATATAAATATATCTTTATATATCATTTTTAATAAATTTAGAATGTTTCAGGATTAATAATGTGTCTTTCTGTGTTCATACAGCGTCTCCTGCGTGAAGGCTGGAGCACACCTCGGACCCCGTTGGTTGCAGCTCTCTGCACTGAAGGGGATGTCCCACCCAAAACAGCAAAGGCTTCAGTGAAGAGTAAGGGCATGCTTTTTCTTTTCATACATCCTTAATGTCCTGTTTGTGTGATGTTCACATGCTATACTAGCACGAATAGTATATACAGCATGATTATGTATCTAATTTTTTAATAATATTTGTACTTTGAGTAATAATATCTGTAGGTGATTTTAGCCATTTTGCACCTTCTGCCATTCTTAGGGCCTGTCTCAATAGCCACACTTGTTGTCTTTGTACGTCCGTGAGTCTACTTACATGACGTATTTCCTGTATTAAGCCAAAGTGTTCAAGTGGGCGTGACAACCGCAAGGGTGTGTAAAACCTGTTATTAGCTGATGAGACAGACTTACGGTATAGTGTTGTAAAAATGCATGTCACATTTTTTTTTTCAGAGCTATATTTGCACATTTTGATCTATATTTTGCAAAATAATCTAATGAATGTCCTTTTATATCCTCCTTGTATAAGACAGACGACACAATTTTTGACTGCGATGCTTCTAATTAAAGGGATAGATCACCCCAAAATGAAACTTAAGTCATTATTTACTCATCCTCGTGTCATTTCACCCAAAAGAAAAATATATTGGTAACCAAGCAGTTTTGATTCCCATTGACTTCTGTTGTATGGACAGAAAATACCAAAACGGGTACCAGTTAGGTTATGGACATTCTTCAGAATATCTTCTTTTATGTTCTACTGAAGAAAGGCAGTCATAAGTGCAAACGTTTCGTAAAACACACATACTCATCTCCGCACCAATACAATGTGCAACAGCAGCAGCACTTTATGTTTTGCTACCAAATTATATGTAGTACCCAATTAATTTTACTGACACTGTCAGTTTTCTCTTGATTTTGGGGCATTTGAGTTTCTTGATCATGACGAATGATGGGATACACTTGGCTTCAGATACTGCTCTGAACTGGTTTTAGGGATTGTGTGGGTTTGGTGTGCACTAAGGGCACTGAGCTTTTGGCATTTTTCAGACTTGGGACAGTCTTGCACACTTCCTGTCACATGCACATGCTCTCAAGTGGCCAGGACCATAAGTGTGGGTATTTGGACAGGCCCTTCGCCTCTGGATTTGATCACTAGATCCCATCCTTTCACCCTCATGCTTTCCAAAGACATGTGCTTTCAAAATCATCATTAACTTTTGGCTAAACTTGTTGAGGACATACAATGTGAGCCCATGCAGTTATATTAATTGCTTTTAAATGTACACAAATTTCATCAAAAAGATGACTATCTTTGGTGAAGGGATTCATCTGTGCCTTTACTATTGAATGTGACATTTTTATAGACAAGTTTGTAGTACTTTTAATGTGTAAAGTAATGGTTTTAATGAATTTGTTTGGTGTGGGACATGCAAGATGATATAGGTATGTTTCATGGAATTATTTGTAAATTTGAAAACTGTATATTTGGTAAAAGATCATTTTTTTCATCTTTAAGTATTACACTAGAATATGCACTGCTGCAAAAGTTTGGGGCAGGTAAGATTTTTTTTAAATGTCTTTGAAAGAAGTTTCTTATGCTCACTATTTTAAGCTCATTTATTTGATCAAATATTTCAGTGATAGTAAAGCTGAATTTCTCCAGTCTGTAGTTATTCTGCTTAATATTTTCAGGATTCTTTGATGAGTGGAATGACGAAAAAAAGAAATTTTGTAACAGTATACACATCTTTACCATCACTTTTGATCATTCTTGCAGAATAAAAGTATTAATTTCTTAAAATTATTTCTTATAGGAAAAAAAAAACATACCCCAAACGTCTTAACGATCGTGTAGGTGGCCTCTAGAATTACAGACAACGATTTAAAGGCACTTTAAAGGTCTTTAAATTGGATTGTTGCTCTACAATGTGTTTGTTCATTAGCTGGACTAACCTAAAAAATGCAGTTTTAGCCTGTTTTCTACATTGTTTCTACAGTCTACATATTTGCAAGACTTTATTGGTGATATATGAACTATTTTATTGAAGCATAGCAAACTGATTTTGGTCTTTCCACATTCAGGCAAGCCTTAAAAGGGACTTTGACAGGGTGTGCAAGGTTTTCTTATGGAGTTTGCTGCAGGGTTTAATGGTAACATTGAACAGGAGGGTGTCTCAAATGTAATAAACTAAAAACAATCTCATGTAATTTATCCCATTTGCCGTTTCTTCAGCCATAGAGGCCGATGAGAGGGCTTCTCTTCTAGCCTACAAGCCCGCAGTTACCTTCCCTTCTAAGCTGTCTGCCACAGGATTTCTTCCCAAAGACATAGCTTTAGGTGAGTCTGAAACCATTGAGGCTGTGTCCACCGCCGCTGCAAATGAGACGACAGCCGGCAGTCTAGACGCTGATGCGGCAGCAGCTGAAGAGATCACTGAAGTCCCACCTACTAATGAAGTCACTACAGGAAGTGAAGCAAGTAAGGCCTCAGATGTTGAGGCAGAAGGACAGAAAGATGAAGACGATAGCTCTTCTTCATCCTCATCCTCCAGTGATTCCGATTCAGACTCTGATTCTGATGATGAGAAGCCAGAGACTGAAACACCGGTAGAGTCTGGAGAGAAAGCAGCACAGAAGAAATCTCCAGGACTGACGATTGAAGTAGATGTTGCAGATGAGGAAGCAAAGCCTGGCTCTGCCTCATTTGGAGAAGCTCAAGAAAATGCTGAAACTGTGACTGAAGCAAAACCAGAAGAGGTTCCTGCACCAAGTGCTAAACCAGACGGATCAGATGAGACCCTTATTGATCCTGCCCCGATATTATCTTCCTCCACACCTGAAGCAATTCCAGAAGTGTCCAGTGAATCAATTACAGCCGACACTCCTGACAAGACATCGGACACCGCAACAGAAGTTAAAATGGCTTCTGCGGAGGAGATTGTTGTTGAAAAGGAACCAGAAATCAAAGCTGAAGATGCTGTCGAAGTTGCTGCAGAAGTTGTCCCAGAAGTCCCTACAGAAGCCAGTCCTGAAGAAGTAGTAAAAACTGCAGTTGAAGCTAGTCCTGGAGTAGCTCCCGAGGCGCCTGGAGATGCAGCAGCTAAACCTGAACCCAAAGCTGAGGCGGGAACGCCGGTAGCTCCTTCAGAAGAGCTGGTCGACCCTGCACCCGTGGCCGCTGATGCTGTAGAGGCTCGGGATGAGACCAGCGTTGTGGAGACACCTGAGGGGTACACCACACATCCTTACTCAGTTTCTTTCTCTGGATCCGTCACATCACAGAAACACTTTTCTCTTAGCATTTATTTAACGCTAATACCTTTTCATGGCAGCAGTGGGATTACTTTTGCACAAAGGCTTTGCAACTTTGAATCTCCATTATGCATTTGCATTACACTTGCTTTTCTTATTTAGTTCTTTTTATTACCTATTGTATTTTTATAAATTTGCATGACTTCATTTATTCTACCTGGACTGATTGTTCCTTGGTTGAGGTTTAAAATGGCTTCTATTAATAATTCATTACTCACTTCTCCTTTGTCTGCTTTGTAGTATAACTCATTTCAAAATAGTTCTGTGCATTTCTGCTTTCATCAACAGTACTAACTGCGTTCACACATAAAGCAATATACAGCCAGAAAGTGACTTATTAATTACAGTAATTCATGCATTGTTAATTTCTGATAACATGAGCAACAGGGACGATTAGTTTCGAGTGATCCGAGTTTGAGTCCCTTCTCTCCTATTCGGTTGTTTCCTGACACTTTCAAATGTTTTAACCGAATAAAAGAGTTTATCTTCTTCACGCTAATGCAAGCATTGACTACAGTGCTGCCCCACAATGTCAAAACACAGTAACTAGATTTGTTTGTTAACTAGTCTCATCAGAAAGAGACTATAGGCAAATAAATAGTTGTGTGGAACTGTTGAAAATAAAGCTTCATTTATGCATTTGTAATCGTCCATCATCATCATGATGCATGCAAAATCTATGGTTTGTGTGATCATGTTGCACTAAAGGTAATATTAATGATATTTTCCCATGTGAAGACTGAATTAAACCATTCTGATCCCTGTTCGAGCATCCCACGTCGATGTGTTTAAGCTGGAAGTAATTGAGATCCTATAATGAGGTTACTTTTTGACATCATCAGCCATAACCCTCCCTTTTTATTCTTGAATACTTTAAATGTTTTGTTCTGTTATAATAACATAAGTGTGTTGTGGTGAGATTCATGAATGTGGGATGTTTGATTTATCAGTTTGTGTAGTTATGCTGTAGCTCTTGTGTCTTATTACAACTATTGGGTGATATAATGTTGTTGGTAAAAACTGAGTAATGTGGAAAGATCCTGTCTTTAGAAGCATCTGGTTTACTTTAAAGTTTGATTGACTTGAGCTGTAGTGGGTGAGATGGGAAATATCAGAGTAATTAGTCAGACGTCTGTAGTCTAGGTAAACAGCTAGAGGCCCCTCACACCTTTTAGTGTAAAGGACCACCTGCGGATTGAAAGTGATTACTGTAACACCATGAAAGTGTGAAGATTCAAATCAGAAGAGTAGGGAATTAACAGGAAGACTCTTCCTCGGCTCTTCCTTCTATGGTCGCTTTGTAAAAAACTTAACCAGCATGTAGTTTCATTTTTACTTTGATTTCTCCTCCGCAAATATTTTCATTCAAGTTTATGTTCATTTACTTGTTCTTTAGGTGTGGTACTCTTTGTTTGTTCTTTTTTCCTGAAACAACTTCTTGTCTTTTGTTTGATGTCAGATGCACTTTGTGTGGTATTTTTTACCAGTTCCACATGTCTTAGACTTAATCTCGTACATTATTGATTTCCTCAGAACAAGCCCCGGAGCCAGAGCCTGAACCCTTTGACGACACCACGTACAAGAACCTGCAGCACCACCACTACAACATGTACACCTTTGCTGATGTGGATGTAGCGCTGTCTAAATACCGTCTGCCCCAGCCTTCCTCAGGCCGAGTCTCACCCGGACCCTGAGCCTGTGGTATTGCTACCTTTGTGCACAACCCTGTTTCTACCCAATGTTTATTATTCCTCAGATGATTTACTGGCAAATCGCAAGCTTTATGCTAGAATTCTATAATTATGGAATTAAACTGATTTAACTTCAACAGAATGTATCTAGAGTTATTTGTTGCTGTTGTCTTTTACAATTTACACTTTATTCTATTGAGACTACGCTTGCTTTGATCTAATTAATAAAGGAGGGTAGTGTACTTCTAACATTAAATTGGCAAATGGTTGAATCGCTGTATTTACTAAATTAATTAAAATGTGAGACTAACATGATCCGGTTCCAACCATTTAGAAATGACCTCATTTCTATTTTTTTATAACAAACTTCTGCCTTATGTTAATTATTAGTTTCCACCATGGAATTAAATTTAAATAAGGTTATTTTGACTTTTCATCTCACAATCAGGCTTTTATTTCTCGCAATTCTAAAAAGAACTCTGAAGGTGCATCCCAGTTCACATTCTTATGCACTATTCTAAATAGAAAATTCCAAATAGAAAAAGTGCACTTAAATAATTAAGTGCGAAATGTTGGACACTTCATGAACTCAACTGAGGTAGCAGAGGGGGAGGGGCTATCAGAATCCGATTATGAATGACAAAATAACCTTACATAATTCATACACTACACAGCAAGATGCATAAGAACAGTGTATAAGTGCATACTTATAAACTTTTTTTAACGTCTTTACACAGTTTACATCTTAATATCTCTCTTTTGCTTCCACCACGTAATTAAAAATAATGGTAAATGTGACTTTTTATGTCAATTCTTATCTTTATGTCGTTTATGTCTCACAATTCTGCCTTTTCTTCTCAGACTTGCAATTTCTGACTTTTTTTTTCTTTACAACTTGCAAGGAAAAAGTCTGAATTGTGAGATAAAAGTAGCATTTATTATTATTATTATTATTATTTAATCCATCGATCCCGTGGTGGAAACAAGCTTCAATAGCAACTAAATGGATCATTCGAAATCAACGAATGAATTCAAAAGATTATTTAAAATGTAGACAAACCTAAAGAAAATGGTGACATTTTCGAGAAAAGACAATTTGGCCGCAGAACATCAAACAACTAAATTGCACTTAAATGACACAGATTTTAAAACTAATTGTCCCAGTGAGTGTTTAAAATATTCGCTGAGGGCGTCACTTCTCCTCCCCCTTCTTAAATATTCATGAGCTGAAGGCCCTGCGTCCCCGTGCGTGATGACGTAGCGCGACAAATGCGCATCCCGATTGCTGCAGCCGCTTGTCAGTGTGACGAAGATTGGCACCCAGGTAAGCTGTCACTCAAACTCGTCTTTTTCCGCTCCCTATCAATCAAAACAATCCGAGCAACACACAAAAATGCCCGGGGCTGAGTGAAAGAGAGGATACTCTTGTTAGGGGCTCACGGGACTTGCGTGGGACAGTCGAGCCAATCTTCTCCTAAAAATCTCTAGAAGGAGGGGGAAAAAAATATGTCGGGGTTTTAAAGGACAGGATGTTTGATTCTGGCGAGGTCGAGCGCTGAGCGAAGGCCCGGTTGAGCCACTCTCAGTCAGCCCAGAGGGACGCTAGACGACAGGCTCCGGCCTAAATTAATAGCTTTAGAGTTAGTTTTAAACGAACAAGTAATTAAACGTGCGCGTTTACGTCGAGGACCGCGCTCATGTGCAGCAAACGTGAAGGATTGTTTAGCGCTCGCTGCTATGGCGACTCGTTCCCTGCTAGCGGGCTAATGCAGCAGCTAGCGGCGCTGCTCGTTGTTAGAGGGGAACATGGCCTTTACTACTTCACCACCCGCTGCTACATTACTTCTCAGTCCACATAACCTGAACATTTAGGAAGGACCGACGAGTGTTTCCTTGGTATTCAAGTTTAGTCGGAGTCGATGGCTGAACGAGCTGATAAAATGCGCCGACTGACTAACGCGTCACAGTTTAGTGCTTCACATGTGTTTTTTTTTTTTTTTTTTTTTTTTACATCAGCACGCTTTAGCTAGACTTATTTTTGTTTGTAAACGAAATGATCAAATTGCTTCTGATTGAGATTGGCTTAAAAGGTCTTGCCGTTATGTGAAGTTAGCGTAGTTTTGTTGGATAGTATGTAGCATGTATGTAAATTGATCAACACGAATGTTGCAAGACACGAGAGAAACATTGAAGCACTCGCACTCATCACAGCAGGTGTGCTACTGGGTGTGTGTGGTAAAGCATGCAAATGGCGCTCTCCAGTAACTTACAGCACATTGGATTTACATATCAATACATCCAGGCTTCCCTTTGCGAGTGTACTCCATGCAGTCCCCCTTTGATTAGTTGCATGTGTTAAATACGAAAGAAACCCGTCTCTTCATGTGATCAACAATATGGCATTCGAATTCCGGATCAAGGCTCTATTTTTACAGCTGAGGCTCGAGCATTACTTCTTGTTCTAGAAAAGGGTCAAGAACGGGACTTTTTAATTGCCTTTGACTCAAGATCATGTCTTCAAGCACTTGAATCTCTAAAAAACTGATCATCCCATAATTGTTGAAATCTTAACCAAATTCGAACTTTTAAAGAAAGATAACTTTAATATTATTTTTTGCTGGGTTCCAAGTCACATTGGACTTACTGGAAATGAGAGAGCGGACACTGCTGCCAGGGATGCACTTGACCTGGAAATATCTGACTGTCAAATACCACCTTCTGATTTTAAACCAGTAATTAATTTATATATAACTGATAAGTGGCAGAAAGAATGGGATGGAAATAAAAATAATAAGCTGTATGAAAAAACCCTGTATAAAAAGAAGTAGCTTCTATAATTTTAAATCAAGACATGATCAAGTTGTCTTTACTAGGTGTAGACTGGGGCATTCAAGACTTACCCATGGGTTTTTATTAATAGGCAAAGAACCCACTATAAGAAAACCATTTAAATCACAAACAACCATTAATCAAATATTTTAAAATTTAAAACCTAAATATGCTTCTAGAAAACGCTTTTATTCAGAAACATGCTTTCATGGAATATTTGAAAATGTACCACCTAAATGTATTTTAGATTTTCTATCTTATGTTAAGTTGAAATGTTTTATATAATGTAAATCTTATAGATGATACTGAACTTTTTTTGCCATGTAAATAGCCATGATGCTAACATGGCGTAAAAAAACTTAATAAACAAACAAACAAACCGTCTCTTCATGTTGGTTAACATCAAAAGTGGTTTACACGTTTAACTTCTATAATGTCGTTTCTGTCAAAAGCCTTTAAAAAAAAAACGCACAAAAAAAAAAGATTGCATGTGGTTACCTTCAGGTCGTTTCCAGCTGCCTGTCCATATAATGTCCCAGTGTTGGCAGTAGTGTCTTTGAGTATGATGGCTGCCCATTCTGTGTCCATAGACAAATATCAAGAGGGAGGTCAGCAGGTAGGAGTGAGATATTAAAAAATAAATAAATTAATATTTATTTGCCACTTTCCATGAGAACTGCACACTTTGGTGTCCCAATACGGTTTTTCATTTTTACATTTACATTTTAGTCATTTAGCAGATGCTTTTATCCAAAGCGACTTACAAATGAGGACAATGGAAGCAATCAAAATCAACAAAAGAGCAATGATATATAAGTGCTATAACAAGTCTCAGCTAGCTTAACGCAGTACACATTTTTCCCCTTAGAAAGTTTGAAACACTGTTATCTATCATACAGTTACCTTGGCTTGAAACAGAACTAGTTTTAAATGCATCACAGTTTTCCGTTTCTCCTAATTTTCTCTTAATCTTTACATTGGACACATTTAGACCTCTTTGCAGAGGGAATAAATCTCAGCATTTTATTGTTTTACACTAATTATAATGTTGACAGGATTTATCATGTTCAACCATCCAACCCCACCTTTTTTAAGTATTATGTATTTTTTTTATATATATATAATTTTAAAAGTAATTAAACGTAGGATAACAAAATAGTCAAATAAGGGGTTTAAACCATACAAATACATTTATAGAAATTTATAGAACTATTATAACAATTAATTCAATAAAATTTACCAATAAGAATACAATTTAATTGCCCATTAAAAAATTTATTTTTTCTCCCTTTTTTTTTTTTTGCCCGATAACAAATCAGTAAAATCAGGCGTTTAAACTACAAAAATTGCACAGATAAAGAACCATTATAAAATTTAGTTTGGCTCCCTTTGGTTTTTATTTTTATTCTTTTTTTTTTTGTTAGATAACGATCACTTAAATCAGGGTTTTAAACTGTACAAAAAATACAAATCTCATATAAAATTAAGTGAAATTTAAAGAACTGTTATACATTTATGTTTGAGTTCCTGACGTTGACGATCAATTTTTTTTTTATATATATATATATTTCATTGCTGTTTATGAGTCTTTGTGAGTACAAGTATAACTATTAAAGTACATCTGGAAGTGATAAAGTCATTGAGCTACAAATGCTGAAATACCACTGTCAAGCATATTGTTAGAACTAGTATATGAGATGTAATCCCTTTTTGTCTGTTTTCTCCTGGATTAGATGCAGGTCATGGAGCAGTCAGAGAGTGACCTTGAAAAGGGCTTTGCCAATGGAAACACGGGAAGCTCCAGCAGCCCTGTGTCCACTGAACCACAAACACAAATGGATGTCTACAAAGCCTGTATATATAGGTGACATAAGTGTCTGAATTTACATTTTATAAATATGCATTACACTTAAAAATATATTTTTAAAAATAAATTATTTTATTCAGCAAGGATGCATTCAACTGATCAAAAGTGCCAGTGAATACACTTGTAATGTTACAGAAGATTTCTATTTCAAATAAATGCTGTTCTTTTGAATTTTATATTCATGTGGAAGTATCGCAACTCTTTTCTACATTGATAATAAGAATTATTTCTTGAGGAGCAAATTATTAGCATATTAGTTCAAGGAGTGACTTGAACAGTGTCTTCTCTTACACATGGTTCGTCTCCTTCACAGACATCCCCTCTTTCCTCTCTTGGCCCTGCTGTTTGAGAAGTGTGAGCAGTCCACTCAAGGCTCTGACTGCGTAACCTCTGCCAGTTTTGATGTTGACATTGAAAACTTTGTACGCGTTCAGGAGAAAGATGGCAAAGCCTTCTTTAGTGAAGACCCAGACCTTGACAACTTGGTAAGAGATGTGACAGATGGTGTCGAAATATCTAATATTACTGTATATACCTCATAGCTTTGATCTTAACTTCAAACACTGACGAGTGTCACAACTGTTTCCTTTCTATCAGATGGTCAAGGCCATCCAGGTGCTGCGGATTCATCTGTTAGAGCTTGAGAAAGTTAGTGACCTGTGCAAGGACTTCTGCAGCCGTTACATTTCCTGCCTCAAGACCAAGATGAACAGTGAGACACTACTGAGTGGAGAGCCAGGCAGCCCGTACTCTCCAGGCCATGACCAAGTAAAGGCTGTTTTCCTTGAATTTTAGACACTCACAGCGAGTATACTGATGTTTTGTTTAATTTATTTATTCTTTTGCAGTTGTCCAACTCTTTCTCCGGTGTCCTCAGTCCCCAGGGCATTGTGGTGCCCTCACAAGGTCTTCAACAAGGCAGTGTTACAGTGACCGCGGTCAATCCATCTCAAGTGGTCACAGGTACATGTTCATCTGTCATTAGTTACATTGGGAGCTGCGAGGAGTTACAATCATATGCATATATGGTATACTTGAAATTTTGCAGATAGTTTGCATGCAACCACCTGACTGGATGGGATATAGTCTAATAGAAACCATGAGCACAAGATGAAAATAAACTATTTCAGTGTTATTCTGTAAACACTATTTCTCTGTAGAACTCTTTGTTTTCTAATGGCATTTATCATGTGTTATTGTGTTCATAACATTTTGAATCTAATTGGCAACATTGGCTATTTGGTTTAAATGATGGCTTCTCTGGGGGAAAAGAAAATACAAAATCTTGTTTTTGTGCAGGTAATGCAGTATACCAGCCAGTGACGGTAGTCACACCACAGGGGCATGTGGTGACACAAGCCATCTCACCTGGAACAATACACATCCAGAACTCACAGGTTTGCATGACACTCCAGCAGAGCACACACAAACATTTTTACACACAGATCAGTGACTCCTTCTACTTCCTGCAGCTCCAGCTTCAGCTCAATCAGGACTTGAGTTTCTTTGGGGGAGATGACAGCTCTCCTAAAAGCAAGCGTGGTGTTCTTCCCAAACAGGCTACCAATGTCATGCGCTCCTGGCTCTTCCAGCACATTGCGGTTAGTTGGCAAACTAATGTTTAAAGTCAGTCGTTGCAGTTTTGTTTTACCTGATATAAATGAATGAACACTTCACGGTTCACTGTCTTTATGTAGCACCCCTATCCCACTGAGGAAGAGAAAAAGCAACTTGCCATTCAAACAAACCTGACTTTACTCCAAGTCAACAATTGGTAAGTCAATCCAGCAAGAACACGCAGTAAACAGTGACTCTGTTCCAGCCTCTCCAGAATTAATTACTCTGAGATTATTAAATTAACCACATAATCAATAAAATATGTTGTGTACTGTAATAGAATTGTTCAATAATATCATAAAATCATAAGCTTTATTTTTCATACTTAATCCTGTCATCATTGCCACATTATTATATTTGTATAAACACATTTGTCTTTCATTTTATCTTTTTACTTAATTAACAAAATAGCAGCCCACTTTGACAGCCCAATTTTAAAGTTCCTAATCTTATGTTTTAATAAAGTTCTCAAATGCGGTGCATTTATGTATTTCCTTGAAATATTCAGACATTCTGCCTTAAATGGGGAAGTCGTGGCCTAACGGTTAAAGAGTTTGACCCCTTAACCCTAAGGTTGTGGGTTCGAGTCTCGGGCCGGCAGTACCACGACTGAGGTGCCCTTGAGCAAGGCACCGAACCCCCAACTGCTCCCCGGACGCCGCAGCATAAATGGCTGCCCACTGCTCCGGGTGTGTGTTCAGAGTGTGTGTGTTCACTGCTGTGTGTGTGCACTTTGCATGGGTTAAATGCAGAGCACGAATTCTGAGTATGGGTCACCATACTTGGCTGTATGTCACGTCACTTTCACTTTCTTTCACTAAAGTGCACCTGGGAAACTTATTTCCGAGTTGGGCATTTATTACGACGTCACTCATTAAAGTCCTAAACACAAAAGTAACATAAACAAAGCCAAATAATTATAGTGTGAACAGTAAACCCAAATAACTACATCTGAATTTAGAATGTGAAGAATAATAATTTCTATCACTTATTTATACATGACATCAAAACTGTTTGTGGTACATAAAACAAACCATGAAAGTCAAGTTGATGTCTATCAGCTGTTGTGTGCATCACACATTTAAAATCATTGAAATACTGCATGTGAAATTAAAATAACTTGCAAAGCCATTTATTAAGTGAAAGTGACGTGACATACAGGCAAGTATGGTGACTCATACTCAGAATTCTTGCTCTGCATTTAAACCATCCAAAGTGCACACACACAGCAGTGAACACACACACAAACACACCGTGAACACACACCCGGAGCAGTGGGCAGCCATTAATGCTGCGGTGCCCGGGGAGCAGTTGGGGGTTCGGTACCTTGCTCAAGGACACCTCAGTCGTGGTATTGCCGGCCTGAGACTCGAACCCACAACCTTAGGGCTAGGAGTCAAACTCTCTTACCACTAGGCCACGACTTATAATTCACTACGCATTGATCTATATATAGATTATATTATTCTGTATATAACAATGTCTTTTATTCTTCCATGCATAGCGAGTGATGCAAAATATTGTTTTTTGGGTCTGTCCTGCAGGTTTATTAATGCTCGAAGACGGATCTTGCAGCCAATGCTGGATGCCAACTCCACAGAGATGTCTAAAGCCAAGAAGAAGACTGCTCCGAGCCGCCCGCTACACCGCTTCTGGTCTGACTCCGTCGCCTCATCTGGAACCCAGCAGCAGCTCACAATGCCAGACGGTACTGCCTCAAAATAATGTGTTCTTACAGCACTCATGCTCCAATATTAAAACAGTGTCTATTTTCTTGGTTTTATACAACAGATTTTCCTTTACTGAATTTCGACAGTGCAATGTGTTGTGATTGTGTGCAGGTAGTATGGTTACAGTGGGGATGAACGTCGATGGCTTCCAGGCTCTTTCATCAGATGGAGCAGCTCTCGCCATGCAGCAAGTCATGATGGGAAATCACAGCGAGGATGAATCAGAGGAAAGCAGCAATGAAGACGATGCAGATTTGTCGTCTGCTGACATGACCGGGCTGGGTTTAGATGTTAGCGACTAAGACAGCAGGTCACACACTGCATGCTTACATTTACATGTCACTTGTGGCAAGAGATCCAGTCCCCTTGTAGACTTTCAGCAAAGCTGATACTTGTGCACTACAAAAAAAAAAAAATTAAGAGTACTGTATGTTGGCTTATGTTACACACACACACAGTTTTACAGAGAGCACAACTTTACTGAAAGATGCAGTGCGAGGAGTTGCATTTCAGCACCTGGTTTTAATGCATAGACGTGCAGGTGCGTGCACTTTTATATAGAGCCGCTTCAAGAAGGTTGCAACAGTAGAACACAGAGGAATGTTTTTAAGCTTCTGTAGTGAATGTTTGTAATGAATTTTTTCTATATTAACTCATTTGAATGCCAAGATTTTAAGAGTTTGTCGTTGTGCTGGTTTTATTCACACTGCATGTTCGTGTTTTCTTCAGTATGCTCACGCTTGTAGAGAGGCTCCAAGACGGAGTTTGAGAAAAGAGATTATTTTTATATATGAACGTTGTAAAAAGTGTTGTTTTTTTCTTTTCTTGTTTTTTTTAGTTTGTTTTATAGGGAATATTTATGTACAGAAACTATACTATCTGCCCTGTTTTCAGGGGATGACTTAAAGTTTTTTAGAAAAAAACAAAAGGATGTTGGATTATAAACCATTTTTAAATATCTAAATTGGTTTTAACACTCACATACAAAATGCCTTACATAATCTTTTGTAAAACTATACTGCTGATAAGCACAGAAAACCTGATACGTTGATTAAATTTAGTAAGATGAGTTGAATTAGTCTCTTCCAGTAATCTTCATCCGTATGCTGAAGATGTTCCTTCGTTTCAGAGGGACCTCATTGTTTTTGCTCTATAGGCTTATGTAGTTTTTCTAACATGTACAAAGCTTCCCTTAACAATCAGAATTATGATAGATGCTTTGGGAATTATGGCATAAAATGTCCATATTAAAGTCAAATAAAGGTCAAGTTTGAGTATTTCGCCACACCATTTTACAGTAAATGTTGTAAATTGAAATTAATTATTATACACTACTAATATAATAACATATAAACACCACAAAACATTGAAAATACTAAATCCATTAATAGTGAAATTACGTACTTATTTCTCAAAACAAAATATTTATTGCATATTAGACATAAGCACATTGTCGCTTGTGTGTCTCTGGCAATATTTGTGTATTTAATCTTTCAGGACACATCAGAGGATTGTTTGGCAGGTATTTCTTAAAACAATAGCAAGTACTGTATAAGACTACTTACACCAAATAAAACCTTTTCAGATTTGAGTGCACGTAATATAATGATTTCTTATGCTGTGCCTGTATATGACATACAGTGACCAGTGCAAGGTTTGTTTTTTGTGGAGTTTCTGCCTGGATTCAGTTCCTTGATGTTGTCTTTCCCATAATTAAACTGTAGAGCTGGTTGTAGAGGGGTGCAGCATTTCTTCTCTCTGTATGAAAAGTAGAAAAAACAATTATTGTAGTTTTTTCTTCTTGTAGTTTTTTTAAATTCTTAAACCACAAGAGGGCGCAGACTCACCGGAATAACTGGTGAAATCACGTGATAAACTGTATGACCTTTCTCAACAAAAATAGCTATTCCAACTGCTGTTGTTCTGGTATTTTTCCAATCATTTCTAAGAACTGAATCACAACATTGTAAACTATAATTTGAAGCAGTGTACAAAATTCATAAAAAGGAGCCTGTCTCACTATATATCTACCTTTTGACAAACTACAAACTTCTGTCTCATACTCAGTTCACAGATACACATGATCACTATCCTGGCCTCCATCTGCAGATGTATCCAGGTGAGGGACTGTGTGATGCGTGTGTAAACCCCAGGTTTGTTCTTTTCTGCACAGCCTTGTCCCCAGCTTGTGGCTCCCACCAATTTCCAGGTCAAAGAAGCCAGTGGACCGCCACTGTCCCCCATTACCAACACAGATGAAAAGTGTTACAATGAAGTCTGTCATTGGTGGAGTGGAGTTTAATTGTTCAGCATCAAACAGAATTGCAGTCTGTTCATCTGAAAGGCTTGACTGGGCTAAACATAACAAGACTGGTTCAAATAATGCTGTGAGTTTTGAGTTTGCCCCAGAGGTGTCCTGTTTGGCTGGTTCCAGATAGCCCCTGTTTTGGAGATGCTGCAGTTACAGCATTCTGGAGACAAAAAATATTTTTCTCCATTGAAATACATACAAAAGTGTCTGTGTATTCTCACAAAATACTTTTTGACCAACTGAGAATGTTGAATTGTTGAATCAATGGGCACTTGGTTAGAAAAATCACTCTGATTGGCCGTTCAGCTTATGTTGGGTATACACTAGACGATTTTAGGCCCAATTTTCACTCAGTTTTCTTGAGATTGCAGACAAAAGCCTGAAATTTGAGGCAAACTGGTACTTGTTCATGTGAGTGATGATCACAAAGTGTGACTTGAAATGTGAGAAAAATGTTTAGCAGTCTACATATCTAGGCCTGTCTGCAGACCACATTATTTCCTGTACCTCCCACTTTGGTTTTCTAAATGAGATGCAGTCAACAACTTTGAAAATTGTGTTGTGTACCTTACGAAAAAGAACTTTATCCAAATCTTCCAATATTACAATTACACTAAACTAAAAGGATTTCTATATTGCCTAACATATCCAGGTTTTGGCTTTGGTTTCCTGTTTTCATACTTAATGAAGGTAATGATCGTTTGACCAATAACATGCAGACATTGTACGTAATCGACCAATCGTGTACGTGAGAAGGTGGGATCTATAGAGAACAGTCAAAGCGATGCAAATATGTGTACATATTAGTGTTGAGACTTGAATCAGCACTGAGCATATTGATCGGTGTATGACATCAAAGTACCGTGGGAGTGATTCAGAAGCACAAGAAGCCGTCTGCTCTCTAGAGCTCTCATGGTACTTTTGATTGATCTGCGCAGCGCAAACAAAGCCAAAACCTGGATATTTTAGGCAATATAGAAATCCTGGCCAGGACGTGTCCAGGGAAAATGACACGTTTGGTCACCCTAGCTTTAGTGAAACCTCAAATCAAGATGGCACACAAAGAAGCTCTTCAAATTTGACATTTTGTGAAGACCAAAGTGAAGATCAACTGATCAGCATGATTCATATTCAAAATGGTAAGCAAGTACTGCTTTGTGTATTTGAAGTCTAATTTTCGCTTTCCCTTTTTGAAGGGATGAGGACTGCCACTTACTGATAAAGACAGTTATCTCCTCTCACACAGTCGCAGAACATTTGTGCTAACTGGCCATTGGCTGTATTCTTTGGTGTGTTCAAGCACAACTTTTTGGCTAAAAATACAAATAACACGAGGCGACAACAGCTTTCGTTGCCACTTCTTCTTCTCTGTCTGTTTGGTGTGTTATGGCCCTTAAGTTCCCTGACTCACCCCCATCCTGAGATCCAGCACATTTTACCATCTTCAAACTTCTCCCCAAAGTTCGGCAAACAAATAGGCTCCACAAAACCTGAAAAAAAAAAAATTAATAAATGGTGATGAGCCATTTGTCGCAATGCATGCATGGAAGATGCAGGTTATTAAGATTAGATTAAAAGTCAATTTGCATAACTATCAGTCTTTGCACTAGCAATGGTTCTTCAGAATAACCACTTTCCATTATAAACGAACTCCTTCTGCAGAAGGTACCATCGAAGCTGAGGGGCTGCACCAGTTTCATCAGAGCTATATCACGGTCCAAGCCCTTGGGTCTGTAGCGACTGTTTAGGGTATGCAAACCAGCATGGAAAACAGCAGACTATCATCATTTCCATGTGGGTGTCTGAATATTGTTCCATGAGGTCATTATAAACTCACCCGTATACACTATGTGCAGTATCCAGTATCCAGTATCCAGCGAGAGGATGTAATGGAGCCTCCACACAGGTGCTCGTTCTGAAAGTGCAGGCTCACCTGTCAGGGGAACTGACCCGCAACCAACAGGTTACCGCAAACTTTACAAGCATTCAACTTAGGTCTGGAACCACAAGCTATGCAGAAATAGATAAAATGATTGCTTATTAAACTCTGATTTGACAAGTTTTATTACATTTGCAATTTATAGTTATAAAGAGAAACGTTTAAAACGAATACAATTCTGAATCACTTAAATGTAATGGAAGCTTATTTCCACCACAGAAAAAAAAAAAAAAAAAATAATAATAATTATATATTTTTTCTTGCTATTCAGTCATTATTTCTCAAAACTCAGAACACAGAAAACACATATTTGAGATATAAAAACTCAAAACTGCAAATTTATAACTCACAATAGCAGTTCTGAGAAGAAGAAAAGTCTGAATTGTGAGATTTGAACTTTTGAAAGAAATTGCAAGTCAGAAATGTAAGATAAAAAAAAAATCATAATTACTATTTCTTATATTTTTCTACTTTGAAGTCCACACTGACACCTGTTGGCCTGGATGCATGAGGTCTTTTTAATTAACAGTTGCCACTTCATATAAGCTCTTTGTCTATCTTTTATCTAGTTCTCTGGATATATATAAGATATAAGATATATATATATATATATATATATATATTTCATTCTCAGTTTAGAAAGGTGAAGCACACACATGCTGAGGCATGTGAATGAAACTAGAAACCATTATTTTTAGTGCTATTACTATGAGTCATCACACCTGGTGATGTGATGTCAACATGGTGTCGCCAACATAGGGCACCCTGCTTTTTCTAGAAGACTAAACAAGTCTGAAGTCTTTATGTCATGTAGATGAACCTCATTGTAATGTTATTTCTCAAATTTGCTGTTTATTAGGCAAGAATCATTTTAAATTAGCAAAGACAAAAAAAATAAAAAATACTGAGTGTACCTTTAACATCACTAACAATAAGTTTTAAAAAAGCAACCAATAAATCTGAAACAATCTGGAATGTTGATATAAACTTTAGGATTGTGAACAATCTGGAATGTTGATATTTAAGCTATAACTGAGAAATGTTCCAAGATGCTGCCACATTTACTGCTGCTCAGCAAACTTCATCACACTGACCACCTAAAAGCTGTTTGGTTTGTAAATGACTTTTGTGTGAGCTGTGCTTCATGCACTTAAGTGTGGTTATCATCCCCAGACTGCACTGGGTTTTACTAGGGAGAGAGAAGACAACAAACCCATTCAAATGGTTAAGAAATGGTATGCCATTAATAGGGGTTAATTCATCCAAAACCATTTCTGTCTCGAGCAAATCAGCAGTGCAGGGCAAGACTATGACGTAAGGAAATATCATATGACTAAATATGACCTCCTTTTGTGTCCCATGGTAGAAAGAAAATCAATAGGGTTAGTATTACTTGAGGTGAGAAAATGATGACAGAAATTGAGCTGTTCATGCATGCTGAGTAAATCTACAAAATATGAATTACATTTGACTTTAAGATTTTTATCTCCTATGCTTGACGATGAAAATGAAAAGCAAATCAGCTTTAAAAGAGTTATATTCTTAATGGGTGAAAAGCACTTGAAGCTGTTGGCTACAGAACAAAGTAAATGCAAAAAATCTTCTAAAGTATGCACGAGTGTTCTGGGAAACTGCTGTGAGCAGATAGGACTCCAAGTCTAAAATAGTAGGCTACAAAATCCATATGGGTCACAGAGATAAAGGAAAGAGGCTGTGCTCTGTGTAAAAATGCCCTAAATGGCTTGTATACATGATCAAACTTCCTGGTCAACATACCAAATTCAATCACATATTTACAACAGAGTCTACAATTCTAAGCAGATTAAACAGATATATATTTAACCCTTGTGCGCTCCTCATTTGAAAAAACACTCATGGTCTTCACAGTCAAAAGTGACCGGACACCTGAAATGTAACTTTTATTTTCTTCAGTAAAATCAATCTAATATATTTTTGTTATATATATATATATATATATATTATATAATATATATCATATATATATATATTATATATATATATTATATTATATATATATATATATATTGTATTTTGAGAAAATTTCATGGTACTAATTAATATTAATGCAATAATTATGATCAAATTTTCCAAAAGAAAATAGTAAAAAAAAAAAAAAAAAAAAAATAAATTATAATATTCTAAAATTATTTTGCAATTAATGCAGTATTTCAGATTAAAATAGAGACTAGGCCTTTAAAATCCAATTTTTTGAAGGCAGAATAGCACCTCCTGGTGAGAGCAAAAAAAGAAAAACCTGTAATTTCATGGTGTAACCACTAGATTGTTTACTTTTATTAGGTTGTGGATTTAAAGAAAAAGACTACTTTTTGTCAATGTTTATATTTTTTGTTGTTTCAAATGTTGATTTGAAGTGTATTTTTTTTTTCAGTATTATTATTACTACATTTAAACCTGAACACAGAAAGCACTTTGTTACACAAAACATTAAAATTCTATAAAAAATTGACAAAAATTAACAGGAATGCTTTATTAGAGCTTAATCCTTCTGGGTCTGATCTGATATTAACCTTTTTTTCAGTCTTCTGACTCATTTTGGGAATATGGTTATAGCCATACCAATTCATTTGAGTTTGTGTAATTCTGTATGTGTGTCTGTATGTGTGTGTAAGTAAATGTGTGTGAGTGGATGTACTGTATCCGTTTTACACTCTTGATGTTTTAGAGTGTAACCCCTTCCTTGCTGTCCACTTTTTTACCACATTGTAGTCGAATTATTGATTTTATTTTACATAGTTGCAGTGTTACAGTCACACCAGTTCATAGGTGTGTATGTGTGTGTTTAAGTGTGTGTCCACGCGTGTGTGAGTTGGTGTGTTGATTTTGCACGCTAGATGTTTTAGAGTTTCACCCCTTCATTGCTGTGCAAATTTGTTCTGCATTGAGGGGGATTTGTAGATTGTACACATAAAAATGTTCTGTGTTTTTTCTCATTTCCCATTCATTTCCTATGGGCGCTCATTTTTGACCGAAGACCATGAGTGTGACAATTTTTTTTACGACCACTTAGCTTTTTCGAAACATGCTGTCAATTTTTGTGTGTGTGTTCACATGCCAAGTGCCATAAAAGTCACAAAGTTTCATACCATTCTGGTGAAGCTACGATTTTTAAAAATTCTAAATGTAAAATTATCCGGTCAGAAATGACTGAAGACCGCACAAGGGTTAAATGTTTGACTTTTGCCTTAGGAGCATCAGGTTTAGTTTTCATTCCTGAGGGTGAGGCACTCGGGAATAAAGAGGTTTTAGTTCTGTGTAAATGAAATCTGATCAGAGCTGCTTTGTAGTTGTGGCAATACTCAGGACACATCTTGCTTTCAGTTAACATATAAGAATCAACTAAAGTTCAGTGTAAGAGTGGCTAGAAATTAATAAATGGACTGATTACAAGTCAGTTTGATGTCAATGCTGTCAGTTACATTTAAAATATTGGAAATTCTTTATGCCGCTAAAGGCCCAAAAAAAGATAACTATACAGATAACTATAACACCAAAGCATGATGATGTTCTGTTTAGGCTATTATAAGACTGCAGGGGTGAATTTCCCAAATAGCAACTATGATAACAAGTTCTGTTATTTCTAATAGAGTTCAGTGGAACTTATGACCATAGTTAGCTTACGATGCTTTTGGGAAATGCACCCATAATTGGCTGTCTGTGGTTTTACAGTTCATCGGCTGAAAAAAAAAAAAAAAAAAACCCTCTGAAAATGATTGCAAAAATATTGTGACTCTGTGTCATTATTGTTCTGTTTGTGGTGTCTAATATAATATTCCTATAGAATTTGCATTATTATTAACTTTATAATTATTTGCTTTAGTTATCGTCATTACCATTGTTCAGCAAATTTCCGCAGGTGAAATCCATTTCAATAGGAATTCAAGCAATCGGGGATATTGCATAATCACAAAAGATTTTCCCAAGCAGATTTCACATCTGGTTCAATTTGGTCACATGAATTCAGTGTGTTGATGATGAACAGAAAGCTGCTTTGTTTGAATGTGACTTCTGTGTGGGCTGTGCTATACTTCACTACACTATTCACCTTATTTTTAAATTAAGAATTCAGTTATTTCTACTGTACAAAAAAAAAAACTTGTGCTGCTTGGTTGGTATTTGTTATCAAATAATTTTAATTTAATATAGTCTTAGTAGCACAGATAGCTTCGCCATTCAGGACATTTTTCAGAATATTGCTGCCTTGCAAACACTGTAAGTAAAGAGGAGACTGTTATGCCTGAAAGTGGTTATGTTGTGCATCTCAATGGCCTGCTGGACATTTGTGTGGTTCATACTAATTGACACCAGGTTACTTTGGAAGTCCTGCTCAATAGAGGACAGAGGAAGAGCTTTCGACTCCACATATCTAACAGAGAGAGGGGGAAGAAAAGTAGCTTAAAAAAACCCTAATGATATGGTATCAGCAGTAGCATACGGGTAATGTGCAGTTTAGCATCAAATATCAATGCATCTCAAGTTTGACTTGTTTGTGTCAAGTCTGGTGCTAAAAGCTAGAAAGAGCTACAGTCAGAATGGGTTTAGGGATTCCTATAGTAGGTGGTGCTACCCATAAAAGTGCTATAGCTAACAAGTCAGCACAAGCTTTTTGTCATGATTTATCTAAACATTCCTAAAAGAGGTGAAGTCTTGAGTCCACACCTAAAGATTAAACTATAATTATGCTGTTTTCACATGTCTTCCATCATATAGAGAGAGGTGTCTAAACCTGCTCCTGGTGGACCAATGTCCTGCCCCAACATACCGGGATTGGACACAAATGTGGAGGAATGGCGTGTAAAGGAGGTGTTTCAATCAAAACCTGATGGCAGTCAGTACCTTAGATAGCCGAGCTGTTTGCAAGCAGATAGGGAAAGCTCAGAGTCCCAGTTCTCAGCAGAAACAGTCCTCCAAACTCCATTAATGAGCACCTGAAGTACAGAGCTCTTCCCACTCAGACACACTGCACAGGCAGATAAACAACAACAACATTCAGCAACTGAACATTAATGGCTAATGTTAAGTGCTGACAGCTGAGCTCATCTTCTCCGTGTTCACAATCACACTGTGCTGACATGCTAACACACCCAGAGGAGCCGCATCGAAACTACCCCACACAGCTCAAGATGACTAAGGTGGAAATATGATAATTAAATATGTGGGATAAGTGGTAATTATAAGCATCCGTGTCATTATATGCATTTATCTTTAAGTGTGACATAACAGCGACACAATTAACTAAAAAAGTAAATGAGTTGGAGACATCTTATGAAGGTTTGTAAATCCTTGTGCAATCTAATCCAGTCTAATCTGTTACCCATTCAATGCAGTTGTGTAAATTCGTCTTTACTAAGGGTGTGTCTGAGTTGTATATAGTATCCAATCCTCATACTTAAGAAAAAGTAAAGATACCTTTATGGACATTGACTCAGGTAAAATTAAAGTACCTAAACTATAAAAATACATAACAATTAAAAAAAAAAAAATTAAGTATAAAAATCCCCAACTGAAAACAGAGTAACTGATATTAAATTATGAAATATAAAAATAATGGCATAGATGAATGTTGGGTTGCTGGAGTCTGTGTCAGGTAGAATAAAAGTTAAAGGGATATTTTACACAAAAATGTTAAATTATCATCATGTACTGATCCTCATGTTATAAATTTCTTCTTCGGTAGATCATAAATGAATCTTTTGGTTAATCAGTGTTAAGAGTACTTTTGCTCATCGTCAGATCATGTTTGTTTTTAATGATGCTACATCACTGATACCAAATGATTCATTTTTATATTTAAAAATTAATTTACCAAATGAATTCATTAATATCTGACAATGATGTTTAATGATAGAGTCATAAACTCCTTTAAGAATTTTTTTTTATTATTCATAAATGGTAGTAACATCTAGCTAAACCTTTCGGATCATAAACTGTTATAACAAAAATCAGTTCATGACCATATCAATGATATTTTTCTTTACGATACTGTATCTAGAGGTAACACGGACGTTCTTTGGCATCACACATACAGACATTAATTAATTAATTAATTAATGTATGTAAGCTGCAACTATATATTGAAGCAAGGTTTAAAATACCCCTCACAAATACATGATACCGGAATTCATGTAACATGATATTTATTTACATGGTACTCTGGTTAAACATCATGGTAATACTATGGTACTTTTTGGCGCTTTGTTGTACATGACGAGTGTAAATGGTGTAGGTGAGTCTATTTTTGGGAACATAGTAATAAAAAATGTTGGTTACATTCTAAGGTTCCTTCAACAATATCACCTACCCACCTTGCAGGCGTCCCATAATTGCATCTAATCTAAACTAAAGTATATGGTCTCCATTACTCCATGGTGTTCACGTAAACCCAGGTACTCATGTAACCAGGTCTCATAGAGATGCTCATATATTCAAATTTAATAGCAATTTCCAATACCTAATGGAGTACTTGTACTCCATTACTGTACATCTCTGGGTGTATTAAGTACTCCCTAAAGACATTTACTCACCGCTCAATCCAACTACAAGCACAATACTGAGAGTGAGCATGACGCAAGCCCCAATAAGTATCTCCATCCTGCGTGCAAACAGGCTTCCCTGAAGTGTTTTCTCCTCTGCTAGAATGTTATCAGTTTCATGAGATGATGAGATGCATGAGGTAAGAAAGAATCATATTTATACATGTAGCAGACACTCGATACATTTTATCAGTATGTACTTTCGCTTGGGGTGGAGCCCACAATCTTGATGTTGATATCATGTGTCACTATTGAGCAACAGAAAAAAAAATCAATCTCCTTAGGGTCTTAGGGATGAATTACATAACAAAAAAAATGTTTTGGGTGAGTTAACTAACCTAATCTTCTTTCATCCATAAACTACTCAAAATTCATTAGAATACTAAATAACGACAAAATAGAAAAGACTAGGAGAAAACTAGTGTACGATGTGGAATTGAGTACACATTGTGATGGTGTGGATGATGTATAGCATAACCTGTAACAAAGGGCTGGACTTTGGTAACTGGCCTTGAAAGTCTGGGCTGGGCTGAGGGGGTTTCTGTTAGAGGGTTTTTGGTTGGTTTGGACTGGCCTTGAGCAGGGTTGGGGTATCCACAGCAGGGATGTCCTCCTCAGTTACAGACACCACCTCTATTTTCTCAGGAGATATCTGATCAGTTGTTCCCTGTGTGGATGTCACGGCGTGATAAAGGACAGGAGGCAACTTCAAGTAATAATGATGTTTATTAAGAATATGTGATGATGAATGGCTCTTGGAGAATGACGCAGGGACTTCGGTGGCACCACAGACAAGTGAGTAGATTCCCTTGAGTGCGATGATGGAAGTGGTGAAGACCTGACAATTCCCTTGAGTGCGTTGGTGGGAGATAGTGACCGAATTAACACCCCCCTTGAGTGCGTTGGTGGAGTTGGTGAAGGCGAGGTATCCGTAATGATGGCATTAATCCAGAGACGACCAAACAGGAAAAGAGCATGAAACAGGAACGATGAATCACGAACAGACAAACACCACGCGGACCTCACACAACGATCTGACAAACAAGAGACGAAAGACCGGGCATTAAATAGGCTGCTGTAACGAGCTGCACCTGCCCGCTGATCAGCCGATCAGCGGTAACACCCACATGAAACAATTAACATGACGTCACAACAAACCAGCAGGAGACCGTGACAGTACCCCTCCTCCTAAGAACGCCTCCTGGCGTCCCCAGCACCCCTTACCTGTCGATTGTAATCATCGATAAGAGAGTGATCCAGGATGTCCCTAGCAGGTACCCAACTTCTCTCCTCCGGACCGTAACCCTCCCAGTCCACCAAGTACTGGAATCCGCGTCCCCTCCGTCTAGAGTCCAGAATGCGATTGACCGAATAAGTGGTCTCCCCATCTACGAGTCGCGGCGGGGGGGGGGGCCCGGGTAGGCGGGGATTAATAGGGGAATGAAAAACGGGCTTAATTTTAGACACATGAAAGGCGGGATTGAATTCTCCTGTACGCAGGAGGGAGTTTGAGGCGGACTTGCCACCGGACTAATGATCTTGGTGACAGTAAACGGGCCAATAAATTTGGGAGCCAACTTATTAGATACGGAGCGGAGAGGAATATTCTTAGTAGAAAGCCACACTTTTTGACCCACAACGTATACGGGAGGCCTAGACCGGTGGCGATCGGCTTTAGCCTTGGTGCGCGCCCCCACTTGGAGTAAAGTCTCGCAGGCTCTAGTCCAAGTGCGGTGACACCTCTGGACGAAGGCGTGAACAGAGGGGACTCCGGATACCATACTGGGAAAAACAGGTGGCTGGTAACCTACACTACATTCAAATGGTGATAGGCCCGTAGCTGATATGGGTAAGGTATTGTGGGCGTACTCCACCATCGACAATTGTTGGCTCCAGGAGGAAGGATTCTTGGAAACCAAACATCGCAACACCCGTAATCTACAGAACTCTCGCCAAAATTTGGACACAAATTGGGGTCCCCTGTCAGACACCACGTCTATCGGGAGGCCATGTAACTGAAAGACGTGATCTACAACAGCCACCGCTGTCTCCTTGGCTGAGGGTAATTTGGGCAAGGGAATAAAATGGGCCACCTTCGAGAACCGGTCCACCACGGTCAAAAAACTACCGTGTTTGCCCTGGGAGGGGCGGGAGGGCGGTGAGTAAAATCTAGAGCGATGTGGGACCAGGGTCTCGAAGGCACCGGTTGAAGTAACCCATCAGGGGGTCGATTGGAAGTCTTACCAGTGGCACAAACCGAGCAAGCCAACACAAAACTGTGAATGTCGCGAGCCATCAGTGGCCACCAGAATCGTTGCTTGACCAAAAACTTAGTACGATTAACTCCTGGATGGCAAGCCACATTAGAACAATGTCCCCACTGGATAACGTTAGACCGTAATCCCTCCGGCACAAATAAGCGATTCGGTGGGCACCCGGGCGGAGGCATTACCCCTTCTAAGGCTGTCTTAACCTTCGATTCGATCTCCCATGTGAGTGCGGAGACCACTAATGTCTCAGGAAAAAAACACTCGGGAGTGGACGGGCGTTCGGAACGGTCAAAAAAATACGTGATAAAGAATCGGGTTTTAATATTTTTTGGAACCCGGGCGGTACGAGATAGTAAAATCAAAACCGTCCGAAAAAAAACCAGTGCCCACCGAGCCTGCCTGGAGTTCACCTTTTAGCCGTACTAATATATTCTAAGTTCTTGTGGTCAGTCCATACAATAAAAGGAACCCCCGATCCACTCTAACCAGTGGCGACACTCCTCCAATACCATCTTGACTGCCAACAACTCTCGGTTACCAATATCGTAATTTCGTTCGGCTGGAGATAAACGATAAGAAAAATATGCGCATGGGTGGACCTTGTCATCTGAGGAAGAACGCTGAGATAAACACCGCTCCTACCCCCACCTCCGATGCATCGACCTCCACCACAAACTGACGTGATGGGTCAGGGGTTATCAAGATTGGGGCTGAAACAAAGCAGCTCTTCAGTTTGGCAAAACACAGCCTCGACTGTGTCTGACCACCTGAACGTAGTTTTGGTGGAGGTCAAGGCGGTCAGAGGTGGCGGCTAGTTGGCTGAAGTTGCGAATAAACCGCCGATAGAAGTTGGCGAACCCCAGAAACCTCTGTAGGGCCTTACGGGGAATCTGGACTTGGCCACTCTACCCACAGCCTTAACTTTCTCGGGATCCATGCGTATTCCCTCAGTCGACACGATATACCCCAAAAATGGAAACCGACTGTGCATGGTGCATGAAACTCGCATTTCTCCGCCTTTGACAAAAAAAGCCCATTCTTCTAGCAACCTCTGAAGCACTCGTCGAACGTGCTGCACATGTTCCTGGAGAGAAGAAGAAAAAAATCAATATGTCGTCCAGGTAGACATATATGGACTGATCAATCATATCTCGCAGCACGTCGTTGACGAGTGCCTGGAAGACCGCTGGGGACAGTTGGAAAGCCCCGAAGGGCAAGTCTTAATATTCGAAGTGCCCCCTGGGGGTATTAAAAGCAGTCTTCCATTCATCCCCCTCCCTGATACGGACCAAATGATAAGCATTACGTAAGTCCAGTTTTGTGAAAATCGACGCTCCCTGCAACCTCTCGAAGGCTGAAGACATCAACGGCAAAGGATAAGTATTCTGACCGTGATGTCGTTCAGTCCCCGGTAATCAATACAAGGTCGCAGTGAGCCGTCCTTCTTTTCCCACAAAAAAGAACCCCGCCCCCGCTGGAGAAGAGAGCAAGGAAGGCGGGATGAACCTGGAAGCTAGAGAATCAGAAATTATATTTTTCTCCATAGCCTCCCTCTCTGGAACCGAAAGTGAATATAATTTGCCCTTAGGCGGCGAGACTTACCCGACAGTAATTCTATGGCACAGTCGTCCGTCAGGGGACGATGCAGAGAGGAAGAGAAGCAGCACGAGACGTACTGAACACTTCCTTCAGGTGGAGGTACTCGCGCGGGCACGTTAGACAAATCCACCGCCTCCTCCTGCAACACAGACATAGAAACAGACGGACAGGCAGACACTAAACAAGACTTGTGACATCCTTGACACCAAGTTAATATGGTATTTGAAGACCAGTCTACTTTCGGGGTTGTGGAGGAGGAGCCAGGGGGTGACCAAGGACTATGGGTGCCATGGGGGGAGTCAGGATGTGTCAGGGGGGAGTCAAGGATGTGCCAGAGGTGATGAGGGTGATGTCTTCAGTGACGTGAAATATGACCGGAAGCTTCTGTCCATTGAGGGCTTGCGGATGAACCGTGATGTGGTGCGGAAGGGGGTCGGAGAGGAATGTGAAGACGGTGTGCTAGTGTGCTGTCCATGAAATTACCTTCTGCCCCTGAGTCCCCTCCTCACGTAGTGCTTGACAGTGGTGGGTCTGTGCTGCCCACCTTTAGCCTTACCGGAAGGACCCGTGGATGATGATGAGGTCTTCTCGGCAGAGATCCCACCCCACTAAGATATGTAGCCTCATACGTACTACCCGGGCCATGGCCTTTTTACCGGGCAGGTGTAAGCATGGTGCCCGGTTTCCCCAGCAGTAGAGACAAAGGCCCAGGGACCTCCCGCCTCTCCTTCTCCTCCCGGGAAAGCCGAGCTCGCCCTACCTGCATGGGCTCTATGTGATGGAGTTCGTAGGATCCAGGGACTGGCTTGCGTCCCCGCCGCCTGGACTGGATCCGGAACGTTCGGCTGGGACCACGATGTGGAACAGGGTAAGTTCCGCGACTCTCCATCCGCGTTGTCAGCCGTGCGGTTTATTTTTTTTTATTTTTGCGGTCCCCGCAAAAGCCAGTTCGATGAGGCCATTCAGTGAAGTAGGGAGTCAATGGGGGCGTAGATCTCCTTCTGGACGCGGGTCAGCCCAGCCCAGCCCATGCTAGGGAACATGTCCCACTGTGCCTCCTCGTTCCAATGACACTCTACCGCCAGGGTTCGGAACTCGCTGGAATAGTCTGAGACGGATCTTTCGTGCTGCCGTAGTTCCGCGAGCTTCCTGGCCGCCTCCCTCCCGGCGACGGCCCGATTAAAGACCCGTCTCATCTCGGCGGAGAGTGAACTGGAACGAGGCAGCAGCATGGATCCTGGTTCTCCCAAACCGCCGTTCCCCATAACGCCGCCCTCCCATGTGAGCAAGTGTGAGCATTTTGAATTCCAGTTTTCACGAACGCCACCTTGGCCCTCTCGTTGGCGAGAAGGTTCTGGGTTTGGAGGGAAAAAATGCATGTCACAGCGGGTTTTACGTTTAAGAAAGCTCTACAATAGTTAGGCTCACTCAATCGAATAAGACTCCGGAATGGGGAGCCCGTGGTTCCGGCTGGGAGGGGGGGACTTCCGAAGGGGCTGGCGGAACGGCCGGGTGTGGGCGGCTGCAGTGGAAGCTCGTAGTAAACTGAAAGCTGTTGGGTGAGCTCGGACACCTGCGTCACCAAAAGCCTGAAATTTACAATATTATTTGCGCAGACCCAGTGTCGTTAAGATTCCTCTTCCTGGGAGGTCCATCCCTCCGAAACATTGGTGCTGAGGAAATCCTCCAGAGCAGACGGTTTGATTACTCGCTGCCTCCATTGTTGGTCAGATCGTTCTGTCACGGCGTGATAAAGGACAGGAGGCAACTGCAAGTAATAATGATGTTTATTAAGAAATATGCGATGATGAATGGCTCTTGGAGAATGACGCAGGGACTTCGGTGTTGGCACCACAGACAAGTGAGTAGATTCCCTTGAGTGCGATGATGGAAGTGGTGAAGACCTGACAATTCCCTTGAGTGCGTTGGGTGGAGGAATAGTGACGAAATAACACCCCACCTTGAGTGCGTTGGTGGAGTTGGTGAAGGCGAGGGGTATCCGTAAATGATGGCATTAATCCAGAGACGACCACTTTCAAAAACAGGAAACAGAGCATGAAAACAGGAACGCCTGAATCACGAACAGACAACATAACACCACGCGGACCTCACACAACGATCTGACACAAACAAGAGACGAAAGACCGGGCATTAAAAAGAGGCTGCTGTAACGAGAGGGGGTGCACCTGCCGCTGATCAGCCGATCAGCGGGAACCCACCCACATCTAAACAAATTAACATGACGTCACAACAAACCAGCAGGAGACGGTGCATTCATGAACCTTGACAGTGGAAGCATGAAGACCCAAAAGGGATCCAGCATTCTTCTGATCTCAGTATCATTTATACAGATTTTTCTTAGATGCTATTTCATTTATTCTATATAGCAAACCACTGTTGTTTTATTATTTAAATACTAGTACTTTATTAACATGATGAATCATCTTTTATTTTGCATGTTTTAAAATATTTCTTAATTATTATTTCAGCTTTAGTTATAGTAATTTTAGTACTTCAACTATTCAAATTTATTAAAAGTTTTATTTTTTTCAGTTTATATTAGATTTTTTTTTTATTGCAGAATTATTTTAAAGTATATAACTACTCAGTTAATGAACTAAAAAGTTGCTCAATTAATAGGTTTGATCTGTTCTGATGACACATTAAAGGAAAAAACAACGCTAAATGCTAACACTAAAATGGTAACTTTTAAAAGGGAGAAGAAAATTCAGTTGCACTCTATTTTATAATACGTGCACTTACCTCTACTTAGAGTTTGCTTACCTAAGAAAGTACTGGGTATTATAACTACATGGGCTAAGCTTGGTTTAGGGTAGGTTCGGGTTTAGTACTAAGTTATTACCCAGTTATTGTAATTACAATTACAGGTACATAGTATGTAAATGCATAACAGGACTGTAAAATAAAGTGCTAACAGAAATTCTTTACATATGTTTTGTTGTTGATGTCAGCATTAACAGTATTAATCATAGAACATGATCAAGACTTAGATATCAGAAGAATCAACAATCACTTCACAGACAGCAGAGACACACGGAGCCTGTGACAAGCCATTCAGACCATCACTGACTACAAGCCCCCGCCAGGCCTGTGATGACGACACATCCCTCCGGGTTTGCAACTCAAACCACTTTTATCCACGGTTTGAAATGCAGAATGACACACACCTACACAAAAAACTGCCCATACCCTCCCAAGGGACCAGGTGCTCTGTCTGTCTCTCAGCCGATTGTAAAGAAGACTCTCCCCACATGTCTCAAAACAACAAAGGCTGCGGGTCCTGACGACACACATGGCTGAGTACTGAAAGACTGTGCTGCACAGATGTCCTAACAGATATCTTCAACACCTCGCTGAGCCAGGCAGTCATCCCCACATGTCTCAAATCCACAACCATCATACTGTACCAGTATCAAAAAAAACACCTGTGTCCTGTCTAAACCACTACCGTCCCATAGCGCTGACTCCAATCATGATGAAGTGCTTTGAGAGGTTAGTCATGCACAACATCAAAACCAGCCTCCCCAACACACTTGATCCACTCCAGTTTGCATACCCTCCAAACCCCCTCTACAGACGATACAATCTCCTCCACCCTCCACCTGGCTCTTACCTACCTAGAAAATAAAGACTCCTATGTCAGAATGCTGTTCATCGACTTCAGCTCAGCAATTCAACAACAATAATACCACAACAGCTCATAAACAATACTAAACCGGCTGGGCCGTCTTTCAACAAATTCCCTCTGTAATTG
Organism: Cyprinus carpio; assembly: GCF_018340385.1. Taxonomy (NCBI): domain Eukaryota; kingdom Metazoa; phylum Chordata; class Actinopteri; order Cypriniformes; family Cyprinidae; genus Cyprinus; species Cyprinus carpio. The sequence continues at coordinate 7,042,682 of NC_056580.1, forward strand.
GATCCTGGACTTTCTAACTGGAAGACCTCAGTCAGTCCGTATCGGCCACAACACCTGACATCTCATCTGGACCACCAACACCATGTCACTCTCCAAGAAGGCACAACAGCGCCTACACTTTCTCCGCCGGCTGAAAAGAGCAAGTCTCCCTTCACCCATTCTCACCACATTCTACAGAGGAACCATTGAGAGTGTGCTGACCAGCTGCATCACTGTCTGGTACGGGAACTGCAGTGCAGCAGACCGCAAGACCCTCCAGCGGACAGTGAACACAGCTGCAAAGATCATCGGTGCCCCTCTCCCTTCCATCCTGGACATTTTCCTTACACGATACTCCAGCAAAGCCAACAGTATCGGAAGGACCCCACCCATCGGATCCCCACAGTCTCTTCCAGCTCACTACCATCAGGAAGATGGATACGGAGGAGCATCAGAAGCCCGCTCCGCCAGACCACACCCTGCCAGCAGCTCACAGCCTTTTTCCCCAAGCTGTGAGAGCTCTGAACTCAAATCACCCCGCCCTCCTCTGAAACCCCACACAAACACCTTACCTCCTGAAATATGGACTATCTCACCCCCACCCCCAAAACATACTACATCACAGAAAACACAGAAAAAAATCTTCTGAAACATCTTTTTTTTTTTTGTGAAATTCTCCTCTATGCGCACTAGACACTTTTCACACACACTGCTGTGTGTACATAATCACACAAAGACTCAAATATGTTTACATGCTCATGCACTATTAATCATGCACTGTTCCCCAGCCAGCTGCTTGACTTACAATGTTTCTCTTTGCACATGTACAGTATTAATATGAAGCATTCGTACAGTCTATATATATATATACATTTTTTTTCCGTTTCAGTCTATGTATAGGTAAACATTTATATATAGTATATTCATATTAAAAATCTGTCAGTAGGTCAGTAGGTACAGTGTTTATGTGTAGCATTTGTATAGTTTGTATGTAGTTTCTTTTAGTTTATTTATAGGTAAACATTTATATATAGTATTTAAAGTCAAAATCTGTCAGTAGGTTAGTGTGTATAGGTTTTACTGTTTAACTTCAATTGTTGTCCCCTGTATTTATGTAGAAACGTGGTCCTGTGAGGCACGACATTTCGTTCCACTGTATGTCCACGCATGTAGCAGAATGACAATAAAGCTCAACTTGAACTTGAATGCTACAATGCAAAAAAAGATTTTTCAAAGATGACATTTTAAAAGAAAATACTATTTCAGTCTTTGTGTTAATTGCTGTTTCTTTGTAATTATTTGTGAAATTTACAAGCTGTGTGAATCTTTTTATTTTATATATATATATATATATATATAATTTTTTTTTTCAGTCCATATGGCTGATAGGATGATTACAGCTGGTACATACAAACATAAATGAGTTGCTCTGTGGTCTTACCTGACCATCTGTTTGTGTTGTGTCTCTACAGGGAATAGATTCTCCATTTACATTAGCCCCATAATCTACACCTGCTTTGATAGTTTGAAGAGAGAAGGGATGAAGGCCTTTGTGACGTGTAGCATGGCAGAACCATAAGACATGAGAGAGAGGCTTGTGGCTATGCCAGTCAAGCAACAACTAACCAAACCACACCAAAACACACCAACACTCCCAGCCAACACCATCCTCACTCAACTCCAACAGGGCCAACCACCACCATCACCACTCCCCCACAACAGCCAACAACACAGGCTAAAAAACACAAAAACACTTTTACACAAATAACAAGTTCAAGAAACAATCACCCCAAAAAAAAACATTACAATTAAAAAAATACTTAAACTTGTTTAATAATAACTTAATGTTTATGTATGTTGCAATTATTAATATCCAGTATAAGATAAATATAAACTTCTAAAAATCAAACACAACTGTGGAAGAGAATGTTCACACCAAGGACAATAACCATAAAGATAATGATAAACATACAGTTCTAAAAATCACTCTCAATATTAAAGAATAGCAGAGTCCACAGCATTAACGAGTATACAAGGGCCCGCGAGAAGAAATCTAGGAGGACAGGAAACGAATCACTATAAGAAATTTTTCCAGCTGATGGAAGATAAAAACATCAGAATACAACACACATACTATAACAAGCCTCTAGTATAGTATACAATAAAATCAACCATATCTTAGAACAGACATATGATAACATCCGCTGGTGTGGATTCTAATATAATTATCATTATAGTTATCGTTCTTGGTGTGAACGGGCCTTTATTCAGTAAAGAATAAATTCAACCATTCAACCTCTGAGTTTTTTTTTTCTTCCTTTTTTTTGTTTGTTTGTTTGCATATTCCAACATTTACTGTTATTCAGCATATTCATCTTTATTTGGAGTTCAGAACTGTCAGATGGATCGGGTTCATTTCATACAATGAGATGAAATATGACATGCACTACATAAAATCATACATATCAAACTTATGCAAGGCAAAATGGTTCACAGAAAATCCCAAAGTCTGTATTAGTGTTGTTATTGTTAACTAAAACTATATTACCCTTAATATTATATATATATATATATATATATATAAATATACTATATATATATATATATATAAATATAGATATGTATTATATATAGAATATCATATATATAATAGGTATATATCTATAATATATATATTGTTATCTATATATATTAATATAGATAATATATATTTATAATATATATATATATAATATTATAAACATTTAGTCATTGAAAAAGTGTTGACTATTTTAAAATATCAATAGCAGATGAAAACATAAATATAAAAAATTATGAAAATTAGAAAAGTTGACAGTTTGACTATTAAAGTTGAAGTACTAAAATAACTAAATAAAAATATAGAAAAATATATAAAATAATAGCTAATTAAAATATTAATAAATATAATAATAGTATATAAATAATACTAAAATAACACTGGTATAAATTTACATCTCATTTACAATTAAATTATACACACATTAGAGACAAATAAATAAATATGTGCATATTTACACATTCATTATAAACACAAATTATGAAAATTTCATACACAGATAAAGTCATTTATCAATTTAAACATTTAAAATAAATACATATACAGTGAGTAGTTATGGTTAATCTTAAGGACAAAATGTGCAGTATGTCAAAACTAAGTGACAGCTGTGTATAATTCTTTCACCCTTTTTTTTTTCACCCAAGCTTTTTCAGCTTGGAGCAACATTTTTACAAACATAATTTCTATCAACCACATACACTGCGGATTACAAAAAAGGAGGAATGGTCACAGGGGAATTTCTCAGCACATACACTGCGGATTACAAAAAGAAGAAAATGGTCACAGGGGAATTTCTCAGAAATATTTGACATATATACATATACATATGGGCACATCTGGCCTATTCCTAATGGTTAGAATAGAACTTGTACTTACAAGCCAGGACGCAGCAGTCTAGTCTCGATGCTGGCAGGACTCTCTTCCACCCTTGAAACCCATGGCTGAAGTGCCCTTGAGCAAGGCACTGAACCCCCAGTTGCCTCCCGGGCACTGGAATCTGAATTATAGAAAAGCTGCCCCACTGCTTCTGGGTGTGTGTTCACAGGTTGTGGTTCACTTCTCACTGCTGTGTGTGTGCACTTGGATGGGTTAAATGCAGAGCACCAATTCCGAATATGGGTTACCATACTTGGCAAATATCATGACTTTCACTTTTTTACTTTCACTTTTGCATACATCTCTTTCCATGTCTCAGTGGAAAGAGCTTACAGCACCCACTGAACGTTTCATGTCTAAATGTTGATACTGCATGTAGTAGCTGGAAACAGGGCCATCCTTTGCTGACGCGGGGCCCGGTGCGACCGCACCAGCTGCACCCCCCTAAAGACGGCTCTGTTAGGAGCGAGTTTAATGAGATAAGGGTTTGCGAGGCAAGAAGTGAGTGCATGCCTGGTGCCGGCCCACTTTTTTCCCTTTCCTCAGCTGTCCTTGCTGCGACAAAGCCAAGAAAAATCCTGTGCTTAGGGAGGCGTATGTGTTGTAATGATTCTCCTCCATGTTCTCTTTAAACAGACATTCATTTGAGAACTTCTTCTACAACAAAAAAGAGATATAATGTTAATGTATACATTTGCAAATGTGTCATTATTTCAGGATGCACTTGATAAGAATAGTATTCCTTTCAAATAGCTGAAATGACTATTATTTCACATTAGACAAACAAACAAACAATTAAAAAGCCAAATAAGATTATAGACATGATCAAAATTTGCAGACAAATAAACTATTTAACACAATATAAAAATTTTCCTAAAAACCCTTTAGCAAACAAAATACTACTTTCCTTGATACTTTTTAGCAAGTAAAAGGCCTTTTGCTAGAATTGTAAACATGTCCACCTTCAGGTCATGGTTCACGTATCTCTTTGCTGTCTCTTTACTGTTTTTTATGAATAAAAAACAGTATAAAAACTTATAAATATTTAAAAATAAACAAACACTGGAACAAACAAAGGACTGAATAAACTTGATTATACATACATTGCTTTTTTTTTTTTTTTTTTTTAGAAAATTCTTAATATGTGAGTATCTGTTATGATCAAGCTTTTGATTAATGTTTTTTTTTTTTTTTTCATCTCTCAATCATAATTGTATTGCATTGCATTATATGTTTTGCCCTGCAGAGTTTTGATCATTAAACTAAAGATATCAATGATTTACATTACACAAGCTACCAGAATTTCATCTTACTTTTTGGCCATATGAATAACAACATCTGCACCAAACTGCATATTTATTTTTTTAGCTCAGGTTGGACCTCTGTATCAGTCTACATGAGCCATAATGCCTGATGTATCAAATATGACACAAAACCATATTCATACATATTTCAGAAAATGTTATTTTATATTTTGTGCATAGGTTTAATAAACTGTTACATCACAAAGCATTAGTTTTTTGACTGGTTTTACAGGGATAAAAGTGATTCTGAGAAATGTAATGTTTCGCCATTAAGTTTCAAGTGTCTTGTGTAATGGATGACCTTTCTCACCATTCCATGTGCAATTCCCTCCGGATTCATGCACAAATATCGCTCACTCTTCACACCACAGATACCCACTATGCCCGGCCTGACAGCAAACACTCTCAGCAAGCCTTAAAGACAAAAAGAGAATGAAGAAAAACTCATTAAACAGAAATAAAAGAAATGGGAACAATATAAAGAAGATACATTTATTCTGACAATTATATATGTGCAAATGAGGGATTTTTTTTCTCTGTATTAATGAAGGTTTGGTAAATAAATCATACTGTACTCAGAAGGCTCGTGTACGCCCCAAACACTGCCATTCATCACAATCTGTAGGTGGAAACCAATCCCAACACGGCAATACAGGAGCTGATGTCGAGCTGGATTAGACTCCCCTATGGCTGCTGGGATATTCAAAGAGCAAAAATAATAACATCTAAGAAATGTTGAACTATAGTTAGATGGTAAGATGGGGGGCATCTGAAATCACACACTTCCCTATTATATAGAAAAACAGTTTGTGAACAAAGAAGTATGTGTTTAAAAGAAGATATGTGCCAATAGTGAAAGTGAAAGTGACGTGACATACAGCCAAGTATGGTGACCCATACTCAGAATTCGTGCTCTGCATTTAATCCATCCGAAGTGCACACACAGCAGTGAACACACACACACCGTGAACACACAACCAGAGCAGTGGGTATCATTTATGCTGCGGCGCCTGGGGAGCAGTTGGGGGTTCAGTGCCTTGCTCAAGGGCACCTCAGTCGTGGTATTGCCGCCCCAAGACTCGAACCCACAACCTTAGGGTTAGGAGTCAAACTCTCTGACCACTAGGCCACGACTTCCCCCATATGACAGTGAAGCAACACAACTGTTGCTAAGTCACATGACAGCATGGCGGATGTAGTGCGTCCAGATTTCAATCAAACTACACACATTCGTATTCTAAAGAACTAATTTTTTTTAACAGATGCTAGGGAATTGTTTACTCAAAAATGTACCTACGCAGACAGAGTATGATTTCGGACACAGCCAGGGTGATAAAGCTGCTGAAGGTGGTTATATTGTAAAATAAAAATGTTATTTTATGTTCTCATTGATTAAAATATTGTTTTGAAATAAATATATTTATAATCAGTGGTTACTAACAAACTGGTATGATTGCGTGCATGTTCTCTTGTGCAAAAAACTGCCCTGCTAATACACTCGCATCATGGTTCGGCTATCAGCGAAAAGTTATCAGCATGCGTCACAGATTTGTCCTTGTGTCTTTGATTACTTTAAACTAGACAGAAGTTGTTATATATAGACAGTCTAGTGGATAGACATCTGTCATATGTTCAGCTCTCAAAACACATTTGTCTTCTGTGCAGCTCTATGTAAAAATGTATTATCACAAAAAAGGATGGCCTACTATTAGGCTGCTAATAGTAATAAAAAATTCATCATGTACTGGGGGTTTTGCCAAATGCACGTACACCGTACACACATTATTTATGACACAAAATACAGTGTCATGTGATAAACAGAAATATCCACTGCAGTCATTCTCAGCCTTTTTGACTGCAAAGCCCCATGACTTTACTCAAAGCCTCATGACTTTACTGAAAGCCCCATGACTTTACTGAAAGCCCCATGACTTTACTGAAAGCCCCATGACTTTACTGAAAGCCCCATGACTTTACTCAGACTCCATGACTTTTCCAGTTGTTTGTGATTTGATGGATAAGGACTAATGATAGGGATTTTAAAACATATTTTGTAGTCTAAAAAACTATTTAAGAGTGTGACATAACTATAAAAATGCATATTAAATTTTAAAAAGTAATTTATGTATCCATTCCAGGTGTAGAAATCACACTTTGACATTAGGCTACCTCATATATCTTGGTTTTTCAAGACAGTTGTTGAGATGGTGAATTTAATGAAGAACTGTCATGATTTTTTTTTAGCTGTTTTAGCTTATTTTAATGCTTTGTCTTAATTTAAGTCACTTTTAAACATCTTAAGGCCCAATTAGAAGTTTTTGTTTTGCAGAAGAACCACTGATGTACCATATATTCAGGCAATGATGTATGAGATGCTGTGCTATATTCTGAATACAGTCACAGTAAAAGGACACTAAGATGCAACAACTTTTACCTTGTTAAATTCACAAAACAGCATGGTTTTGAGTTCTGTATCACTTTTTTAAAATGCCTTTTAAACAATTTTAGTCCAAAATTACCATATTTACAATCATTACATAAATTAATTACAGAAAATTTGCAATACGTAATATTTGTCTTAATGTGCTGTGATTAATCAACTATTTCTTCTATACACACACACACACACACACACACACACACACACACACACACACACACACACACACACACACACACACACACACATATATTTGGATTAACATTCCCATGAATAGTGAAAAAGGTGTTTTGAATAAACAAGCTGGTACAGATTTGATCTTACCTTTCTCTCTCATTTTTGCATCCCTCATTGAGAGCTGCCACATGTGTCTCACGCGGCTGGCCTGGTCACCTGAGGACTCGGTTTCTCCATCTGTGCAGTTACATCTTACACAAATTGACAATATAACTGATATAATGCATAAAAGCGTCCATATCCATGAGAGAGGCATCAGGTACACAAATATGGCCTGCAGGTGAAGCACTTTGACATGCTGTCAGCTTGTGACCGCACTGACACCTGTGAAAGGCCCAGAGTGTCCTTCCTCAGTCACCAGTGCTGTGACTGACTGATATATTGAAACTAAATGAACATAATGTCCTGCACTCAGTGTAAACAAACTTCACTACACAGGGTCAGTGTGCCTCCACTCATCCTATCTCCATCCTTTATACATGCATCATCTGCACAGATACATACTAAATGAACATTCAGAACAGATGCACACAGAAGAAAGAACCCACGCAGATACACTTTTGCGTCTGTGTATATGACAATAAAATCTTCTTATCATTTGAGTGATACAGTATCTCCTCGCTCATGCACATTCATAGGTAATGACACAAGTGAATGTTTATGAAGTGTATGAGGCCTTAACCCGCTTCCATTTAAGTTATTTATTCATTTGCCTTTATTAACTTGACCTCAAAGCAGTGTCTCTGTTCATTTATAAAACTAATAATGCACTAATACTAATAGTACAACTACTGTTGTTGATAACATAAAAATACCTGCTAATATTGTATACATTTTACTGTTCAGCAAAGGTTAACATGGAGATAATTATTGCATTTCAAGTGTATCGACAATTATGTGGCAGCTTGTTTCCGCCACAGAATAAAAAAAAGTAAAAAAATGTAATTGCAACTTTTTATTTCAGAATTCTTAATTTTCCTCATAATTTTGAGAAATAAGTCAGAGTTGTGAGTTATGTCTCTCAATTCTAAGAATAAAAGTCACAAATACAAAATGATTTTACTTTTTTCTAGCAATTCCAATTCTGACTTTTTTTTTTTCCTGATTTTTCTTGAACTCTGCACACTAGCACGCTGTGAAAGCATCTCTGAGGTCCAGTTCTTACATGGGAGTTTTGCGATTAGATGTGTGATGATGTTTCCAGTGAGGATTGAAGTGGTTGGTGATAAGTTGGTCATTTTCTTTGTTTATGAACTGGCCTCAGACAGTACGCTCTGACGTATGTGCTCTTTGTTCTCTTGAAAGCACAAAATGTCTTAATCGTTATGAAGAAAATGATATGCCTCATATCTTAAGTTCCCTTAGCACTGACAATTTGCTTTCACCATGGAAAGTGTGCAAATCTTTATTTATTTTTTGTGGAAAATTGGTTAATGCTGTACTCCTACAAAGTTTAAAGAGATATGAGTTATCTACATGTACGGACTGATCAAAATAGAGCGTTTTTTTATTTTATTTTTAATTTTTTTTATCTTAAAAGCAGAAGCAAATTAACATAGCCACACCTTCCTTCTGGGCTTTTAGAAAAGCATTTTCTGGATTTATGGGTATAAAAAGTTCTGTGGTTATTAGTTAACATTACTGGAGTTATTGAGATGAAACGGGTGTTGCAACAGATCTTTTCCTCCTTATTATGATGTACGTGGGGCAGATGTGGCCTAATGGTTAGAGAGTTGGACTTGTAACCCGAAGGTTGCAGGTTCGAGTCTCGGTGCTGGCAGGAGTTGTAGGTGGGAGGGAGTGAATGAACAGCAGTCTCTTCCACCCTCAATACCCATGGCTGAAGTGCCCTTGAGCAAGGCACTGAACCCCCGGGCGCTGGATATATAGCTGCCCACTGCTCCGGGTGTGTGTTCACGGTGTGTTCACTTCTCACTGCTGTGTGTGTGCACTTGGATGGGTTAAATGCAGAGCACCAATTCCAAATATGGGTTACCATACTTGGCAAATGTCACGACTTTCACCTTCACTTTTACATCCGATTGAAATGGATTGTTAAAGAAGAAAAAATCCAGGACAGGGAAATGACTTTACGCATTATCCTGCAGAATTTCCACCCCTAATCAAACACATCTGAACAGGCTAATCAAGAGCTTTGAGTGTGATCAAGGTTGGAGCTAAACTTTGCAGGAAAAAGTGTGGACCTTGAGGGCAAGAGCTGAGAACCCCTGATCTAGCCCTGCTAAAAAAACAAACAAACAAACAAACATCTAAAAGCATCCTCATAGCTCTTAGCTGGTCAGCAGGCTGGTTTTAGAGGGTTTGACCACTTCTTTAGCTGCTCAGGCTGGGAGACCAGCTAAAACCAGCTAAGACCAGCCAACCTGCTTTTGTTTCAGTAGGGATAACATGCAATTTTAACTGATTGGGTAAATTTTAAATGCATGCCAAATTGTAAGTATGTTTATAAACTGCCCACAACTCAAAAACAGGTTATTCTACAAATTCACAGGGAAATCCAGAAAGAACTCACAGTAAACATGAAAACAGGGCTGGCTTAAAAATTAACATCATGACTGAACAGCTCTATAATGTGACTTTGAGTGATATATTATAATTCTTTCATATTTTTTTTTTATTAATTTATAGTGGAGCTTATCTTGTCGAAGTCTAGTCAAATGTAGCTTATTCTAACAGTCAAAGAAAAAAAAATTGATACAAAATGTGATTGTCTTGAATTGATCTGAACGGAATGAGATTCAGTAAATTCCCTTCCTCTGGGATGAGAGTGACCAACTTATTTTTAAATCATGAGAACTAGTGTGCTGATTCTTATATTCATAATTCTTCTGGGCAATTTGAGCTGAATCAAATAAGACTGTTCTTAAAAAACTGTCCAAAGCAATATTTCATTTATTAGAGAAATGCTTCTGACTTTTATTTAATCCATGACAGTTTGGTCATGTGAAACTTGAAACTTTATTAAAACTTTAAAAAGCAGTATTTTAATTACACAAGAACATTGACCATCCACGCTTTGATCTCGAAAGCCTGATAATCCTTCTTTGATGTGATTGGTCAATTCTTGTAAACATGCTGCGAGCACTTAGGTGTCCTTGCAAACGCCTGAGAAAAAAAAAAAAAAAAAACTCATCGGAGTCCATCCATGTACTGTGCAGAGGCAGCTGTTGAATGTACTGAAGTGTGTGTGTTTATTTGATCTTCTACGACCCATCGCGGTCTTTTAGCCTGGTGTGAGAACAGTAAAGTCTAGTAGTGTTCTGCTGTAAGCGCGCGCGTCAGTCATGGACTGCAGAGTTCTGTCAGTCCAGAGTCATGTTGTCAGAGGATATGTGGGAAACAAATCTGCTTCTTTTCCTTTACAGGTAAGAATAAGTAGCTTTTGCAGTGCATTAGATGCGTGCAGCGTCGTTTACAGTTTAACCGTAGCTGTGGCACACCCGACCGCTTCACCATCTGCTTCCCTCACAATAAACAACATCTGCTTCCTGAATCCTTAACGTTACATTAATAAACCATCTGCTTCCTGAGCCTAACCCTCTACGTTTGCCCTCTACGATGCATGTGTAACATGTTTACCTTGTGTGTCACTGCCAGGTGCTGGGCTTCGAAGTTGACACTATCAATTCAGTGCAGTTCTCCAATCATACAGGTAAACAAGTTCTGTTATCATTAAAGCAGAAACCAAATACTAAGACATTCTGAAATCCATAATTTTTTTTTTTTTTTTTTAAGTTTTAGCTTAAATTATATGCTGCTGATAAAAATGTTTGAAACTGTTGACTAACAGATTGTCACAATGCAGGACACTGCAGACATGGCCTTGTTGTGTAACCGAGGCTGGAGTTCAAATCATGTGATCAGAGTTTGTGATGAGGCACTTATTTCTCCTCTTGGTATGGTTTGTCTGTAAAGCGTTCGTTTCTGCTAGGGTTTAACGATTGAAAGTTAGTATGGTGATTTTGAATGAATATCTCAACAGCATTGCTAAAGCATGCTTCAATATGTTCTTGTTTATAAGAAAGAGTAAGAAATTCTAAGCACTTTTATCTGGGTTGGTTTATCTTGGTATTGTTTAACCCCCTTGGTGTGGAAAAGCTTTCATTAGGTCAAAGATCAGCATGTGGCAGTATTATTTTCCTTTCAGTGAAGCAAAGCTGCAAGCTCAGTATGATATATATATTTTTTTTTTCCGCCAGTTTTTTCCAGTTTTCTTGTCTGTATTCAGCATTGCAAAACAGTGAGGCGGTTTTCTCCTTTTTATTTAGATTTAAAGTGCCCCTACTGTGCTGATGGTTTTTCTTTGCACCCTCTTTCCAGATTTCCATCTGATCTGAGACTTTTGACGGTATTTGGTGATTCTCAGAATGAACCTGCAAGCACAAGAATTTTTTTTTTTCAAATCAGTTATTACAGATTTTGCCCCACCTGTCAAACTTCGTTCTGTATGCACTTTGATATTAATAAAAAAATGCTTTATACATCTGAAAGCACCTACAAGGAAGGTTTATAATTAGTTGATAATCCATTGCAGATCATTAAAGTTCCATTCCATAATGCATTCCTGTAAAACAAACAGTGGAACAAAGTGCTATATTGCTGAAATAATGGATTTGATTCCCAGGGAATGGATAACGGATAAAAAATGAAAAAAAAAAAAAAAACACTTTAACTAGCTCACTTCGGCTAACTTACTAGTTTTATGTTTTCGCCGTTATGATGCCAATCACAAGAAAAAGCTCCAATTGGAATGTGTTTTAAAATACACCTCCGACATTGCAGATGACATGAACCAGACCACAAACTTGAAAATAGAAAAACAATAGAAGTACTTATAAATACTGTTTAGATAACTTAATGGAAAACTCAATACACTGTGTACCTTAAATGCAGCGCAAGTTGCTTTGGATAAAAGCATCTGGGAAATGCCTGAATGTAAATGTAATGTAAAATCATATGTATTTTGGGTGAACTATTTCTACACTTCTGTAAAATGGACAGCTGGCTTTATGATGATTCTGCCTCTTATAGTCAGCTTCCGTGTTTTTGTGAGTCACAACAGCCTTTTAGTGTTATTATAGTTCATGGTCAGGAAAACTACCAGGCAATAACAGAACTTTAATCAAATAAACAACATTTATAAAAATTTGTAATATATTAATATATTGCTAGTCCATTCCTCCTCCTTCAGCAGCCTGTGGTTAATTCGACTAATATAGTTGATGTTAGCTTACTCACCTGTTACTACCGCAGCGATGGCAATCAAAAGAAAAGACTCCAATACACCTCCGTTGCAGGCGACATTACCATAAGACCACAAACTTGAAAATAAAACACAAAAGATGTACTAAACAGCCGTGTTTCAAGCACAAAGTTTTCCACACTATATTTCACGTTAGCTCGCTGTTAAACGTTATGTAATGTCTGTCTGACCCTAACTTGCAATAAAGAGGCAGCCTATAATGCATCTCTTTAACTAGTTTACTATGGCTAACTGACGTTAATGTTGATGTTATCACTCATGTTACGATGGCTCCAAAATACAGCCGACCATTGCAGTTGATACGATCCACAAACTTGAACATAGAAAAACAGAAGTACTTAAAAATGCTTAAACAAACTTAAAGGGTTACTCCACTGCAAAATGAAAATTTTGTCATTTCATCACTTACCCCCATGTCGTTCCAAACCCATAAAAGTTTTGTTCGTCTTCGGAACACAATTTAAGATATTTTGGATGAAAACCGGGAGGCACTGTGACTGTCCCATAGACTGCCAGAAATTACAGTGTCCAAGGTCCAGGAAAATTATGAAAAGCATCGTCAGAATACTCCTTCTCCATCAGTGATTCAACCGTAACGTTCCTTTGGAGAGACACAGAGGAGAGGAATTGTTGAATAAAAATCGTTATATTTGTTTTCTTCTTCGTGTACAAAAAGTATTCTTGTCGCTTCATAATGTTACGGGTTGAATCATGATGGCAGATGGAGTATTCTGACGATGCTTTCATAATTTCCTGGACCTTGACACTGTTATTTATTTGGCAGTCTATGGGGACAGTCTCAAGCCTCCAGGTTTTGATCCAAAATATCTTAAATTGTGTTCTGAAGACGAACAAAATCTTTTATGGGTTGAACGACATGGGGGTAAGTGAATAATGACCCATTTTGCGATGGAGTATGCCTTTAAAAGTGGTGTTGCCTAATTCACTTTACTTCAGTGTTTCATGTTAGTTCGCTGTTAAGGTTAAGTTACTATCGATTTCGCCTGATTAGCTAACTTGCATTAAAGAGGCAGTGGAACGTACAAATGATGTTTCTTGGTTTAACTAAAGTTTATTTCGACTAATATTTATCAACCTTATCGGTGACGGATTAATATTGGTAACTCACCAGTTGATGTTATCACTTTTATGACTGCAAGCCAGCACCCCCTTTTAAAATAATCACATTTTGTTGATTTGCAGCCTGAAATAAAGACGCAGAAAGGTTTTGTTTAATCCAGCTGTATTTACTCAGTGCAACTTTTAACATCCAAGTGAAATATATAACATTCCAACATATCAGAGAAAAACAACAACAACAAAAAACACATTTTAATTAGCTCAGCATGAAAAGAGCTTTCCTGGAGAACTGGATTTCAGTCCTTGGTAGTGCAACTGAAGCAAACAATCAACTCAAAGTCAAAGGCTTTATCAATGCCTAGACGCACAGTGAAGTCTGTTATTAAGAAGTGGAAGGTATTTGGCACAACAAAGACCCTCTCTGGATCAGGACGTCTCTCCAAACTGTAATAAAAAATGTGACCAAGAGGCCTACAGCAACTCTACAGCCCCTACAACTCTATAACTACAGTAACCAAATGTGGCTTGTATGGGAGGGTTGCAAGAAAAAAGTCACTCCTCAAGAGGCCACATGCAGTCACAAAATGTCTCCTCAAGAGGCTTTTTTTTTTTTTTTTTTTTTTTTTTTTTTTTTTTTTTGGCACCATGCAGTCATGACTGAGCGTTGCCAAAACACACCTTGAAGATTCTGAGGCAGATGAGACTAAAATTGAATTATTTGGCTTCAACACCAAACGATATGTCTGGCAGAAATCCAATACAGCTCACCATCCAAATAACAGCATTCCTCCAGTAAAGCATGAAGGTGGTAATGTTCTGTTATTGGGGTATTTCTCTGCAGCAGGGACTGGAGCACTTGTCAGGATAGAAGGAAAAAATGAATGGGGCAAAATATTGTCTAAATCCTGAAGAAAATCTGCTGCCTCTGCCAGAAAGTGGTAATGGGAAGAAGGTTTACCTTCCAACATGACAATGACCCAAAACACACAGCAAAACTGAGCACACAGTGGTTGAAGGAGAACAAGGTGAATGTCCTTGCATGAGCTAGTCAGAGCCCAGACTTAAACCCCATTGAAAATCTGTGGAATGACTTGAACATGGCAGTCCACAAACGCTCACCATCAAATTGAACTGATCTTGGGCAGTTCTGCAAAGAAGAGTGAGAAAATATTGCAAAGTCTAGATGTGCAAAGTTAGTAGAGACCGAGACAAATCCCAACAGACTAAAGGCTGTAATCAAAGCTAAAGGCTTTAAAGGGATACTCCACCGCAAAATGAAAATGTTGTCATTAATCACTTACTCCCATGTCGTTCCAAACCCATAAAAGCTTAATTCGTCTTCGGAACACAATTTAAGATATTTTGGATGAAAACAGGGAAGCTTGAGACTGTCCCATAGACTGCCAAGTAAAAAACACTGTCAAGGTCCAGGAAAGTATGAAAAGCATCGTCAGAATACTCCATCTGCCATCAGTGATTCAAAACAAATCCGTAACGTTAACATGACTTTTTGTATGCAAAAAAAACAAAACAAAAATAATGACTTTATTCAACAATTCCTCTCCTCTGTGTCTCTCAAAATCAGCGTATACAAAAAGTATACACAAAAATTAATATACGTTACTTCATAACCTTACACATTTAAAACACAGATGGACTATTCTGACTATACTTTCCTGGACCTTGACACTGTTATTTATTTGGCAGTCTATGAGACAGTCACAAGCCTCCCTGTTTTCATCCAAAATATCTTAAACTGTGTTCCAAAGACGAATGAAGCTTTGGTTTGGAACAACATGGGGGTAAGAGATTAATGACAACATTTTCATTTTGCAGTGGAGTAACCTTTAAGGCACTAATGTTTGCCTACAAAACCACCACTGGCTCTGCACCCTTTTACCTAAATTCATTACTTCAGACTCATGTGCCCTCTAGAAGCTTGCATTCTGCAAGTGAACGTCGCTTTATTGTACCATTCCAAAGCAATGTAAAACAGGTATTGGGATCAGCAAGAAAAAAAAAAATTGCAAAAGGGAGAACTATTCATATATATGAACTATTCAAGCTGTTGTAGTTATGGACTTCAGTTTGTACTAGAAAAAATATGCAAGAAAAAAAAATATTTGCGAGAAAACTACAATTGTCCAACTCTGATTGCAAGAATTAACATACTGGTTTGCGGATGTGCAAAATTTGTCTGTGACTCCACATTTTTTTGATGCAGGTGTGTGAATGTGTAGGCCAAAATAGTAGCGAAAAGTGTGAACATTTGAGTTTCTTGATTTCAGATGTGTGTCTAGAATTCTCAGAATAGGATTTGTGCACCTGCTATTGAAGGTTTTGAGAAGGTGAAGCTGTTGTGTTTGTGGGAGAGAAAAAAATCTACAAGTTTGCTAATTTTATTTGTGACTTTAAATTTAGTGATACACGTGTGGCTATATTCTATATAGGTGCTATATAGGTGCTCAGTTGTTTTGCCCCCAAAATACCTTCATATAAACCACACGAACAAACTACAGTGTTGGTGGACAAGTTGTTTGTGGCGGTCAAACGTATGAACAACTAGGGCTGCACAATTAATCGCATTCATTTGTCATGCGTGTCTCATCAGTAACGCCAGTTCCGTGATTAGCGGTAAATGTCTGTCACCTATTTTCAAACGGGAGCGGCAGTTAATTACACAGAGCCGTAGGTCACTTACAAGCTACGCAATATTCTGTTCATAATTGAGATTATCGCATTCGATATGAACACGATTAGCGTAGCTTGTCAGTGAACTACAGTGTATTAACTGCCGCTCCCTTTTGAAAACAGGTGACAGACATTTACCGCTAATCACGGAACCGGCTTTACTGATGAGACACGCATGACAAATGCATGCGATTAATCGTGCAGCCATAAAACATACGCGGGCATTATGCAAATGTGACCGGTTTCGGCTGTTCTTGGTTGTTTCTTTATTTTTTGTAACTTTATTTATCGTGCACTTTTCGGCTCTACAACTTTCCAGATCATTTACATTTATATACAGATAAAACACACAATGAAAGAAAAAAAACAAAAAAAAATAAAAGGGGCACTTTAAAAAAAAAAAAAAAACACAATGCCATTAAAAAAAAAAAAAAAAAAAACCTAGTGGACAATGACAAGGCATGTAAAAACTAAATAAAAGATACAGACAATATTCTGTGATGGGGATTTTTTAGTGACTCTTCTGCAGGTTATATCGTTACACCAGTAGGTGGCAACAAAAGAATATTTAATTCAACCGATTTATACATTATACTCATTCAGGAAAGAAACATGTCTGTCATTTTGATGAGTATTGACCTTAATGGGCCATTTCCTAATGTCAGGGTAAACAGAAAAGTGGGTTTTGGATGGTTTGAAATAGTTAACAACAAATAAATGCACTGTGGCTCATTTCCGGGAGTTAACGTTTTATTGCTCACGGTCCATTATCATGTTCCTGGCAATCTGGTTGGCATTTAAACAAGTTTGTATTGAATGGGTTATTCATTACACTGATTCTCTGTGCCTTTCAGGGCAGGTTGCTAAGCGCTCTAATGGGTTTCTAAGGGGTATTTGTGCTCGCTCTACTACTCATGCTGTTCACATCCCATCCCATCCACCACATTCATTTCACTTTTGTTTTTAAGGAGGAATTTGTAACAATACTCCCACTGTTCGGGGTCTTTCTCACAGTGTTGTTATGTTCTCCTCACATTTCACAACTTATTTCTCATACAAAACATTTTGTGTTTATCCTCTTAAAAAACCCTTCTCTTTCTTCCCTAGCATGAAATCACACAATGGTATCAGGACTTATATATAAATTTATGTCTTTAGAGTGTAATGAAGTCAAAGTTAAATAATACTACATGGTTGCTAGTCTATTTTTAAGGACTCTATGTAATTTGGGATACAAGGTAATGTCATTTTGAACCCTGCAGCACCAAAATCACTTACTAATTAGTAGGGTTGGGAACCGAGAACCGGTTCTTAATCAGAAAAGAATCGGAACCAAAAGCAATTTCTAAGTTTCGGTTCCGAAAACGGTTCTGGTGCAACACGTGACCAAGCGCTGTGTAAGGAAATGTTAGCTCTTTTCTTTAAGAAGAATCGAATCTAGAGATTCGAATTGCTTTAATTAAACTGATTCCAAATTTAATTCGCTTATACTTCATAATTAAAATGAAGTATAAGCTCACGCTTAACCTGACGCTTCCACTTATCCCATGGGGCAATATCTTTGCAGGCTTTTGTTTAATAATGTCTATAACATGTCGTACAACACACACCATTAAAAATACCATCTTTTGATTCATTCTACAGTCTTGCAAAGATCGTGGCCATTCGTTCAACACTAAACTTTCCATATCTAGACACATTTAATAGCACTATCTGCTAAAACCAATAAGACATTGGTTAAAGTTGCACCGATTAGATTTGAACACATCAAACAAATATAAGACATTAAACATATTATTTATGAATATAGTTAAACCTTAAGATTCCTTACTGGTTGTCCTTTTTGAGATTATTTATTGAAAAGTTCAGTTTGTAGAAAAATTTCATGAGCAAGTCACAAGTCATGGACAGACACGCTGTATGGACCCTTTGTTGAGGTCCATTTATTACTGATGATTCCTGTGGGTTTGGGTCTTGTGATCAGAGTTAATTTAATTATCCTTTTTAGGAGATAGCAATACGGCTGACAGGACCCCGACTCAGGATGTCGAGTCCCATGATTAACTCGTGATTAGTTTTCTGATGAGCGGGGTAGCCGGGATGTCCTCTGTTGTGGGATCACATCATCACTTCACTTAATGTTGACATATCCATACAATATCCATTTTTTCCCACAACATCAAATCATTAAAGACAATCATACATCATCTCACAGTTATTGGTGTGACATTACACTCAGATCCCAGATCGGAGGAAGCAGGATCTTTTAATTCCTTTGGCAGAAGTAGCCGATTCTGCAGTTATTGGTGTGACTGTTCACTGAGGTCCTAGAGCTGTGAGCAGCTTTCCGCCGGTGTTCTGACGATTCGGCTTTTCCCGTAAAGGATGTCACAAACCAAATAACAGAAACGCTGCCCTGCCTCTTTAATTACTGAGCACATTGATTACAATGACACACATTCCACAGACACGCCACGTCTTTAACTACCGGACACATGTTTCTCACGACTGTACGCGCACTAGTGCTTTTGATAACTGTGCACGTCGTTTTGTCTGAGTGTACATGTACCGGCCGTGTGTACCACCTGCTGCCACTAAATTACATTATATTTGTCCCATATTGTCATTAATATACATACTGACTTTAACTTGGACCACTTACTAAGTAGACTGTTATTGTTATGCCAGTATGAGGGTTAGATTATTTAGTGTACAGGTCATTTCAAGAGTGATAAACAAAGTGATAGAAAATATTTATTTTCATGCATTTTAAATGTTTAAAAATGTGGAAACCACTCATTGCATCACAGCATCTCCGGACTGCATTATTATTTGTAAAATAGGGGCTTTATGGAGTGTGTGTATACATGGTTATAAGTATAACAGTTTATATTTCATTAATATAGGTAAATGAACAAGTGTATTAGCCTTCAAGGGACTATTTGACCAACCAGCATATTCCTGCTTCAAAAGCAAAATGTTATTGATAGTGTAAAAAACATCAACTTTGAAGCACATGCTGATTAATGTATTACTCAACGTTATTACCTTCCAGCAACACTACATTCACTGAAGGGTTCATTTAAATTGAACCGGAATCTTTTGTAAATATATAAAAACTCCATAATCACGGGAAGAAGGAGGCGGGAACCGGCGAACATTCAAATAAAAAACTTTAATAACCAAAATAAACATAGCTGGTGCGCATAAATAAAAACCAAAACATAAACTAAGATCCCAGGCCTGGTCCTCCAAAATAAAACACAATCATCGCCCCACTCTCATACCCCACCATCTCCTACCCTCTTTTGTATCCTCCCGATCTCCTCCGTTGGACTCGAGACCGGGAGGGAGCAGGTGTCGCTCATTCCCAATCACTCCACCGGCCTCGCTCCGTTCCCACGGCTCTCGGCCCCGCCCCACTCAACACATAGTTCATTTAAATTGAACCGGAATCTGAAATTTTTCTAACAATACCCAACCCTACTTATGAAGATCCATATACTGTAATACATGTTGAATTCTGACACTGCCAACCTTTAAATTAAGTTGACAGTAAGTAATAAACAGTATTAAGCATTGAGAAGTTGAGTATTGTGCTGTCGCGAATACGGAAACATTTAAAGTTATTTAATGATTTTAATTTGGCATTCAAATATCGCGAATACGGAAACATTTAATTTTGTGTCGAATGAGAGGACCAACGTTGGTTTCAGTTTCGTTTTAGCCTAAATGAATTCGTTTTGGCCTGTCGTTTATTGCTATAACTTCTGAAAGGCCTATTTTTTATTCTTGTTCTTTTTTAAATACTGTTAATTGAAAGGATTTGTTGTGGAGTGAGGGGAACTAAAATAGCCTAGCTATGTTTACAGTTTCTTATCATGTTTGTAAACATTTCGCATCGGCATTAGGCCTATTTCTGAATGAAATAATAAAATGTGACTTATTATATGCGACTTGTTTTTTTCTCTAAAAAAACTAATTTTTTTATATGCATAGCATATTTTAACCATGCAAAAAACTTTTTAAATATTTTGATAAATTACTGAAAATAAATAAACCGTTTTTTAAATTTTTAAACCGTTTAACTGATTGTATTAATCGGTCAAAATTCTTAACGGTCAGTTAACCTGTTAAAATGAACATCCCTAGTGAGAAATAAATACAAATATGTAGAAATGGATAAAAAAGTTAACTAGTTTAAACATAAGGCTAGATAAACTAATTTGGTTAGAATTAATTTTAGAATTGAAAAAAATTAAGGCATTAAATTTATTTATTTATCTTTCTCATACCTATTTATATTCATCATAAGTCATCACATGCTCTTGTGTCAACATCCTGTTTCAGAAATAGGTACAAGGAATGATGTTGAACTAAAGGGTGTTGTCGAGCTCCCCGCCTATTCATAATACAGAACACTCTACTGGCCTTATAAAACAGTTACTACATATTAAAAATATGAAGCACCCACATTAAAATAAAAAGTTATCCCTTAAAAACCATGTATAAAAACTTTTTTCAAACTTCTTTTTTAGCACTATTAAAAGGTGTAAAAGATGTGCTTTGAAAACACACACACACACACACACACACACACACACTGAAAAGCACAAGTGTTGTACACTCCCTGACAAAAATCTTGTTGCCTGTTCAAGTTGTAGGAACAACAAATAATAACTTGACTTCTAGTTGATCATTTGGAATCAGAAGTGGCTTATATGAAAGGCAAAGGCCTCTAGATTACGCTTATTTTACAAAACTCAAATTTTATCATGCCTTGATTTTTTAATTATTTAATTAGGACAGAAAGGTCAGACTTTGCTTAGACAAAAGTCTTGTCAAATCTTTAAAGGATTCAACCAATCACAGGTTAGAGCGTCACCTGTGACAAATACTGTAATTACACACATTCCCAGGTGTGTAGAAGAAGAACCCCAGCACACGCAACCTTCATTTGAAATGCATCCTGACCTATGACATCATGCCAAAGATTCAACCACAGACCAAAGTGCTGATCATCAAGAGCCTGAAGACCAAGTCTCCTGCTGAGGTGGCAGACATCTTTAATGTATCTAAAACGTCAAGTGGAGAGGATAAGAAAAAGATTTAAAGAAACCTCTTAAGACAACTAAAGGCCCAGGTCAGGCAGACCCCGTAAGACAACTGTTCGAGAGGACCGTTTGTTGGTTCAACTGCAGCAGAGCTACATAAGAACTGGTCACCAGAAACCCCTGTATCTACAAGAACAGTTTGTCGAATTCTCTCACGCAGTGGACTCAATGGCCGAATTAGTGCTCAGAAACCAGTATTAAACAGAAGACAACTAAAAAATCGTGTTGCATTTGCCAAGGCCAACAGCTTGCAGGAAGAATGGACTGTGGAAAAGTGGCAGAAGGTTGATTTTTCCGATCATCTATTGAACTGCATCCCAGTCATCGCAAATACTGCAGAAGACCTATTGGAACCCACATGGACCCAAGATTCACACAGAAAACAGTCAAGTTCAGTCAAGTTTGGTGGAGGAACAATCATGGTTTGGGGTTACATTCAGTATGGGGGCGTGCGAGAGATCTGCAGAGTGGATGGCAACATCAACAGCTGAGGTATCATGACATTCTTGCTGCCCATTACATTCCAAACCACAACAGAGGGCAAATTCTTCAGCAGGATGGCACTCCTCCTCATACTTCTGCCTCCACATCAAAGTTCCTGAAAATGTGATCCAGGGAGACGTATGGATGCAGTCCTCCAAGCTCATGGGGTCATACACAATATAATTATTTTTCCACTGCACCATGGACTTTATGCTCTGTACTGTAAATTATTTCTGTTAAGTGACAAGACTTTTGTCTAAGCAAATCTGACCTTTCTGTCCTAATTAAATAATTCAAAATCAAGGCATGATAAGATTTTATTTTGGTAAATATAAGCGTAATCTAGAGGCCTTTGCCTTTCATATAAGCCACTTCTGATTCCAAATGATCAACTAGAAGTCAAGTTATTATTTGTTGTTCCTACAACTTGTACAGGCGACAAGATTTTTGTCAGGGAGTGTATAGTATAGACCTCTACAGATTGATGAATTAATTAAAGCTAAAGTGGCAGGAAACACACTTGAGAATTCAGTCATTACAGTGAGGAATAAATAAAACTATGCAGAAATGTAAAAAAAAGTTATATAGTCTTTGATGAAATGTTTAACATAAGGTTAGATAAACTAATTTGGTTAGAATTTTATAATAAAAAAAATAAGGTGTTTAATTTAAGTTTGGTTTTTAGTAAGTTTAAATAGGATAAAACAAAATATAATGTTCAATAACTGTATATGGATAATGTAGTAATATTTGATTATGATCAAATGGATCCCTATATTAGTGTCCAGCAAATATAAAGACTTGCCAGGCCAGACAGTCTAATCTCCAGTCTTATTTTAATTTTTATTTTAATATTTTTATTTTAAGTCATCACATGCTCTTGAGTCAGCATCCTGTTTCGTAACTGACAATGAAAACCACATCAGCTCTTTTAGATCAAGGTTAAATTTAAGTAAGGAGTAATAGACGACGGGCCGTTGAATTATTAGAAAAATAATGCACACCCGAGGTTGTGCGTCGTGGCTGTTACACCTCGGGTGTGCATTATTTTTCTAATAATTCAACGGCCTGGAGTCAATTATTCTGCTTATACTATGGTTACCACACCTCAAGACATCGATCAGATGATATATTTAAAGGGATTCGTCCGGTCTTTGTACTTAAATAGCTATTGTGAGAAGGATTATTTCTTCCGCATCTCATCCAACTCCGCTGTTATAACCTCGCTAGTGAGAAATGTAATTTACAAATGTGTATTTACTTTAGGAAAATCGTCTGTCATGTGCTTGTTTTTGTTAGGCCTGTGTGCTGTATATAGGTACTGTATGCTAATTTCCATTATTACAGTTAACTATGCAAAGTGATATGGAACTGTTGAATGTTTGAAGGTTTAAATGATGCACAGCAGTATTTTTAAGTAAGGGCTAATGTTCATCCAACCGGTTGTTCTCATAACAAAACAAAACAGACAGATCAATAACCACCACGACAAGAAGCGGATACTACTTCCAAAAAACTAATAAAAGCTCTACTAGTAAATAATTTGATGCAAAATATTGATTTGAGTTGCAATATTTAAATACAAAGCTTCCGTGAAGACAGCAGTTGCGAGCAAGCAAATTCAAACTAAACGGACATTAAAGGGAAACGGTGCAGTCAAATCACGTATTACACAACATTTCACCACAATATAATTAAGCCAATTAAATAAAGACGAAAACGTTTTAAAACCTTAACAGTTTGCTGGTTCTCTTATAATCCATTACAGCGTACAAAACAATCGTAGCAAAATGGCAGCAGCTGGTTTTGTATGAAACGAGAGCGAGTCCACGATACCGGGATGACATAATTAAACAATTGTACACCATTTTGAATCGAGTTTTAATATTTTATAAGCTAAACAAACGCAAAGCTTCCACCAAGAAATAAAATAGTTCAAGCAAGAGTACAGCACCGACTGCTGTTACCCGGATGAGTCTGTCTTATTAGCTTTTACAGGTTGTTATCCAAGGATAACATACCTCGGAATGTCGTGACTGACCAATCAGAATCAAGTATTCCACAGAGCTGTGTAATAACAGCAGTTATTTAAGGATCTTTTGTCATCTTTCACTCAGCTTGTTTGAATTCAGCTTGTAATGACTGAGAAGTGCTGCTCAATATAGCTTTTTCCCCCCTTAGTGAGAAAATAGTGCTTGAATTTACACTGTCTGACGCTGTTTGCTGTAACATGATCTAATGTTTGTATAGTGGGCAGGTGTTGAACAGTTTGAACTTTCATCTTTCTCCCTAGAGGTGTTAATTAAAGAGTTTAATATGACGTCTGTCCTGTCCAATCTGTAAAGGACTATACTATACTATACTATACTATACTTGTGCTTTTCTGTGTGTGTGTGTGTGTGTGTTCAAAGCACACCTTTTTATTAGTGCTAAAAAAGCAGTTTGAAAACAGAAGCATGTCTGAACTTTTTATACATGGTTTTTAAGGGATAACACTTTAATTTTAATATGGGTGTGTCATATTTTTAATATGTTGTAACTGTTTTATAATGCCAGAAGAGTGTTCTGTATTATGAATTGGTGGCGAGCTTGACAACACCCTTTAGTTCTTCAACACTTTTTCTCATACCTAATTACTAAAACATGGATTTAAGATACATATGATGCAGACTACTTGAATGAAGTCTTTCTATTGCTAGGATATGAGCACTGGAAAGGGCAAGTGCTGACTGCAGATGAATTGCACGTCCTGTACGAGGGGATCAAGCTTAACAACGTGAACCAATATGACTATGTGCTCACAGGTACTCTTATGTCAGCTGTTATTTAATTACTGATTCCTGACATTATTCAATAACTGTCAGACATAACACAAAACCAGATTGGTTTAAATAGAATTATGTATGTCCAAAAGTGACATGACTGTTTATATCTCTAATGATTGCATTAGGGTATGATTATGATAATAAAACCACGACCATTGATCTCTAAAATCGAAAGCTTTGTCCAGCAACACTGCTTAGAATAAATGGTCAGTTGATATGGTCCAGATGTTTTCCATCATTATTTCTTTCAGGGTACACTAGGGATGATTCCTTTTTGGATATGGTGGTGGACATTGTACAGGAGCTGAAGAGGGCAAACCCGAACCTGGTGTATGGTATGTTTATTTTAAAGCGGTAACACTTTTCAATATTAAGGTGTCATTTGTTACCATAAGTTAACATGAAAAACAATGAACAATTGTATTTTTTTTTTATTAACAAACAAAACAAAGATTAATAAATGTTATGTTTATAATGCATTGAATTTGTAGCTCATTTATGAAACTCTAGATGGCGCAGGTCATTTTCATGCAGTCTGCTAGCTATCACATCATTTACCACATGGCACAAGTTGATTGGCTGG
The DNA here is from genome assembly GCF_018340385.1 of Cyprinus carpio. Taxonomy (NCBI): domain Eukaryota; kingdom Metazoa; phylum Chordata; class Actinopteri; order Cypriniformes; family Cyprinidae; genus Cyprinus; species Cyprinus carpio. The sequence goes on from NC_056580.1 coordinate 7,068,156, forward strand.
CTCTAAGCCAATGAAGTGGTTTGTTCAACATTTAAATATTCTAGTTTCAGTGTTTGCTGTAAGGCTGGTTCCTCTGAATCCCTCCACCTCCCCCAGCTCCACCTGTCTAGATCACAGCAACACCAGCATATCTCAGATGCTCACAGTGGTGTGTCAGTGTATATAGGCCGTTTTACAGAATTGGTCCCAGAGTTAGTCAGAGTTAAAAACATCTTGAAAAAAAATGTTCCCCCCCCCCAAAAAATGTATGTATTCAAATTGTATAATATCCAATATAATATAAAATATATATATAATAATAATTGTATAATTGCGCAGTTAATTCTAATATTGTATTTTCAGAAAGTTTTGGAATATTTTGACCTCTCCCCCAAATTTGTAACTACCAAAACACGTAATAATAATTTAATTAGAAGAGTTATATTGACCTATTAATATTTTGCTTACATCTGCATTGCAAATATATATTTGCTATTTTATTACACCTTTTTTCCCAGAGGTAAAATCAATAACAATTACATTTTTAACAATATTTCAAGTTTAATTTATTAGATTTGTTGTATTTTGAATCCAATTTTTTCTTTGTAAAAGGCAAAAAGTTGATCATTACTGATTTCAAAGTTAGGGATTTGGTTAGTTTGAATATACATTGAACCAAAAGACTATCATAACATCTTAGATGACAATTCAGTATACTTTATTTCTGACAAAACATCCCATGTTTCGGTTGTGACTGCACATTTTTGATATTTACAGCAATGCTTGGTAGCAAATCACATTACAGAATTTTAACTTGCATACTAGAATAACTATTAAAATATCTAAAATACAAAAAATTTTGCATAACTGTACAAAATGTTTCTTTATTTGTGCCCCAAAAATGAGTGTTATGTGTGTTTTCCCTTTTGTCGCTACCGAAACGATTGTGTTTTGGTCGTGGACTGTTTCGGTAGTGACAATTTTCTGGGATAACACCCAAAAAAAAAAAAACAAAGATGTCACTACCAAAACTCTACCAAATGTTTTGGTTTGTGACAATTTTATGGGATAACACCCAAAAAACTAAAGATGTGCATTACCGAAACTTCACCAAAATGTTTCGGTAGTGACAATTTTAGAGATACTTTCGAACCTATCTCAAAGATGCCAAATCAGCACACGGTTTTCTGTAGTGACATGAAAATGACATAAAGTTTCATTTTTTTTTTTTTTTTACATAAAGTTTCATAATTTACAAAGAAAATTTTTTTTTTTTGAAATTCACTTTTTAAAAGAATCAAAAAGATACTTTTAAAAACAACAATGAAAAAAAAAATTCTTTATTCAATATCATTTTCATAAGTTGAAATTTAGGGGTTAGGGTTCAAGACAGCCACCTCCCAATTGAATGTACCCAATAAATGATGATTTTACATATAATAAGTGTACTAATATTTTAAATATTATTGTGGGGTTCCAAAAGAGAATAGAAGGATTAAATACTTATTGCTTGTTTTTAAATGTTTTTTTTTTTTTTTTTTTTTTTTTGGTGGGGAAAAACAGTTTGCACCAATTCTGTAGAGTGGCCCATAAATTAAAAGTAATAGGCTATTTTTCTATCCTGTTTTTGAGCCTCTCTGCAGAATGGTTTGTTTTTATAGGCAGGGCGCATTCAAGACTCGCAAGTAAACGCCCACTGCTATGATGGACGCTGCTGTGGACATACTATGAAAACACAACATGGGTCATTTGGGTGTAAAAACTGTATAAATACTTAGTTTATATCAAACGGTCTGGAACAGACAATGCAATAACCGTGGTACAAAGCACATTTACTCACACTTACGTGTTTGCGACATTACTGTTGGATTCACTCTAATCGGCCATTTCCACTGGATGCGGCACACATTGACACAACAAAATCCCTGACAGTAAACTGATGTCCAGCTCTATTTCTGACATATAAGAATTTGTGCCGCTTCTGCACCTTAAAGAGAAATTAATTCAAAACAAAAATCATCATTTACAACATACACTACACAGATATGTTTGGATCACGAGGAAGGCAATTCAAAGATGTTTTTTTACAGCTTACACTACACAGTGTCTTGTAATCTTGTAATGTCATCTGTATGGTTCTGTTGAGGGAGTAATCCTGTGTTTGCATCTCTCTAGCATTTCCTCTCCTCCTACTACAAGCGCGATATAATGGTGATATCGATATGAACACTATTAAAAAAGCCTCGTAAACACTGCCAAGAATGCAAAATCAACAGATGTTGTGCATACAAACTTATAAAAAATGAACTTGCCAAGTCTGACACCTATAATAGTGAATATAAAACCATATAATAATTTAGAAAAAAAGAAAAAAACTGCACAAATTAATGTTTACCTTTTATTTGTATTTAGCCTTCATACAAACAATAAATGTGTAATCACTGTCAAATAATCGTCTCAGACTCACCTAATTAATATTAATATCTTTAAAATAGCCTAACATACTCTACCAGTACCAGATTTTTAATGTTTTTAAAGAATTCTTTTCTGCTCACCAAGCCTGCATTTATTTGATCCAAAATACAGCAAAAAACAGTAATATTGTGAAATATTTTACTATATAAAATACTGTTTTCTATTTGAAACACTATTTTAAAATGCAATTTATTCCTGTGATTTCAAAGCTATATGTTTAGCATCATGACTCCAGATCACATGGTCCTTCAGAAATCTATTCTGTTTTGCTGCTCAAAAATCATTTATTATGTATGTTGAAAACAGACCGAGGAGATTTTTTGCCACTGTTTCTTTGATGAATAAAGAAAAACAGTATTTTATCTGAAATAGAAAATCTTTGTAACATTATAAATGACTTATCATCACTTTGATCAATTTAAAGCATCTTGCTAAAAGTAAAAAGTATTAATTTCTATAATTTCTTTCCAAAAAAAGAAAAGTGACTTCAAGCTTCGTGAATGGAATAGTGTTATAATGTTTACAAAAAGCTTTTTATTTCAGATAAATGCGATCTTCGGATCTTTCTATTCATCAAAGAATCCTGAAAAAAAAGATGTACTCAACTGTTTTAAATATTGATAATCAGCAAATTGGCATATTAGAATGATTTCTGAAGGATGTGACACTGAAGACTGCAGTAATGATGCTGAAAATTCAGCTTTTTTGTTCACAGGAATAAATTAAATATTAAAATATATTCAAATAGAAAGCAGTTATTTTAAATAGTAAAAATATTTCAAAATGTTACGTTTTTAGCTGTACTTATTATTGAAAACCCAACTGATTGTCTGCCAGCAGGAGTGCTGTGATATCGCGTAGACCATAGCCTGTGTAAAAACAGGGTAGAACCAAGCACTTTTTCCAGTAACGGCTGTAATTAAATCAGCTTCCACTCATGAACGCTTCTTTATCAGATAAAATGAAATTGGTATCGAAACTTTTCTGAAGACAGTCCCAATTCCTTCAGAGATACATTCATATAAAACACCTGTGCCGTGTTATGATTTTGAAACGGCAGTGCTCATGGTTTTATTCAATGAAGTCAAACGTCGAAAAATCAATGTATGGGAAAACACCTGTAATAATGTATCGAAATATCGGACAATGTGTTTAAAAATCATATCACCGTTATTGACACAACATTATATCGCGATCATATTGATTTGAATTATTGTCCAGCCACCATAACGTGATCCAAACATCAACATGTGCCACAGTAAGTTATGTTTTTTGTGCTTATTTTTGCTGTTTTTAATGCTTTCCAAGTGTGTGATCCCACGGTGCCTTGGCTGATAATGGGGCTATGGTGAGCATATCTAAAACATGATCAAATCATTTCCATCATTTGCATCTTATTTTCTATGCAGAACAAATGTTACCCTTTATTCAGTAGAAAACACTTTGTGAGAAACTTGAACACTTGGAAACACTTAGTGAAACACTTAAGATGTGGTTAAAATAGTTTATAAGACACTTAGTGATCACTTTCCTGTTGTTATCTTTAGTATGTTCCTGAGAACCTGCTGCCCATCCTACAGGTGCAAAGTAGTTCCAGCTGCTGACATAATCACTCCCAATCCGTTTGAGGCTGAGTAAGTGTCCTGTTAAGGCCCGTTCACAGCCAAGAACAATAACTATAAAGATAACGATAGTCGCGGTCACATCCAGTGGATGCTATCGTCCTGTGTTTATTCTGCGCGCATGAGCGCTCTGATGCTTTAAATTCGCACTGCTCATTACAGCAAGTTGCATTCTGATTGTGCTGTCAATTTTTTATCGTCCTTGAGGCTGGAAAAAATCATTCTAAAAAGTAAGTTCCAAACCAATATAGGTTCTCTATGCCTTATCGTTATAGTTGTGGTTGCGGACTCTGCTATTCTTTAATATGAGAACAGATTTTTAGAGAACTCGTATCTTTATCGTTATCTTTATAGTTATCATCCTTGGTCGTGAACGGGCCTTTATGCTGGATTTTTGTGTATTGATGTAGAAATCCAGGCATCTGTGTAGTCCTAGCTCATATGGTCTGATTCCATTACAATATTAGTATGTATCAATAGTGGGGGCTCTTAGACCATTTGATGATGTGGCTTTCCACCCAAAAATACAGATGTACCATTACCAAATGCAAATGTTTGTCTCTTAAAGGGATGAAATTTGTGGTGCTTGCCGTCAGGAGATATGTGCACATGCGTTAAGATAAAAAGTTGTTGATAACACCTGGGCGTCCGGCCTCGTAGTTTACTGTTCTGATTCCACAAAATACTTTCCTGTTAGTCTCAGCTGTTCTATAATCAAAGGCATAAATGGGGGTAATGTGGGCATTTGTGGATGGTTGGATGTTCCTTGTTTTATGACTGTGGACTCATCATCGTTATGACACACCAAGCATATGTAAATAATTATATAATTTAATTTTCTTTCTCACAGGCTTCTCACTTGGTAGAAACATAAGTTCCAGATAAAAGATGCAGGTGAAGTAAGTTTTTTATTAGCTGTTGATATGTATGCAGCTTAGCTTGCTCTTGTTTTAAAGTATAACCAGCACTGGGCTGTTTTTATGATGTACGCTGTCCACACTTCACAGCTCTGCTCATTCGCTTGTAAGTTTTCAGCACACAGCATTTGCATGCAAAAAAAGTTCATTATTTGTTGGTCATCTATATGCAACGTATAAAAGCACAGAGGCGTCACCACAGGGAAAATCATTTTTAAACCAAGCTTCGTAGCAGATTCAGCACATTGACCTACTGAAAAATGAGCAAAAAGTCGTTTGTGCTGAATTTTTTTTTAGCCTCTAACCAAGAAAATGCATATCAAAGTCTCCCTCAAATGTAAGACAACCACTGAATTGTATTGCCTTCAAGAGGAAGTTTCCCGTCACTAGGTTTTAAAACAATAGTCTGTTTCATTCAATAGCATATATTGTTTCGTTTGCTTCTCACTTTTTTTCAAAAAACAATACGGATAGTTCAGTTTGTGGGGAAAACGAACCAAGAGGACAGTACAGTGCAGTTCTATGAACTTTCTTGCACACTACTTTGGCTCAACATGCAGCTCTTTATGTGTTGAAACACGTCTGCTATTGTTAGCCTCCAGGTCCCACAGTGGTCCCCGCTTTGCTGGACAACCATGGTGTGTAAAATCCTATTTGCATTGTTATAGTTGTCAATGAACTAGTCAAGCTAGTGAAGCTGTAGAATCACACACACTACTCCCCTGCCAAGCTCTCACATCTTCATCACCTCTCATCTCTTTCAGCGATTCACCCACACAACACCACACTTGCTGTTATTCCTCTCCCCCTCGGAGTGACGAATGGGACGAGGAGTTGGTGTGGGGGCAGCCGGCGTGAGTTGCACAGCAGAGAAGACAACCCTATGCACGTCCGTTTGTGTTATCTCTATGTTCAGAGACCCCCGCTAGTTTGTCCCAAGGCCGACAACCTTAGAGTGGCTGTACGGTAATCATCACCGGAGTTGTTAATCGTGTTGCTCAAATTGATTTGATTTGATATTTGAGACTTGAAGCACTGTATTGACATGGCGACAGTTACTGGACCAGGCACGGAGTGCTGCCAATCACAACACAGACTGGCCCATATAGTAACCAATCACAGCGCCATTTCATATTCAGAAGGCGGGGGGCATTCATTGAAACAGGAACTAGTCGAGCCCAGTTCCACATGCCAGACTGGGGAGTAGAGGCCGGTGTTCCTATGTTAAGTTGTCAAATATTTGAAAAAAAATGTGTTTTCGAACAACCTTTTTAGTACACGCATGAATCCTGGTTCTAGTACACCCTTAAAAACTAAATCAAGGACTTCATAAAAGAGCACCACATGAGGACAACTTTAATGGTTTGTTGTTGAGAATGGAGGGCATCATGGCTGAAAACATGTTCAGTTAGTATCGATCTAATATTTGACTGGCTTCTGTACCGAATGAAAGATAAACTTAAGGCAAACATATTCATGTAGATAGACTGCACAGGACAAATTTGGGTGGTCAGCAATGATATATAATGTTTTTTATGTAGCTTCTCTAGAAGAAAAAACAAAAAAAAATGTCATTATATGCTGCAGTGATTGGATGATTGATCATGGGTTTTTTCCCCCACAAACCCCTTCAGTTTGCATTGGGGTAAACACCTTGATGACTATTCGGGCTTTCACCTGACAAAACTGTAATGTCAGACCGGCAACTAAAGTTCTTGGGTTGTTAGTGGATTTTTGTCTCCCACAACAAAACATGTAAACAGGACTTATAGTGGTCTTGTGGTGATGTTCTGAGAACACTTCTCTTCAGGAACCTATGCCCACCCCTGAGCTTAAATTGTTGTAACCTCGTAAGAACTGGAAACTCACAGGTGCTTTTTGGAACTCCGATTGCTTTTGGAACAGAAACTGAAAATGTTGAGTTGTATTCCAGGTTATGAACCTATTGCATTGATGGGTCCAGACACAGTGGTCATCATAGCTCTGATCTGCCCTCTCCTCTGGGGATCAGTATCTGGTTGCTCTGGAGCCAGAAAAGAGGTGTTTTGTTATTTCATTTAAAAACAAGTTGGGGCCCAGTGCAATGAAACTTGTCTTGCCATGCTTTGCTTCTTCATACTTTCGCGTGATCACTATTTGCTGGGTAGAGTGGTTGCGGTATATTTCATAATTCAGTTTGCTTCATTTTGCATGTGTCATGTTCAAGGTCAGGCCTGGCGAGAAGCTTGTCTCCTTCTTGCGCAGCAGATAGTCAAGACTCTAAATTCTGATAAGATGAGCTGTTCTTGAAACCGTTGTAAGAGGAAGATAACCACACGCAACTGTGATCACACTTACATTTACAAGTTGCTATGCTGTTTGGCAACCATGAACAGCCTACAGTTAGACTAATAGAGAGAGGAGGCAACAGTCCCAGGTTCTGAAAGGAAATCCCATTTGTGCCGAATGAAAGATAAACTTAAGGGAACATATCATGTAGATAGACTGAACAGACAAATTTGGGTGTCAGCAATGAAAAATGTTTTCTTACTGTAACTCTCTAGAAGACAAAAAAAAAAAAAAAGTCATTATATGGTGAGCTGATTGTATTATTTGCATGGGTTTTTTTTCCACACAAAACTCCCAGTCGCATTGGTAACCCCTTGAATGACTATTCGGATTTCACCTGAACAACTGTAAATGTGACCGCAACTTAAATGTTCTTGTGTTTTTTAGTGGATTTTTTTCTCCCACAAAAAAACATGTAAACAGGAATATAGTTTGTCTTGTGGTTATGTTCTGAGAAACTTCTCTCAGAACATTATGCCACCACTGAACTTAACTTGTTGTAACTGGAACTCCAGT